>NC_083338.1:10232267-10832267 GCF_019175385.1 Lycium barbarum
GGGGGGGGGGGGGGGGGGGAGGGGGGGGGGGGGGGGGGGGGGGGGGGGGGGGGGGGGGGGGGGGGGGGGGGGGGGGGGGGGGGGGGGGGGGGGGGGGGGGGGGGGGGGGGGGGGGGGGGGGGGGGGGGGGGGGGGGGGGGGGGGGGGGGGGGGGGGGGGGGGGGGGGGGGGGGGGGGGACCCGAAAGATCCCATGATTTTCTTGACATCAATTTGAAATTCCAAATATTTATTCTATTTGCTCTGTTATTATTTCGAAGTTGAGTATATAAAAATTCGGGGGAAAGGAACACTGATTAAGGAAGAGGATTTGGAACCCAGAAAATCCCTCACAAAACATCAATTTTGGTCAATGATATAGCCACATATTACTCTATTTTTTACTTTCGAATCCGAAGCCTTAATTACTTTAATCGTTTTTTCGAGTTCGAGTAGATTCGACGACCTCGACATCCCAGTTCATTGCGCACAAAACAGGTAAACTTCGATACGTTTATTACTTCTAGTCTTTAGTTTCTCTTTTTAATTAAATTTTAGCTGATTCTGCTACTTTTAAATTATGTAATTTCTTTGTCGTCGTATTATTCCTTTGATGTTTGGGTGCTGTTAGGATAGAACGTTAATCGCTGAAATGAATTTGGAAATATATACCGTAATTCGGATGTCTGGACTGATTTGCCAAAACTCAGAACCCATTTAGAACTAAATATACATATGGTATACAATGAACTATTAAGATAAGGCGAAGGTATATATTCGCTATACGTACGATATACACACTGGGTTGTGTATATCTTAAGTATATCATGTATATAATTAAAGCAGGTCAATACTGTCCCTCTTTTGCTCTATTTGTTCGAGATAATGTATACTGTTATGAATGTAATTTATCTGGGTTTAGGTGTGACGAAATGATTACATGACATATCGATATCGGTTGATTTTATTTGGTCCGCAAGATCATGGCTGTTTGTTTAAACTGATAAGATTAATATTGAATGATTAGTTTGAGACTTAGGCCAATTTACCTTGTCATCGCTGTATGGTTTAAGTCAAAATCGATTAATCTTAGATGATAGTGGCTCATCTAGTCTCTTATAGTCTCTGTTGCCTTCTGTTGATTAACATATTGGCACAATGATATTTGGTTTAGCATTAGATCCCAATTGTGATTAAGTCATTATCCTGTCATGGTCTTTGTCATGATTAACTGATTAGTATGTCTCTAACCCAGCTTAATTATTGCCTAGCCTAACCATGATCATATGATGTTGTTTGGTTCTGGTTTAACCCATAATAGAAACTGTCTGTCTATGGTGATTCTAGCATATTTAGCATTTTTTTCATTTCTGTTTTGACTATAACTTAATAATGTAGTCTTAAGTCATTAAGGGTTGTAGGTATCCTCTCTAGGCTTCAACTTGAACTCAATCATTATTAAGGCATCAGTGATTCTTTCACGTGTGTAAGTTAAATGTGGTTAAGTTTGTGTATGTTGCTTTGGTTGTACTGGTTCAAGGGCTGTCAAAGCCATATAAATTGTTTGTCTTGGTCCAGTTTGACATGATGTAGCTTGCTAATGCATGGGTAGTTGTGAACTTGTTCATCTTGATCTTTTAACTTGAACCAGACCTGAGCCTGATGTCTCAATACCATGTCTATAATATGTTTAGCATGATAACAGCCCTAAGTTTTTTGTCTAAATATGAGGTTTAAGTTAAACCCCTTTCTCCCTAACTTGGGTGACTAAAACATTTTTTCCCTGTTATTATGAGTGTGAGTTAAATCTTGAATATGTTGTATGCCATGTCTCCCATAATGAAACTATCAAAGGTTCTCAGTCATGGAATGTGTTTGTTTCCATTTAAGTTTAATAGATCGAGAAGATAATGGTTAGTTTCCATTTAAGTTTGTTTCCATTTAAGTTGATTGATTCAAAATCGTATCAACCTATGTATTATCAATATGTGTTATCCCCTTTGGATATTGTTTGAGGTTCAAAGGGAAGTACTTGATTGGACTTGTAAGATTCAGTGAGGCTTAAGTTGATAAGTTGAGGGATTCATATTGATATATCCCATGTATTGTTTAAAGCATGGCCTACTTGCCTGTTCATCCGAGTGTGTAATACCAATCTAGTAATTTCATATCAAACTTAACTATTGTTTTGATGACATAACATGATTTTGTGTTTCTAGATTCGGCTCATACCTGACCATTATGAAATCATAGCATTGAATTTGGTTTGGTATGACCATTAGTACCTTGATTTTTGGGACTGTTTGAATCCTGTATCAACAGTTCATTTGCATTAGTCTTACATAGTTAGTTTCCTTCTTTAGAACACTGCAGCATTGCATCTCCTTTGGATATCTGTACTGTCCCCAAACTGCTGCTCTTCTCTTCTGCTTCTCTGAACATGAACCATTCCATCTTCTGCCCAGTTCTCCTGATGGTGATTGCCCTATCTGCCCCTTGTTGCACCTTTTCTCTTTGTTTTCTTTCTTGTTGTATGTATATATGATTGATATACATTAGCTTATACATCCTTATGAATGGGTACACCTGAGATGTACCAAAATACATATAGTATATACACGATCTACAAACTGTTTTGAGTGTATATTTTACGCGTTTAATTTCATTCATCGATCATATACTAATCCTTTTCTTCATTCTTTTTTTTTGCATGAACCTCGCACACGAGTCTTGGACTCGTCATCTCCCGCATTCAATGTTGGGCTAAGAGCCCAACATAATTTCTCTATCGAGTCAGCTACATAGCAGCAGCCAATCAGCAGCCAAACAGAAAAAATAAAATCTGGGCCGAAGCCCAATAGGCCCGACAACTGTAGCAGCAGTCCTAAATAAATGGGCCAAACCCATTTACTCTTTTACTCTTTTCTTTATTTTTATTGTTGTGTATATTTTTCATTTGCTTTGTATGACTAACATCTCATCTTATTTTATTAACTTAGATAAACTCTAGCGACATTAAGGGTTTAGCCTAGTAATGGGTAGTTAATTCCAAATTACATTCTCTTCTATTTATGTTCAAAACCATTCATAGTATCCATAACATTTATTTGGGTAGTTGATTTTTTAAATAGCATGACTACATCATTTGGGTTAAAAGAATCATTTCTCATTATTATCACCTTAGGAATTTCAAAATATCACTAATACACAAGATATGAATCCAATTGTATTTTTTAAACATTTTTTCAAGATTTACTCAATTATACATATTTTTTAGCTGAAATTGGAAAGAAATTCATGGCCTTTTATCATATTTTAAAATATAAGTCTAGGTATTCTTATGCTTTCACGTTCATATAACATCATTTTATCTAAAGATCACATTTGACAAATCATTTTTTAAATGACTATTATTCATAGGCAAATTATCATACTTTCTACAAATCTTATTTTTTGAATAACATTATTATATTTCTCATTTAAGACCTTAGCAATATTTTGAGTCTCATTTAACATTAGAAACTCTTTACGCAAATTATTATGTTTTCTACAAATATTATCTTAAACAACACTATTACACTTTCATTTAAAACTTTATCAACATTTATAAGTTGTATTTCAAAATAGCATTAAAAGTACTCTTTTATATAAATTATTATTATAAGTTCTATTTTAGATAGCATTCTTACATGTCTATTTCTAACTTTAGCAATATTTACAAAGCTACTTTCTTTTCTATAACACTACATTTACACTTAGCCTAACTAATCGTAAGTCCGGTCGGTCAACCATTGTTAATGGGTCTTAAAGGGTGCCTAATACCTTCCCTTTAGACTAATTGAACCCTTACCTAGAATCTTAAGTTTTCGCAGACCTTAAACAAACTAACTTTAGAAAAAATAACTTTAATAAACTTTAGGTGTCCTAATTCACCATAAATAATTAGGTGGCGACTCCTTAAAAACAAAAAAAACAGATCTCCAATATGTCGTACTTCCAATTTAACTCTCCGGGGTAAAAATGGGGTGCGACATGATTTACATTGGATATTGTTATTCAGTGTATAACTTTGCTATATCCAAATATTCATCAAAGGAACTACCACAAGGTAAAGAAGGAAAACAAGGCTGACTTTGGATTGGAGTCATTGACCATTTGACTTAACGGTTCAGATAAAATTCCTTCATGATTATTTAAACTACACTTTGGAAAAGAAGTGTACATAAATGGCGTCTCAAAAGCAACGCAATGAAAAAATGTTGCCATCGTGGATACTTCAAGCCTCGTCTTTGAGTTTCCGCAAGCCACACCTCGACAAGCCTTGAAGTAGGGGGCATTTGTAGACACTGAAATTTTACCCGATTTAGGTCGGGCCTCTACAAAACAAGCCCAATATCCATTAGGGTTTCTTGGAGCCTACTCTACCCTAATCCTTAGCCCACGCCTATATAAAGGAGGCATATTCCCTTAAAAATACATCTCAGATATCCCACAAACTCATGAATATTCAAGAAGAGGTCAATATGTGACCGGATATTTCTTGACAACCACATACTTCAAGAAGATCCACAATATCCTTTTATGGAGATCAAATACATCCCAAGAAAGTCCACATATCCAAATCCAAATCATTCTAAGTTCGAGAAATAAGCTACTAACGGCCCTCGAATTACGGAGAAATATTAGGAGAGAAGAATCAAGGGAGTAAATAGATCTTGTACCCGCAATATTCATCAATAAAATCTCTGTTTCAACATATTTTGTTTGTGGTTGTAATTTATTTCCGCATATTAAAATTTATTGCAAACAACATAACCCCCCCCCCCCCCCCCCAACGTATAGCCAGATTAATTATGACGCACCCAACCTTTGCGGGGGACCTATTATCCCCCAGTCTTAATTTTTCAGTATTTTTGTACCATTTTCGACTGACGAGGCAAAAAAAAAAAATATGGCGAGTGAAAGCAGTAAAAATATTTTTTATATTTTAATAAAAATTAATTTTTAAAAATTAATTTATATTTTATCCTCTCACCCACCCCCACCCTCCCTCTCTTCCACATTTCAATTGTTAAATGCAATTTATTTTTCTCTTTCTTCTTCTTTCTCCTTTTTCTCTTTCTTCTTATTTCTCCTCAACCACCGCCGCCACCGCCGTCGCCGCCACACTGCCGTCGCCGCCGCCACCACACCGTAGCAACACCGCAGCAGTAGCAGCAGCAACAACAACACCAATATGAAAATGCGTCTGACCCATTAAAACATAATGCCATTTCGGTGGAGGAGATATTTTGGTGTTTGATTTTCCTTAAAATGAATGTGTGTGTTAATGGAGGAAGAAAATGGGTTGAATGTGTGTGTGTGTTAATGGAGGAATAAAATGGGTTGAATGTTTCTTGAAAATAAGCTCTTTATGATTGATGATTAAATTGAATGTGTGTGTTAATGGAGGAAGAAAAAGGGTTGAATGTGTGTGTGTTAATGGAGGAAGAAAATGGGTTGAATGTGTGTTGTTAATGGAGGAAGAAAATGGGTTGAATGTGTGTGTGCTAATGGAGGAAGAAAATGGGTTGATGGATTTCTTGAAATGAAGAAGAAGAAGAAGAAGAAGAAGAAGAAGAAGAAGGGGGAGGAGGGTTTAGTGATGAAGAAGGGGGAGTTTAGTGATGAAGAAGACAAAATTAATGATTAATTAGAGGTTAATTGTGTAAATATAATTAATAAAAAAAAGGAAAAGTGGCAGTGACGTGGCAGCAGCGTGACACCAATGTGGCGGAGAGTGTGCAACACTCTCCACTGTGTAATTGGGCTTCAATTTTTTTTTTGCCACGTCAGTTAAAAAATGGTACAAAAATATAGAAAAATTAAGATTGGGGGGTAATAGGTCGCCCGCAAAGGTTGGGTGCGTCATAATTAATCTAGCTATACGTTTGGGGGGGGGGGGGGGGGGTTATGTATTTTCCCAATAATTTAAGAAAAACTGATCTGATTTTTATTTAAACAAACTGATTAAACAAAAAGTGAATATTTAGATTTTAATAAAAAGGAATACTGATTTTATTTTTTAAAGAAACACGAGAGGGAAACTCGTTTTTCCTTTACAAAAAGAACTGATTTTCCAACGAGATAGTATTTAAAGGCAGAAAATATAAAATAGTAACTTATCGCATTCCAAACGACTGGTGGATATTAATTTATTTTCCAAAAAAAGTTTACACAAAACACAAGTAAAATAGAGGGCAACTTATATAAACAACTACCTTTTATAAGCTCCTAACAATATATAGCTACAAGTTTGCAATTTACAAATCGTAGCACCTTTGCAATTTCAGTTGTATTTCTGTGTTTTTAAATAAACAGTAAGGTTGCTATCCGAAATACAGCTGAATACACCAAATACATGTGACATATATCTCCCAGGTTCGAATCCCGCTGACCTACAGTCCAATACAACGAAATGTTAGGTTGCTATTCGAAATATAACCCAATACATCAAATATGTACATATGACGTGAATGTGGTGCAACCAATTTTGTTAATACGGTCAGATACAAGTGTATTTGATTGTATTTATATATAGTAGAAACTTGCACATTTAATTACAGCCAAAATAAAAGGATTATCAGTATATAAATATATTGAAATACACAACTCCTTAAATGTGGTTAGCGGGATTCGAACCTGGGAGCGCAAGGGTAAAGCACATGCCCAATGACCACTCCAGCTATAGCGCCTCATGTACAGTAGCTACGAAATATAATTATTGTAAAAAGTAGTTATAATCCATAAATAGCTCTTAGAAGTAGTTATGACAGGTAAATTTTCCTAAAATGGATGCAGAAATTAAAGCATTTTTTTGCACGGATTGCCCTTCTTTTGGGGTGGTCTTTAAATTTTGCCCCTCATATTTGTGGTCTTTAAATTTTGACCCTCAAATTTGTGGTCTTTAAGTTTTGCCCTTCGTTTGAAAAGGTTGGCGAATACCTAAGGTTCTGGGTTTGAGCCCGCTCAGGCATAAAATAAAAAAATAATTTCGCAAGGCAAGGCTGGGGGGCGTGTATGCTGGATCCGACATACACTCCTTAAGGAAAAACTAAAGTTATGCCGGATCCGGCATAACTAAAAGTCTGCCCCATAGAGCAGAATTTTTCCTTAAGGCATAGTTTAGTTATGCCTTATGGGGCAGACTTCTAGTTAAGGCATAACCAAAAGTATGCCTCATAAGACAGAACTTTTTCTTAAGGTATAGACTTTGTCTTATAAGGCAAACTTTTAGTTATGTCTTATGGGGCACACTTTTAATTAAGGCATAACTAAAAGTATGCCTGATAAGGCGGAACTTTTTCTTAAGGCATAACTAAAAGTTTGCCAACAAAAGTTTAAAAAAATATATATATGCCTCAAGGTAAAGTGTGCTGGAGGGGGCAGAGCGAAATTCAAACTCCGCCTTGCGATTTTTTTTAAAAATTTTTGACTGAGCGAGGGTTCGAACCCGAAACCCATAGATTTTAGGTGAAAGGCAAAATTTAAAGACCAACAATTTGAGGGGCAAAATTTAAAGACCACCCCGCGAATTACCCAAAATTAAAGAGATAGAGTTAGGAAAGATTGGGCCTAAAGCCCAATACAAAATTTATTCTAACACTTAGGCTTAGTCTGAGAGAGTCCAAAAATCCTGTCCTAGGTTCTCTCAAACTTCCGCCCGAGATTTGCAATTTTCTGACTGCTTCTGGTCTGCATTTGCTTCAACGTCGTATAGGGGAGCTTTCTCGATTCAACGAATTATGTTGGGCCTTTGGCCCAAAACAAAATATGCAGGGAGATTACAGTCCAGTGGACTCATTTAGTCGATGCAGATAAAAAAGAAAGATCAAATTAGCACTACTTTATGAACAAAAGCTGTACTAAAATCACAAGAGGAAACAACTATCTTTAATTAAAGCTAAACGGAAACAGAAACAAACTTGCACAGGCATATTAAAAGCATAATGATACAGCCAAGGCTAATAAAGAAGAAATAAATTTTTTCGGGAATTAAATGGACACATTCTACAACTTTTAAACTTTAAATAAATGAAAACTTGAAAGAAATACTACTACTGATTTCTATTACCTTTCAGCCCCTTTAAAACATCAAAACCTAGCCCCTCCCCCCCCCCCCCCCTCCCCCCGTCTTCTAAATAATCCCAACACAGGAATGGAACAAAGACTTTACAATTTACAAAGAACAAAGCTATTAAATACCTCAACTTAACACAAAAGGGGTATGGGACCAAGTTCAAATAAGCAGAATCCTACACCATTGATTAAAGGATAAAGAATGAGAGGTTTAAAGTGTCAAACACACTTAAACTCTTCTCATGTAAAGTCCGACAACCAGACCAGCATCAGTCTTATGAAAATATGTATTGACAGTAAAAAAGAAAAGAAGTTTTGGGATACTTAAACTCCTTAACAGGTGCAATATTTTAATGTGGATGGAGGATGAAACATTGGGAATTAAACTAGCTATAAAGAGAAGAAATCAGTTTCATCTTTGTCTAGTACTCAAAACCAAACTCATTTCCCTCCACAAAAGGGTCTAGATGAAAAAAAGAAAAAAGGGAAAGCAGTAGCCTGTTTTTAAAGCAAGAAAAGAGAAAACAAAAGTTGATTTCATGTTTATTTGAACAAGTTTATTAAAAAAAAAAAAATAGCACAGAATTTTAGCAAACAAATTAAAAAGTAGAGGGAGAAATATTTGTGAGTTTCAAACTAGTCACTGTTGGATTTTTGTCGGGATCGTGTGTCGCTCCAAGCTAACCCGATCCAGTCAGAAGAGATAGGGGAAACAGGTTAAAAGATAAAACTTGTAGAGAAGTTACTCCACACATTTCCGAATTAACTTTATCCCATATAGAAGGTGGAATATCCCACCATTATACCAAACACGCCTTGTGTCCACCTTTAAGTCTTCCAAAGAAACAAAGAAAAAAGGGTGCATTTAGAGGTTTATCCTAAATTGCAACTAGGGTGGCTTATGTGTTGAGCTAAAATGACCCAAAGATACTTTTATCATGATGTGATATTGTCCGCTTTGGGCCAAATCCGCACGGTTTTCCACAAAAGGTCTCACATCATTAAGAGTATCCAACTCCTTATAAGGAGCTCTTTTTTCTTTTCATCTACCAATGTGGTACTTTGTTCGCACACTCAACAATCTCCCCCCTCGAACTAAGTTTCACATGACTCATTACGGGTCAGAGATTCAACGTGTCAATGTGCCACCCATATCGTCAGAGTATTTACGGTCACCAAAGCCTAAAGGCTGTGTATGCGTTTTCAAAGTTATAGGTAAAGGTTGTAAACCGACCCATAGACGGGCAAAAGGCACTAAGTCGGGCTCCACGCCACACTCCACAATCTTCATACTCGTCCGGCCAAACCATTGGCTCTGATACCAGTTGTTGGGCTAAAACAGTCCAAAGATACTCTTAACATGATGTGATATTGTCCACTTTGGGCCAAGCCCGCACAGTTTTCCCCAAAAGGCCTCACATCATTAAGAGTATCCAACTCCTTATAAGTAGCTCCTTTTTCTTTTCAGTTACTAACGTGGTACTTTGTTCGCACACCCAACATTATGTTCTTTCAATGGATAGTCAAACTTAACGTAAAAAGAAAATCAGCACATTAAAGAGCTGTTTAGGAAAATATATGGAACACATATTTTTTATAAATTAAAAACAAAAAATTGATAGTTGTTCTTCTTTTTATGACTTACGAGTGTTTTGTGAGTGTGAGAAGATGTTTTTGTTTGACTGGTAATTTATAGCCTGCTTGGCAAAGTTTTTGGGAGGCTAAAAGTGCTAGTTTTTTTTTAAAAAGTACTTATTTTAAAAAGTGAGATGTTTCACCAAACTTTTGGGAGAAAATAAGTGTTTCTGGCGAGTAGCAGAAGCTGTAAAAGAAAAAAAAAAGATTTCCCCCCAAAAACACTTTTTTTGAAAAGCACTTTTTTGAAATACATTTAGAACTATTTTTTAAAAGTTTGGTTAAACACCAATTGCTGCTCAAAAGTGTTTTTTAAATTTCTTGGCCAAACACAAACTGCTTCTCACCAAAAATACTTTTTTGAAACACATTTTTCAAAATAAGCCGATTGTAGAAGTTTAGCCAAACAAGCTAGTAGCTGGTATCAAGTCATTTTACTTATTAACGGTTAGCTAATCTACACCACTTATATGATCTCTTCATTCTTTCGTGACAATATAATTTTGATCAATAATCGTTGTGGTGGAGTGATAAGTACTCTTTTATCCTTAATTAGAAGTCTCGAGTTAGAGTTCCCCTGGGTACGGAGTTTCTTTTATTAGGGAGTGCTTTACCTCTCAAAGTGGGATTTTCCGCACGAATTTAAATTTAGTCGGACTCCAATACGGATACCGAACAACAGGTGAGAAACTAAAAAGAAAAAAATGGACAATATAATTTTGAATAAGCCTAGTAGATAGAAATTTTAAGGAATCAATCATTTCATTGGTTGAACTTGTACC
This sequence comes from Lycium barbarum, assembly GCF_019175385.1. Taxonomy (NCBI): domain Eukaryota; kingdom Viridiplantae; phylum Streptophyta; class Magnoliopsida; order Solanales; family Solanaceae; genus Lycium; species Lycium barbarum. The sequence continues at coordinate 10,242,781 of NC_083338.1, forward strand.
GTTGCTTATCTAAGTGGTCTTATTGAATATATCTTTTAATTTGCTTTCGGTGTAATCATGTGTTCTTGAGGATTCTTATCAATTTGAAACTCATGAAGTTTCGCCATTGGTCGAACTGTTACCTTAGAAATGTATAGGGTCTAGGATTATTTTATTCAACCTTTTTTTTTTTCAAAATTATTTGTTTCAATAAATTGTTTTATTATCTAATTATTCGTTCGCGCATGTACCTATTCGTAAATCGTATCATATGATATTTTGAAGAGACTTATTTTGTTTTGACGATTTTTTCAGGTCGTTTTATAGGTTTCGTCATATGTATAGCAAGATGGTGACTGCTTGGAGTCTTGTTGTAAGAAACATTAAATTATGACAAATATTACGGATAAAGCAAAATAAAAAATGTGCAAAAAGAAAGTGAATTAAAGAAAAGTCTTTTAAAGAAAAATTAGTATATCGTTTGTGGTGCTATTATAACTATAATTGCATATATGTATTTATTTGCAACTAGTGTCTATGAGTGTACTAACGTGCCAGCCATTTTATAGTATAATTGGATCGTAGATGATTTTGTTGCACCCCTCAACAGCAATCGATGCATAAGCCTTTATAGCAAGTGCAACATCTAAATCCAATGCATGTTTGTGATCCAGTGCAATCTGAAACATATTTTTTTTATATAAGACATAAAAAATAAAAAATTAGAAAGGCCACGACCAATTAGAAGCAAGCAAAAATCTAAGTATTTTAAAATCATATATATATAGAGCGATTTAAATTTATTAATCTCAAAATCGTAATTTCAAAAAGAAAAAAACTTATCTTGAAATTCCAACACGAAAAGCCAATTCTAAACATTCCAAACAAAAATTTTACTATGAGTTTTTTGATGTCTCTGAAAATGTATCTATTCTTATACAAACTTTTAATTTCAAATTAAACATATTCTTAGTCAACGAGAGAAATAAGAAAATGAAAAGATAAAAAGTAAGAAATTTGGAAAAGTAAGCTTACCTAAAACAATTACACGAGTGCTACGACTTGCAGTGGATAGTTTAAGTGGCATTACTGGAGATGTTGCTTCTAGCAACTAGCGGAGGCTAAAACTTTCACAAATTGTAACTTTCAACCTATGAAAATTATCGTTTTTTTTTAGTGTTGCCTGAGTTAACGGAAAAAAAAAAGAACAAACATAATAAAAATCATGCACACCCTACCCCCCCCCCCCCCACACTTTGATGAAGTGGTTGTAGGTACTTGATAATTGCTCGTTTATAGTGAAAATAGAAGGGATTTTCAAGTAAGTAGGTACATATATTAATTATTATGTCTTATAGGAGATCTCAATACAATAGCAAAGAAAAAGAAACTATTTTATAGGATGGACCAAAAAAAAAAATAGTATTCTCTCTGTCCCAATTTATGTGACACAGTTTTCTTTTTAGTCTGTTAAAAAAAGAATGATACGTTTCTATATTTAGAAATAATTTAACTTAAAACTTCTCCTTTTACCCTTAGTGAAATGATTTACAGCCACGCATATATTTATGGTCTATTTTAGACCACAAATTTCAAAAGTCTTATTTTCTTTTTAAACTTCGTGCCTAGTCAAATTATATCACATATATTGGGACGGGGGAGTATGTCTTATCAGAGGCGGATCCAAGATTTAAATTTTATGGGTTCAATCTTAAGATTTTTAGCATTGAACCCATTATATTTTTAAAGTTAGGGGTTCATGTCTACTATTTATTGCAATTTTAATAATTTTTTACATATAAATTTAGACTCCACATCGAAAGTTTGGGGTTTAGTTCAACCCCTACCTTATAAGCTAGATACGCCTCTCTGTCTTAGGAGATCTCAATACAATAGCAAAAACTATTTATGGTACATGGAATATTATTATTCATTAAGATATTGTTTAATCAAATTTGAAATCATCATCATACTATATATTACAGAATGCAAGTTTGCAATTTAAATTCCCATACATGAGAAAGTACTTTTTAAGAAGAAACAAATAGATGTGAACTTTTTTTTTTTTTTTTAACCTTCGAACTGAGTCACGATTTTATTGCCACTTGAGAATAATCATGTAAAAGTGGGGTCGGATCTGACCTTTTACTACAAGATAAGAAGTTGAAGAACCAAGTTTACAAGCTAAAAAGCCACTCGCAAAAGGAAGTAGCAAAGTGACAATAAAGCTGGAAAACATTCAAGGTGGATCATAGGTGAGCATCCTTGCATTTTTCTTCTTGACTCTAATTGAAGGTAAGTTTCATCTATCCGTGTTTAAAAGGCCCCTAATTTGTCCAGGTAGGCCAGCAAAAGTATTGTATATACATATTCCATCTTGGCTGTGAAACTTTACGTTGTAGCCTTCTTAGTAGGCGTTTGCACATGCGGTTTGAAACTATGAGATGAAATCAGCGTTTGGACATGCATTTCATCTCATGATTTCAAACCCCAAATCATCCAAAAAGGCATGATTTGGGGTTTCAAACCACGGTTTCAAAAAATTTGACTATAAAACTTGACCCATAAGTTTATATTTTAAAAAAAAAGACTCATAAGTTAGTAAATATTTTTAACAATTACTCCCACCAACCATTTACCAACCTCATTAACTTACATTAACCTTTATTTATGTCTACCATGAGGGAAGATTATATTAAAGAGTAGTTACATTACTATTCATGTTAAATTTTCGTTTTTATTGAACTAAAGTTTGATCAATTGATGTTGTATTTTTTAGAAAAACCTTCTAGTGGCGTATTAATTTTGTTATGAACTATGACTTGCTCATTTGGTAAAATTGTATAAGAAGTGAGAATGTTTTGATAGTTTTCACAACTTATGCGGGTTTTATATTTATAAGAGAAAATACAACTTAAGATATCCAAATTACATGTCCAAATATGGTTTGAAACCATGATTTGAAACCGTGATTTCAAACCATGTCCAAACGGCTCCTTATATTTAGTGTTCCGAGGTAAAAGAATATGCCGGCTTTATCAAACGGCAAATAACTGATAGCTAAGCTTGAACCAGCACCAAGAAAATTAGTTAGAATATTTATTAATTAGTTACAATAAAAAAAATCAACCAAAAAATATATTATCTCCAGAAGATTATATAAGTGCTCCAAATAAATTAAAATCAATGTCTGGAATGATGCACAAGGAAAGCTAATTCCACTGTTCTTGATATTTCAGAGTAACAAATATATTTTGCTAACTAGGAGAATTGTTATTTAATAAAATACAACTCTGTTCAGGAGCAATCATTTTAGTACGAAGGATAAAGCTTTAGAATCAACGCCAACATAATACCGAGCAATTTATTTAAATGATTTATTCAAGTCATATTTTTTAATTATGCGAAACACATGAATGGTGAACATAAAAGCTGGGACAAGTTATTTTATCTATTCGTCTAATTTCTTTTGGATAAATTAACTGACGTATTTAATAAAATAGTCGAGATACACGTAAATTGAGACGGATACTACTATCATCAAAAGATAAAGGGGATGAAAAGGAAAGTTTTGTAGGTAGTGCTATGAGACCCTTTTTAAAAAAATTCATCTGGTAATCTTAGAAATTTATTGAAGTTTCGTGAGAGAAACATTTTTTTTTATTTGAATTTTTCTTTTCAAGTTTGGAGGGGAAAATTAACACAATATATAACCAAACAGTTTCTGAAAGGAAAAAAAAACTTGAAAAAAAGGCTTTAATCTCTCTCAAAAAGACACCAAGAACGCGGACTCGAGTGCATACAAACAAAGGGGTTGTTTGGTTGTTGGTTAGAGTTATGCAGGTATTAGTAATACATGAATTAGTTGTGCAAAGTATTAGTGTTATGATTTTAATGATGATAAATTGTTGTGTAGGTACCAATACTCAAAGGATAAATCAAATGGATCGAACAAACAAGCCCAATGGACAACAAGGAGTTCAGTCCGCTGAATAGAAGGGCAAGCCCAAGTGGGCTGCATAAGGAAAGGAACTAAAGATAGGCTATTGCGTATTTTTGGAACAAAATCAGTTTTACTCAAGCATTTAAATCAGCACAATCATGGTGAGTCAAGCATCAAATCAGATCTGCTATACAAGGAAACAAGTACCACTCCAACAAGGCAAATGACGCACAAGGAAAGCAGCTGTACAATCTTTATTGTTCATCAACAACGTACAAGGAAAGTAGGATCTGCCAACCAGGCTGGTACCACAGAAGGAAAGCAACGTTACAAGACTTAATGAGCTCTTGCTTTATTCTTGAAAATTAGGATCCTCAATATTCCTAATTTACAAGGATCAATTCTCTTGGGTTGACATCTCTGCTGAAAAAGAGTCTAACGGCTAGTTTATTTGAAGACTATAAATTCAAGACTCTAGAAACGAAGAAAAATATACAATCGTCTCATACTCTCAAGTTCTCTGCTTTACTTTTCACAAACATTGTATTCTTGAGTGATATAGTGTAAACAAAAAAGAAATGAGAGATATAGAATAGTTTGTGAGGCATTGTATCAAAAAGAATTCGAGTGTTTGAGTATAGACGTATGAGCTCCATTCAAACAACCCATTGTACCCAAAACATTTACAAAGAGCTGCAGAGAACACCCTTCCAACCCAAGGGGACTGGACTAGGATTCACATTGAATCTGAACCAGTACAAAATATTTGTGTCAATTTTATTTCTGCATTTTTATTACTGCATTATTATATAGTCGACTAGTGTTCTCAGTTAGTCGACTATCTGAACGAAAAAGTTACAATTCACCCCCTCTTGCACTTTCAATTGGTATCAGAGCAAGGTCTCACACTTTATTGCTTAACAGCAAGTGAGAAAAGATCAAATGACTGCATATCAGATCCCTGGTGCAATCCTACAAGATGGGCACTCCACAACGAGGCCACCCTACTTTAATGGTGAACACTACTGCCATTGGAAAGAAAGGTTCAAGATCTTTGTACAATCAACGGATTATCAAGCATGGATTGTAATCAAGAAAGGACCTAAACCTATTCCAAATATGGATGCAAAAGATCCAAATACAAAAATTGATTTGGAGTCGCATGATGTAACTAAAGAACAACAGGATACGCTATCGACAAATGCTAGAGCAATAGCCTTATTGTACTGTGTAGTTAGTGGAGAGGAATATGCCAAAATATAAAACTGCGAGACTGCAAAAGAAATGTGGGATAAACTTGAGGTCACATACGAAGGAACATCAAAAGTTAGAGAAACCAAAATTGATGCTTTGAGGCACGACTATGAAGCTTTCAGCATGAAGGATGATGAGAATATTGAATCAATGTTCACCAGATTTAGCAAAATCATTGGTGAACTCAAATCTCTTGGTGTGACTTACACTAACTCTCAACAAGTGAGAAAACTTGTTAGAAGCCTGCCCAAAACTTGGGAAACAAAGGCAATTGTTTTAGAAGATGGAAATCTGGATAATTTTACATATGATGAACTAAGAGGAAATCTGATGGCCTTTGAAAAGAATCATATTCAAAGATATCAGAAGGATGAAAAGAAGAAAAAATGGTTGCTTTCAAGTCACAGGCTGAAGAATCTGATGATGAGTTCAAGGAAGAAGAAGTGGCTAAGATCTCTAGGCATGTAATTGAAGCTATGAGAAGATCAAGAAACAATAGAAGAGGAAATTCAAATTTCTGGAAAGGTAAATCCTCTGTTGTTCAAAGAAATGATGGAAAAAGCTATGAATGTGGAAAATATGGCCATATTGCATCTGAATGCCCTGATGCAAAGAGGAAACCATCGAAAAATTATCAAAAACAACGAACATTCAGCAGTTGGAGTGAAGATGAAGTCTCTGAAGATGATGAAGAAGATATGGAAAACATATGCTTTATGGCAATTGGTGAAACTAGCGAGGTAAGACCCTATCACTGTTCCAACTGTAGCGAAACTCAAGAGTTGCTTGACCAAAGTCTCGAGGATTTAAATAGGGTGTTTAATGAATATAAAAAGCTTAAGAGGGAACGAAGGGACTGGGAACTTAAACAAGAAGTAGTTGAAATAGAAAGGAATATTCGTCAAGAAGAAGTTGATGACTTGAAACTGCAACTTAATAGGTTGCGCAAGTCCACCAGTCATAGCTCTATTAAATCTAACAAATCGACTCGTAACAACAAGTCCACTGGGAAAAGACCTATCAATTGTAGAAATGCCTCTGATAATTCTAAAGATGTGTCAATTAATTATGAGGAGATAGATCAGTCTAACAAAAGTTTTCAAACCACTGAATGGAAGTCTCCAAGAAACTTTCATAAGTCGACTGCTCGGTCATCTTCTAAAAATCACTCTTCACAAAAATGTTTTTGCTGTGGAAAAACGGGTCATAAATATTTTCAGTGTAGGTTTCGTTATACACCTTCTCCAAGTTGGATATGGAAACCCAAGAATGATCAACAAAGCACTAACCCTCAAGGACCCAAGGAAGCTTGGGTACCTAAAAGAAAGTAACTACCTTGTTTTGCAGGAACACCACAAGAAAAAATCAAAAGGGAAATGGTATCTAGACAGTGCATGTTCCAGTCACATGACAAGCGACAAAAGCTTGTTCAAATCAGTTGCTGACTTTGATGGAGGACTAGTCACTTTTGGTGATAACTCAACAGGAACGGTAATCGGTACAAGAACTATTTCGTTTAATAATTCATGTGATATCTCTAACGTTTACCTGGTTGAAGGACTCAAATATAATCTCTTGAGTATCATTCAATTGTGTCATTCTGACTTAAAGGTAAGATTCAAAAAGACTGACTGTGTTATTGAAGACAAAATTGGAAAAGAAATTCTTCCTGGCAGCAGAACAAGAAATGTGTATGTGCTCGACTCTGTTAAAAGTCCAGCTGGACATATTTGCTTAGCATCTATGGGAAAAGATCCTTGGGTTTGGCACAAGAGACTTGGACATACTAGCATGAGGCTAATTGAAAAATTAGCCAAACACGATTTGGTCCTAGGCCTGCCTAAAATAAACTATTCCAAAGATCATATTTGCGATGCTTGTCAGAAAGGTAAGCAAACAAGAAGCTCTTTCAATTCCAAAGATATTGTATCTACTTCTAAACCATTGCAGCTTCTACACATGGACCTTGTTGGCCCTACTAGAACTGCTAGTATAGGAGGAAAAAGGTATGCCTTCGTTATTGTTGATGACTTATCTCGTTTTACCTGGGTTATATTTCGTGCTCATAAGGATGATACTCTAAAGAATTTTAAATTTTTCTGTGAGAAAGTACAGCCTACCAAAGTCTACTACATTACTTCCATAAGAAGTGATCATGGAGGAGAATTTGAGAACAAAGCCCTTGAGGATTTCTGCAATGAACAAGGTTATGCGCATAAATTTTCGTCACCAAGATCTCCTCAGCAAAATGGCGTTGTTGAAAGAAAGAATAAAACTTTACAAGACATGGCTAGAACAATGATTTTAGAACATAATCTACCACATCACTTCTGGGCATAAGCTGTAAGCACAACATGTCATGTATTAAACAGGTGCTTGATTCGACCCATTCTAAAGAAAACTCCTTACGAGCTATGGAATGGTAAGAAACCTAATATTAGCTATTTTCACTCCTTTGGGTGCAAATGTTTTGTGCACAACAATGGAAAGGACAACATTGGTAAGTTTGATCCTAGAAGTGACGAAGGTATTTTTGTTGGTTACTCAAATAATAGCAGATCCTATAGAGTCTTCAATAAACGCACTAAATCTATTGAAGAATCTGTTCATGTTATTTTTGATGATACTAACCGTTTGGTCGAGAAAGAAAAATTTGCAGATGATGATGTCCACCAGTATTCAGTTACTACGAATACTACCTCAATTGATCAAAGTCTCTCATTAAAAGAAACTACCTCTGATGACGAGTCGACTAACCTTACGATTGGACTTGTTCCAAATGAATGGAGAAGTGAGCCTGATTATCCTAAAAAGTTTGTTATTGGTGATATAAATGAAGGAATGAAACTCGAGCTTCCCGCAAAAATAGTGCAAATCTAGCACTCATATCTCAGCTCGAGCCTAAGAAAGTAGATAAGGCTTTAAAGGATGATCATTGGATCAAGGCGATGAAAGAAGAATTGGATCAGTTTGACAAAAATAAAGTATGGAATCTAGTTCCAAGGCCTGAAAAATGATCAGTAATAGGGAATAAATGGGTATTCAGAAATAAGTTGAATGAAGCAGGCGAAGTTGTGAGAAATAAAGCTCGACCGGTTGCCCAAGGCTACTCTCAACAGGAAGGAGTCGACTATGATGAAACTTTCGCTCCTATTGCATGGTTAGAATCTATTCGAATTTTACTTGCTTATGCTGCTTTTAAAGGTTTTAAACTATTTCAAATGGATGTTAAAAGTGCTTTCTTAAATGGATTTATTGAAGAAGAAGTTTTTGTTAAACAGCTACCTGGTTTTGAAAATCCTAAATTCCCATATCATGTGTTCAAACTAAGTAAGGTGTTATATGGTCTTAAACAAGCTCCTAGAACTTAGTATGATCGACTTAGCACCTTTTTAGTAGAACATGGATTCTCTAGAGGGAAGATCGATACAACTCTTTTCATTAAAAGATCTTCATCTGGAAATTTAATCATACAGATTTATGTAGATGATATTATTTTTGGAGGTACTAACCCATCTCTGTGTAAGGAATTTTCTGATCTCATGCAAAGTGAATTCGAAATGAGTATGATGGGAGAACTAACATTTTTCTTGGGGCTTCAAATCCATCAATCGGACAAAGGAATATTCATCTGTCAAAGTAAGTATACAAAGGAGCTTGTTCACAAATTTGGTCTAAATGATGCTAAAGCTATGAAAACTCCTATGAGTCCTACATGTTCCATTGACAGAGATGACTCAGGTAAGGCAGTTGATGAAACTAAGTATAGGGGAATGATAGGCTCTCTACTATATCTTACTGCTAGTCGACCAGACATCATGTTTAGTGTTTGCAAATGTGCCCGCTTTCAGTCAGCTCCTAAGGAATCTCATCTTAGTGCTGTAAAACGAATAATTAGATATTTGCTTGGAACCATATCCTATGGATTATAGTATCCCAAAACTAATCCCTTCAATCTAGAAGGATTTTCTGATGCTGATTTTGCATGAGATAAGGATGATAGAAAAAGCACAAGTGGTTCATGCCAACTACTTGGAAAATCATTAATTTCCTGGCATAGCAAAAAACAGGGATGTGTTTCTCTCTCTACTACTGAAGCTGAATATATAGTCGTTGGGCAATGTTGTGCTTAACTACTATGGATGGTGCATCAACTAAGTGATTATGATTTATTATTTAAGCCTGTTAAAATTTTCTGTGATAATTCTAGTGCTATATGTTTATCAAAAAATCCTGTGCATCATTCTAGAGCAAAGCATATAGATATTAAACACCATTTTATTAGAGATCATATTATCAAGGGGTCGATTGAATTACAGTTTGTTTCCACTGAAAATCAACTTGTTGATATTTTTACAAACCCTTACTTGAGGAAAGATTTTGCATGCTTAGAGAATCTCTAGGAATTATTGATAAACCTGTATGATTATGTTATTTTTGGTAAATTGACTAATTTTCCTTTTCTGAAACTCCCTTTGTCCTTTCATTGATTACCGCACCATACTTCCTCCCTAATTCTCGCCTTTCAATAAATATCATCATCTCTCTGCCGGCTTCTCACTTCTCCCACTATCTTCTCCATTTCCCCATAAAACCTCTTCAATTCCATGACTCTTCCATCTCCTCACAATTACCATTAAAACCGTCCATTCCTCTTTCATTCTTCACCCAACAATCTTTCTCTGCTCCAATCTATGGCTAAAAATCCGAAACCCTCCTCTCTCTCCACTCGCAAAAGCACGAGAAACAAAAACAAAGGTCAAGCATCATCCCCTGTTCATGTCGAATCTGATGGCTCTGATTCCTCCCCTCACAACTCTACAAATTCTTTGTCTCTTCGCTCTTCTAGTAAATGTGACCATGCAACTGAAGCGTGTGGTGAGTCTTCCAAGAAATTTAAATTCGACTATGAAAATGCCTTTCTTGACCGTCGCCATTTCTGGTCTACCCCAAACTCTGATCTATTTCACTCCCTTAAAGGTAAATCTTTTGCTCATGGTCGAATAGTGGATTTTGATGTAATCTCATCACTACATTGTAATATCCAACAGTTCTTTGACTTTCAAGGTTGGGTAACTCTTTTCTCATATGCTCCTACTCGTGTTTATGAACATCATATTCGCATGTTTTATGCTAATCTTAGAGCTACGAAAGATGATGAACTTGAAACCCTTGTTTTTGGCACTCGTATTCTGTTTGATAACTCTGGTTTTGATTAAATGTTCAATATCAAAAGCTTTGGTTTTTCTGCCTTGTCCCGTAACACCTGGCCATCTGACTTTGAGGTCAATTATGAAGAAACTAAATGGTCCATTTCTCTTGAGTCAACTGGTTCCCTTCCTCCTCACCTAGGCCCCAACACTGTCTTTTGAGACCCGTGTGATTGCTCACATTGTTGCTACTACTATAGTGCCTCGTGTAGGCTCTTTGTCGACCCTCACACAACGTGACACTTTTCTCACTTACTGTCTGGTTAATAAGCGTAAGGTCCATCTTTCCTTACTTGTCGTGAACCATATGTTAGACTCTGCTTCTGATCCTACCAACCTGCCTTATGGTATGCTCATTACTCGCATTATGGAAGCCCATCATGTTAATCTTGATGACCACCCCCCTATTTTTATTAAACAATGTTATGACTCTAGAGCATTTGTTAGCATGGGTTATGTATGTATGGATGATGTATGGGTTCTCAAAAAGGATGTAGATAAGGAACCTGACCAACCCTGTCCTTCTGTCTTCCAATCATCCAAACCTTCCTTCTCCAATCTCCCATCCGATCATCCCTCTGATATTCTTGCTAAGATCTCAGTCCTTGATGACAAAATTGACTCTCTCAAAGATCTCCTTGTGTCCACTCATTTTCATATGGAAAAAGTCAGGGATGTCTTTAAAGAAACGGGGGCTGATGTTGCTCGACTGCGTCTCAAGATTGATGGTGGTTTGAGGGAAGCAGGCAAGTTGGCTACCAAATTGCAAGGTAGTATTGATGGTCTTCCTGCTAAGTTCAGTGCAACTCTGGATGCCATGAAGGAAGCTATGGTTAACACCTTAGCGTACTTTCTTCGACCCTTTGCTCAACAGCAGCAGAAGCACCAGCAATCTGATGGGGAGCAGGATTAATGATGTTTTGTCCTGTTTTATTAAGACAATCTTTTTGTTTTGGGCATTAGTCCAACTTGACTATGTTTTTTTTTTTTTTTTTTGCTTAACTATCCGTAGACTCCAACGTGTGGCTGATCGCTCAGCCTTATAATCTAACCCTTTATAGTTTGTACTTTTGTTATATTGTTGTTATGGCCTGTGCTGTGTGTCTTTCTTTTTGATTGATGCCAAAGGGGGAGAAAAAGAGTCCAGTCTGGACCAGTCAACTATTCAGGGGGAGAAGTCTCTGGACCAGTCAACTACTTAGGGGGAGAAGTCTTCTACTCCATCATTCAGGGGGAGCATGAAATCAAACAGGACAGGGAAGTTGACTACACTTACACTCACTTTGTGTATTTTTTTGTCATCATCAAAAAGGGGGAGATTGTTAGTGTTATGATTTTAATGATGACAAATTATTGTGTAGGTACCAATACTCAAAGGATAAATCAAATGGATCGGACAAACAAGCCTAATGGACAGCAAGGAGTTCAATCGGCTGAATAGAAGGGCAAGCCCAAGTCGGCTGCATAAGGAAAGGAATTAAAGATAGGCTACTGCGTATTTTTGGAACAAAATCAGTTTTACTCAAGCATTTAAATCAGCACAATCATGGTGAGTCAATCATCAAATCAGATTTGCTATACAAGGAAACAAGTACCACTCTAACAAGGCAAATGACGCACAAGGAAAGCAGCTGTACAATCTTTATTGTTCATCAACAATGTACAAGGAAAGTAGGATCTGTCAACCAGGCTGGTACCACAGAAGGAAAGCAACATTACAAGACTTAATGAGCTCTTGCTTTATTCTTGGAAATTAGGATCCTCAATATTCCTAATTTACAAGGATCAATTCTCTTGAGTTGACATCTCTGCTGAAAAAGAGTCTAACGGCTAGTTGATTTGAAGACTATAAATTCAAGACTCTAGAAACGAAGAAAAATATACAATCATCTCATACTCTCAAGTTCTCTGCTTTACTTTTCACAAACATTGTATTCTTGAGTGATATAGTGTAAAAAAAAAAGAAAGGAGAGATATAGAGTAGTTTGTGAGGCATTGTATCAAAAAGAATTCGAGTGTTTGAGTGTAGACATAGGAACTCCATTCAAACAACTCATTGTACCCAAAACATTTACAAAGAGCTGCAGAGAACACCTTTGCAACCCAAGGGGACTGGACTAGGATTCACATTGAATCTGAACCAGTATAAAATATCTGTATCAATTTTATTTCTGCATTTTTATTACTGCATTATAATATAGTCGACTAGTGTTCTGAGTTAGTCGACTATCTGAACGAAAAAATTACAATTCACACCCCCCCCCCCCCCCTCTCGCACTTTCACAAAGTTTAGTTATTCAGTTATTCCATCTTTTTCCTGCTTAAAATAAAACATAGTTTCCTCATAACTTATACATGTATTTGTGATGCGGGATTCTAAATAGCTAACCAAAGTTGAATTTTACATAGCAAAAAAATGTTACCAAATATAGTACAAGTTATGCAGAATTAATACATGAATAAATCACCTCCTAACCGGCAACCAAACGACCCCAAACTACTGATTAAAATGATAGAGGTTGAACTTGAGATAGCTTCAATATTCCAGAATTATACTAGTTGGATTAATTAGAGAACTTTGGATACTACAACAACAACAACAACAACAACAGCCCAGTGAAATCCCACATCTTGGGGTCTGGGGAGGGTATAATGTACGCAGACCTTACTCCTATCAAGGTAGGATGGCTGTTTCCGAGAGACCCTCGGCTCAATAGAAGCATAAAAAGGGGGTCAGATAAGGTTAAAAGATTTAAAACGATATTGCAATGAAATAATGCAAGCGACACAGTAAAACAGGATAATCAAGGAATTGAAAGCGATATGGAAATGCAAATCACAAAAGCGGCACAGATAAAACAGAGTAATCAAAGTACAGAAAGTAGCAAATAATAACATAAATCAAAGCACAAGAAATTATAATGCGCTAATGCGCCTACTAATAAGGAAAGATAACGAGACTTATATACTAGCCTTCTACCCTAATGTGGGTCCTCCACACCTTCCTATCTAAGGTCATGTCCTCGGTAAGCTGTAACTGCGTCATGTCCTGTCTAATCACCTCTCCCCAATATTTCTTTGGCCTACCCCTACCTCTTCTGAAACCATCCATGGCTAACCTCTCACACCTCCGCACTGGGGCATCTATGTCTCTCCTCTTCACATGCCCAAACCATCTCAGTCGCATTTCCCGCATCTTGTCTTCCACCGAGGCCACTCCCACCTTATCCCGAACAGCCTCATTTCTAATCCTGTCGCTCCTAGTGTGCCCACACATCCATCTCAACATTCTCATCTCGGCAACTTTCATCTTTTGAACGTGAGAGATCTTAACTGGCCAACACTCCGCCCCATACAACATAGCCGGTCTAACTACCACTCTGTAGAACTTGTCCTTCAGTTGTGGTGGCACCTTCTTGAAACTGAAATGCACACTAGTACAATTAGTAATGTACAAGGTAAACATCGAATCTTATGGTTTCTGTGTACTAGAGTAAGTTCAGAAATGTCCAACAGAATCAAGACAGCTTTAGTCTATTTTTTTTATTGAACTAATGAAAGAGTAAGAAGAGTATCCCAACAACTGATTATTTATTTCTTTAATTTTCTGGATTAACAAAAATTGATTAATGAAATACATTATTTTAGTAGATTTCATATAATATACTATGACCTTTTATTCGTCTTAACGCTACATCAGTAACGGATCTTATCCTTTTCCAAGAAGAGTCAATTGACCCATTCATCAAAACACTACATTGTATAGATATATAAGGTCAAAGTCAATTTTATGTATACGTAGTAGATGTTGAATTCCCTTAGTTCTTTGTATAATTACTTCTTTATACCTTGAATCTTCTTAGTGAAACTTCTGGCTTCGTCACTGGTTCTAAGCATGCCAAACATTATGGGCTATTAAAAACAATAACATACCCAGTATAATTCATAGTTAATGAAATAGCAACTTATCAACTATAATTGTTTAGCTGAAGGCTAAATAATAAGCACCATGGAGTTTCTAAGCTATCAAACAGAACTAATTGTCCGTAATGAAGCCATCAAGCACGAAAACAGCGTGCCAGAGATCTAGTCACAAGTAAAGGAAAAAGGAAGGATATGAGAGCCATAGAGAGAACTCAATCACGACACACAACTTTGACTCAGATAAATGAGATCCTCATTGCTAGGCAACCCGATGGGCGGAGCCACCTTAAGCGAAGGGTGGTCAGGTGCACACCCTTCGCCGGAAAATTACGCGGTGTACATAATTTAAATGTTAGCTATTATGAGTATATATTTAATTTTGCACACCCTTAACACAATTGAAAAGAAAATTTGCACACCCTTCGCTAAATTCCTAGTTCCGCCACTGCAACCCTTTGGTCGATCTTAGAACTCCTAAAACTCAAAACTGGCAGGAAATAGCCATTTTGAGATTGTTCAAACGTATGTTCCTGCTGATTTCGAATACAAATCAATCACTTATTAGTAGAAAAGGAAATGATCGAGCAATGACAACCAGAAGGGGGTTCTAGATGGTAAGGCCAACTTATAATTTAATTTTCGACCTTAATAGAGCCATTGAATACACAGGCAACTTTCACTTGTCATCAGCTACTCAATGTATCTGACCACTTCAAAAAATACAAAAAATACCATAAGAAATTTATCCTGGATTTGGGTTGATTTCAAGAGGTTTACTGCTAATTTCTAATTAAGTTAGCCCAAACTTTTAGGTGTCATAGTTGAATACCAAACTTGATGTTTGCTAAAAGTAGTATTGAACTAGAAAACTATTGTGAATGTACTTTGCAAGACATATAAACAACCTTTGTATGAGCAAACTCAGTGAAATCTATTGAATAACATTAAGGTACTTTAATTTGAAAGAATTAATGTTGTATACATTGTGTTATGCCTTTTACGAGTGGAAGCTATGTATATCTGTGCTTGTAACTTTTAAGAAATACGTATCAATTTAAGCAGAGCCTAAGAAATTCTTGAACCAGTTCACAGAATCCTTGGGATATCTCTTGAGGTTGTCCTTGTAATCCACATAATAAAGACCAAACCTTGATGAAAATCCAGCTGCCCATTCCCAGTTATCCATTAGAGACCACACAAAGTAGCCTTTCACATTGCAGCCATCTTCTCTGCATATTCAGCAAAATAAAATCGAATGAATAAGTCGTTTTGAATTTGAAGAATTAACTTAAATAGATGTCCACCCAATCGCTTAAACAAAAAATAGTCGGCAGATGTATAATATCTGTATAATTCATGTTATAATCAGTGTATAACCATGTATAATTAATGTATCTCGGCTAGAAAAAAGTAAACAGTAAATCCATTCAGCTATTTATATAAAAATTCCGGTAAATTTATTGATCAAGTTGGAATATAGATGTAAAAAGTTGGTTGAGTCCATTTGAATAACTTACTTGATAGCAGCTAACAGGTTAGTAAGATAGTCATTGTGATAATTGATCCTTTTTGTATCCTTGAGAGCATTTTTTCGCGATATTAATGCGTTATTTGACTCATCCATTCCTGTAGCAGTCGCAAACAAATGACTGTTGTTTCATGATAATAAAAAAAAAGGGAAATGACATAATCTGTACATTGCAGATTTAGAGACTACCATTTTCAGTGATTATGATTAGAGGGTTCCCATACTTTTGCTTGATGTAGTTCATTAAGCTTCTAATACCATGAGGCACTATGTACAGCCATATTGAACCTGCCTGCAAAGTAAGGATCATGAATATTGTCATCAATTCACAAAGCTGCAATAACGAAATGCAGTCTTTAAATTGTGGTACGGTCAAACATCTCTATAACGACGTCATTTGTCCAGATATTTGGTTGTTATAGTGAAATGTTGTTATAAAGGATGATTGTTATTGAGAGTTTAACTTTATATCGAATCAAATTACATACCCTGTCTGCTATTGGCTTCAAACCTTTGAATGCTGCAAGACACAAAATCATAGCGAAATCACTCAGTTCTTAATGCACTATGAGTTTCACTATTAGTAGAATGAACAATATATATCTAATAGGATGTAAATTCAACCATGTAATTAGAATAGAGTTGTCAACGACATACGGAGGGTAATGGCACCAGAGTCCGCGAGGGAATCATTGAGCAGAACACCAATTATGTTGGATTTATTCTTGCTGGCATACCATGTAGTGTAGTGATTTATGCCTATGAAATCATAGGAACCTTTCACAAGTGCAGACTGATCTGGTGAAAATTTTGGCAACCGGCTTCCCACTCTTTCTATCATTGAACTCGGATACTTTCCAAGCATCACAGGCTCAAGGTACCTGAGAGTTCAGTTACAAACCATTTGACCATCAATAAGTCTTAGTTTGAATAACTCCAAGTGTTTGTATAGATGTATGTTTGAAGCAAAAAATGAGGAGAATTTTGATTACTTCAACAAAATTCTTACCAGTCTAAATTGAACTCAATGGCCCTTTGTGTTGCTTCAATGTCATCTTTGGAGTTCGTCAAAGGCTCATACCAAAAGCTATCTAGTGATATCCCAATTGATCCATGTTGTACTGGCTGCAACAGTAATTGATCACAAAGATTAATCTCTTTTAAGCACAATGAATTTACAGGAAGATATAACTTAAATAGCCGCCCACCCAACCGTTTAAACAAAAAATAGCCAGCTGATGTATAATGTATGTATACTCTATGTATAATATGGTATAACTTAGTATAATCAGTGTATACTGGACAAGAAAAGTCCTAATTTATTGCTTTTTCTTATCTTTTCAAAAATATTTTACCTTGTACTTCTTTTTGTAAATGTCAACAACAGTGGCATGAGCAAGGAGTAGATTGTGAGTAACAATGTAAGGCTCAGTTGCAGAGTTTCCAGCCCTGCAAAGAGCTTTTAGGAGGATTGAACATCGGCCGGGTGCTTGTAGCCCTACATCAAAACCTTGGATGGCAACAGTGTGCGGCTCATTGATAGTGATCCAGTTCTTCACCCTATCACCAAATTTCTTGAAGCACGTCTCCGCGTATATCGCGAAATCTTTTCTGTTAAATGACCAAAATGTTACATGACACAAATCCAGAAAAGTTCAAAAATTAAGTTGGAACAATTAACTTGTGGTGAACTTACATGATTTGTGGGCTTAGCCATCCATTGTACCTGTCTTGTAGAGCTTGAGGAAGGTCCCAATGGTATAGTGTTACATATGGTTGAATTCCTAAGGATTCATACAAATTGTAACATACAACGTGTTTTTGTTTAATGTAATAAATTGACATAAGTGCTGAAAGAAATGATATATAGTAGGTAAAGGAGAGTAATAATGCGAATTGTACCATTAGCTAGAAGAGCATTGATCAACTTATTGTAGTGATCAACTCCAGCCTGATTGATTTCTCCAGTTCCATCTGATAATGATCAGAAATTCAGAGTTAATTATATTAGAATTTGGACTTACATTAATTGGTGTTTTAGCCTGAAAAAGGACAGTGGCTTGACACAAGTCCTAAATAAAAGTGTTTTTTTGGCCCGCTCCCCTTGTAGCGGACAAATGTTTAGTAAACAAGCTTCTTTTTATTTTTCTGCAATTTATGGATAAAGATCCCTTTAGAGCGAACTGAAAATTTTGTAAGAAAATATTAGATCACGGTTATAAGTTATTGCAAACGTTAGACGACAATATAATATTTTTGGCTTTGAGCAATACACCAGCAAACATTATACTGAAGTCTAAGTAACATTGTCCGGAAGACTATTTTTCAAAAACTATATTTGCACAACTTTTAGAAATACGGACAATATCTAAGTAGTGACCTGAAAAGGGGACATTTGCATAAATCAGCCTAAATAAAACATAAGGCATTATCCTAAATTTATTATGTGTGGGTTAAATAAAAGGGCACTTTACATATTTTGCCGATCGACTAAAAGTAATTACATTCGCTAGTCAAAATACAAAAAGATATATATTTGCTGGCTATTATTTTGGTGGACGATTATTTTATGTCAATTTCCTTAAGGGTGAATGACATATAAATACATAATAACAAAAGTATTTACGGAATATAACGAAACTTTTTAATTTACAGAACATAACGGATTTTCATCTTTTGCACAAACTTTTTTTTAAATAATTTTTTAATTAATTTTTTTTTAAATGATTAATTTTCTTACTTTTTGTTTTTTTATGAACTTTTTTTTAAAAAATTATTTTAAAAAATATATAAATTTTTATTCCTGCTTAAGGCTTAAAAAAATCGCTCAAAATTTTTTGTTTGAAAAATGTATGAAATGTGTATATCTTGCTCAAGACTTAAAAAGTTCGCTCAAAATTTAGCGTATGAAAAATGTATGAAATGTGTATCTCGATCAAGGGTTAAAAACATTTCTCAAAATATTGTGTACGGAAACGATATGAAATTTGTATCACGCTCAAAGCTTAGAATTTCGCTCACATTTTCGTGTATAAAGTTCATGTTAGGTTTCTGTAAAATCAATACAACTATAACAACATTGTATACAACATTCAAGACTTAAAATGATCGTTCAAAATTTTGTGAATAAAAAATGTATGAAATGTGTATGTCTTGCTCAAGGCTTAAAAAGTTCACTCAAATTTTGTGTACGAAAATATATGAAATGTGTATATCTCGTTCAAGGCTTAAACATTATGCTCAAAATTTTATGTATGAAAATAGTATGAAATGTGTATGTCTCGCTCAAGACTTAGAATTTCGCTCACATTTTTCGTGTATAAAGTTCATACTAGGTTTCTAGAAAATTAATACAATTCGCTCATATACACATTTCATATATTTTTCATTCAGCTTTCATACACAAAAATTTGAGTTATTATTTTAAGCCTCAAGAAAAAAAAAAAGATTAATAATTTAAAAAAAAAAAAAAAAATTAAAAATTATATTAAAAAGAAGACGAAAAAAAATATGAAGATCCGTCATGTTTCGCAAATATCGTTATGTTTTGTAAATAAGGAAAACTATCTATATATTTTGTGATAAAGAGTCTTAAGTAGGTACCCTATGTCATTTCATTTTTTTTGTGCGGAGTGCTCTTCAAATGCACTGGTCTTTAATTTTTCCCCCTTAAATTGTTGATCTTTAATTTTTGTCCTTCGCCTAAAACTCCTAGGTTCGGGTTCGAACCCCTGCTCAATCAAAAATTTTAAAAAATTTCACCAGGTAGAACTTTGATTCGCAAGGCAGAACTCTGCAAAACTCTACCTTAAGGTAGAATTTTAAGGCAGAGTTTGCCCAAAGGCCACTTTGAAACTCCGCCTGAAGTAGGCAAAATTCTGTCTGCAAGCCTAACTTTGGCCCGAATAGGCCTAAGTTTGCTATAAAACTCTGCTTTGCGATTTTTTTTTTACTGAGCCGGGATTCGAACCTCAAACCTCATGGTATTAGGACAAAAATTAAAGACCACTACTTTGAGAGGTAAAAATTAAAGACCACTCCAAAATAAGGCATTCCTGTGAATTGCCCATGTCATTTTCCCTTTCCTTAAATCGAAGTGGGCAATTCGCAGAATTGCCCTTTTTTTGGGGTGGTATTTAAATTTTGCCCCTCATATTTGTGGTCTTTAAATTTTGCCCTTCGGCTAAAACCCATAGGTTCTGGGTTCAAACCCCCGTTCAGTCAAAAAGTTTAAAAAAAATTGCAAAGCAAAGTTTAAATTTCGCTATGCCCCCTCCGGCAGACTTTTAGTCATGTTTAACTAAAAGTCTGCCGGAGGGGGCAGACTTTGCCTTGAAGCATATATATGTATTTTTTTTTTAACTTTTCGAGGTAAACTTTTAGTAATGCCTTAACTAAAAGTGTGCCCCATAAAACATAACTAAAAGTATGCCTCATAAGGCGTAAGTTTTCCTTAAGGCATAACTAAAAGTTTGCCTTATAAGGCAAAGTTTAAATTTTGCTATGCCCCCTCCGGCAGACTTTTAGTTGTGTTTAACTACAAGTCTGCCGAAGGTTAACTAGAAGTTTGCCGGAAGGGGCAGACTTTTAGTTGTGTTTAACTAAAAGTCTGCCGGAGGGGGCAGACTTTGCCTTGAAACATATATATATATATATATATTTTATTTTATTTTTACTTTTCAAGGTAAACTTTTAGTTATGTTTTAACTAAAAAGTGTGCCACAAAGACATAACTAAAAGTATGCCCATAAGGCGGAACTTTTTCTTAAACTTAAACTTTGCCTTATAAGGCAAAGTCTATGCCTTAAGTTTATGCCGGGTCCGGCATACACGCGACCCAAACCTTGCCTTGCAGTTTTCTTTTCTAATTTATGCTTGAGCGGGGGTTCGAACTCAAAACCTCATGATTTCTGCGTGAACGTTCAGTGTTGCAATGCGAAGGGCAAAAATTAAAGACCAGCAATATGAGGGGCATAATTTAAAGACCACAAATATGAGGGGCAAAATTTAAAGACCACTCCAAAAGAAGGGCAATCCGCGCAAAAAAATGAATATAGGAAGTGTTTTAGAGTATTATTTAACTGGTTTAAATACACATTAATATTATGCTTATTTAACCAGTACTATCCCACCACCCACTAAGGAACTAAGTAGGAAAAAGAAAAGAAGTTTTACTAGGGAAAATTCTGGCCCAAGCAATAGAAAATCTATAGGCATCCATTCCCATATGCTTCATAAGCTGTATATCTTCCTGTAAAAAAAAGAAAAGGAAAAAAAAAAAGAACATGGAATTATTTGATGGTTAATTTCGGTTTAAAGAATTGAAGTGTAGGAAAAATTAGTGAGGTGTTTGTAAAGTATGATAATGTATTTACCGGGTACCGGTGATACTGATCAACGGCTACATCGCCGTTGCTAAAATCAATTATTTTACCTGCAAAATCCATCCAATTTAGCAGTATTAATTAGTTATGTTGTTCAGAATCTCTAAAAATATTAACGTAGATCCTTAAAAAATTGCACTATTTTGAAAAATTTCACTCATCTATGGTACTTTTGAAATATAGTTAGACCACTTAACTCTTACTATAAACTTTATCTCTTTTTTATTTTAATTTTTTTCCTAAAATTGTTGTCAGAAAATTGCTTTGATTGAGGCACTTTCTAAGAAACTTATTGGGAATATTCACAACCCACATTTGTTTTTAAAAGACCGCTAATATCAAAATAGATACCAAACATGAAAAGCCAAAAAGATAGACAACATTAGTGGGGAAGTGCACATAGTATTTACCAAAAGAATGAGAAAATTTGTCCCATATAGTTGGACCTCTTCCATCCTCTTTCACAGCTCCTTCAAACTGCAACCAACATTCCATTTCATGTCATGAATAATAAGTTAAATGTGTGAAATTAGGAGGGTTATAACAGAAATAAAATGCCATAACAAGTTTAACAATATATACAGATAAATTATAAAGTACAAACTAATAACATAATGAGAAAACTAAATATATTAGCTTTGTACTTTTTGGCTCCTCAACCTTGTCAATTTGAATAAATATTCTTTCCTACATAAATTATATGTGATACTATATATTAGTTTCGCAGAAATATATAACTTTTCTTTTGCTATAATTCATTTGACATATTCTCAGATATCTCATGTTGTAAGAAATTGTGATTTATATTGCCTTTTATAATTTCTATACATTTAAATTTCTTTTTTCAAAAGTTGACGACTGAATTTACCCAAATGATTTAACACGTTAGCCCACATGATATTCCCTTTTAGGCTTTTATCTTATAGCGGAGACAATATTAGATAGCAATAGCGATGGGAACATGGCAAAATCATCACAAAGAGCCACTTTTTAGTTCTTCTAGTTGAAATAAAGTCATTCTCCTGAACTTATAAATTCCACCAATAAAATTTTAGGATAATGTCTGATGGAATAGGTAAGGTGTGCACAAATTGATCTGAACATCACTTTTTTAAAAGAGTTTTTTTATTTGATATGTAAAATTAATAAAGATAAAGTAATCACTGAGAAAAATTTTCTAAAAAAAATGTTACCAAACTCTTACTTCCCTGACGCAATTTGAGGCGCCTATAGTACCCCATCAAAAAAGGATTCTGTTGAATTATTGACCAAACAAACTTCAATCTAATGTGGGGAAGGAAATTCAATTGATGGTTTACTTTAAAGTTTTTGTTTTTATTTTTTTGTTTAATTAGGAATATCTATCTTTCTTTTTATTTTATTTTCCTGTTATTGGACAATGAATTCACATCTACTACTTTATGAGTGAATAGCCTTTATGATGCAATCATATAACCACACGCTGGCTATTAGTCCATTAAAACTAATACTAGTTGTGCAGGATTTTCATCATATAATATAAGAGGTTAAGTGCATGATTTTATAATATAAGAGGTTAAGTGCATGATTTTAAAATATAGAGAATATCTCTACAAATAAGTCATATATACTATATACAGGGATGATTAATATAGTTTACATTATTTTATTTAATTTACAACAACTAAATGAAAGTTTTTGTTACTCGACAACCATAATAAAGATAAAGTTATTACTCCATTGAGGAAATATTAAGATGCTAGTAAAAATTCCCTACTTTCTTGACGCAATAAGCTTCTCTCCCTCAACAAATAACGGATTCTGTTGAGATATTCACCAAACCAACTTCAATTTTGATGGTTTCATTTTTTTTTTTTTGGGGTTCAGTTTCTTCTTCAATTTAATTAGGAACGTTTATCAACTTTTTGATTCTAGAACAATGAAATCACATCGTGGGACATATTTCAGAATTTATGAGAGGAACAACAAAGCCTTTATGTAACCCCATAAGGCCATAACTACACGCTTAGCTAATTAAGGTTCCAACAAAGGTTTTTTATTTTCCCTTTTACCATTTTAAACTTTGATTCCTATTTAATTTTTTATTTACTACCCGGCGTTTACTAACTTGGTTGGGTTCTGATTAGATTCGAATTTACATTGGGAAGTCCCACATTAAGGGTGAGGTACTAACTAATAAAAATGACTCCATACTCAAAAATTAGAACTCGAGAATTCTGATTTGTTTCCTACTTAGTGCAAATCTTTTGTCCCTACTGATTATTTGGTTGAAAAAAAAAACAAAAGAAAAGACAAAGACATTCTAATAGAGAATGACTTTCACGGAAAGCACCAATATGAAAGGAAATACGGATAGAGAAATTTCTAGCTTTAACTCCTTTTTATGCCATAAAACCAAACTTGAAGTAAAGAATATGGATTAATTAAAGCCTCTAACAAAAGCTGATTTTATCTAAGTAAATTTTGTAGGAAGCATTTGTGTTGTTATTTCTTAAGATAAAGAAACACAATCTTCAATAATTATTTAGTGTTGTACAAAAAGAGAAAAAGTAATCTTAAAGCCATGAGAAGAGATTACCAAAAGACAAAGAATTAGTTACGAAATTCGTTGTTTATTTGTCGCGCGCTAGATAGTTAGTAACTAACAAGATTTCTTTGACAATCGTTCAAATAGAATTAGCGACAGATTTTTGTTATTTAACGATAAAAGTTATTAATTGCTAATTTTTTTTTTTTTTGTAGTGAGGCAATTTTAATTAGAAATTACTCTTGTTTCTTGGAATTATCTTGGATAAATAACTATTGAGCGGAACAAGTGGCAGATGCAGTATTTACATTAAGAGGGTTATCATTTTTATATATATACGTAAAAAATAATTTGACCTTATATATATAATGTGGTCTTCTGACGAAGGAAGTTGGGATAAACCCCTCCCGCGCCCTGGCACCGCCACTGAATGGCACAAGAAAATATGAAAGAAAAGGAAGAAAATAATTCGTGGTTCTGGCAAATAAAGGAGAATAATATATGAAAAAAATATAAAATATAAAATATAAAACATTATTGAATAGATATAAAATGAGTGATTCACATTCACATGCATGTACAGAGAGAAGACAAACCTGGTAAGCAGAAGAAGCAGTCCCAAAAACAAATCCTTTTGGAAAGTTGTTTCTGCTAATATTTTGTGCTGAATTTGTATGAAAACTAACAACAAATAATAAAAATATTGCCCAAAGGGAAATGCCTCTCTTCTTCAACATAGTTTTTTTTTTAAAAGCCTATGGGTATGATCAAGAAGACAAAGGGGGAGGCCGGAGAAAAAAAGGGGTTTATCAATTGTATATTTTGGGATGGTTAGTGTTAGTTTTGGTATGTATATATATAAAGTGTGTGTGTGGGTGGGGGACCGGGGGGGGGGGGGTTGGAGGAATGTATGAAAAGATTCTTTTTAATTGATATAGTATTATTAGAGATAAGGATATATGTTGGTTGTTGAGTGAAGCAAAAAATGGTGATCCGGCTAATGACTTAACGAGAGAAGAACTAAGAAGATGACTTTTTTTCCTTCAAATAGAAGAGAAATCTCTCTAGTTACCCTACTTTTTATTTCTTTTTTTAGCTGTGGGGATGGGGAGTGAATTAATGGGCATGATGGTTGTTTCCACACTTACGCGTGTGTGGTGGGGAGTGGGTTATAATGGGGGTGGTGGAGGAGTATTTCTTGAATTTATAAGTTTGTTTCATCATCTATTGTGAATGCAAATTTAGTTAGACTGCCACCAAAGTTTGTGGTGGGTTTATAAGTAATTTCTAAGTCACTTAATCGGAGATCTCAAATTTGAGCCTTAAAACAAAGTCGTTTTTGATAAAGAACATCTTACCTTCTAAAGTGAATTTTTTTTATGCGAATCGGATTAGCCGGACCCCAAAACGGGTACAAGCACAAGGTGAGAAACCAAAACAAAGTTAAAGTTTAACTGATATACACTGATCGTGTAAGAAATTTTTTAAACTATAAAATCATCTTTAAATGTTGTAACGGGTAATTTATCTTATCTTCAAAATTACAAATTTTATTTTTTATGAAGGTTTACATATAGTTTTTTTAGGTAATCGCATAGGGGCGGAGCTAGTAATGGGGATTAATTGATTGGATACCCGAGACCCATAATCTTTCCTAGGAACAGCCAAGGGAGTTCATCTGAACCCTCTTCGGCTAAAAATTACACTGTTTATACAAGGTGAAAATTATTTCTTATGTATATATAGTAGATGTTGAATCCCATTGGCTTCTTTGTTTGTCTACTTCTTTATATTTTTGAACCCCTTAGTTAAAATTCTGGCTCCGCCATTGATAATCGGATAATCTAAAAATTTCTTTAAGAGTGTATATAATATATAAGTTAAACTCAGTTAGTTATGAACGAGCTAGTTGCCATTTACACACACACACACGGTTATGAGCTGTTTGAAATTTTAACAAGTTCTAAAACGTAACACAACATAATTTAAGAGAGTATGTCTATAAGAGTTGTTACATACAAGGGAAGATCGAGTATATGAACGCCGATTACCTTTTCTATTTGTTTTTATTTATACTCCGTTAACTTGTCTAAATAAAATATCATGAGTAAGAGATAATATAATAAGATTTTTTATTCACGAAATTTTATAAATAACATTGTTAGAGATATGGATTAAGGATGCAATCACATCAGCAATTTTTGTGCATTTCGGCTCGGCCTTTTTTATTTTCATTGTCATCCAAATTAAGCATAAGTAATTTCTACTATTATGTTATAAATATTATTATAATATTGTGATGTATATCTTTAGGAGGGATTTTAGGGTTTATGACTTTGGCACCAAGTCAATTCTCTCCTATAAATAGAGATGTTGTCTTCATTGTATTTTATCCCTCATAAGAAATAAGAACCTCTTCTCTCTTTGTCTACAATATTGTTCTTGCTTGTTTTATTATTTTATAACACGTTATCAGCACGAGATTCTGCCTTGAGCATATTTTTAAAAGGTCAAAGGTACGTGTTCTATAAATCCACCTACTTAACAGTGGTATCATATTGATTTCTCATTCTTGTGGATAGTTGCAGTTGAATTGCAAATCTTAATTTCAATATATGAAACTTATCAATAAGTATGCCGAATTAATGAAATATGGGTCCTTGAATTCACACATAGCTTGAATCTCTTTTATGAATATTGATGTTTACACACATACTGTTTAACCTTGCTGATCCTAATGATTAGTTCCTATATATTGAGATTTAGAAAGAATTGTTTAGTTTTCTTTTTTATAATACAATCAATCAATGTCTTGAATATGTTTAGAACGACTTTTATATTTGGAGTATCAGCAGGGTTTGTCACTTCGTATGATGATTTTTGTTATCCATTTAATATTTTGCTGAGTTTGCAACCATCGGAATCGGCAATATTTTCATAGGTTTGCTATGATTATAATCATAGACATATTTTTTTATATTATATGTATATCTCGATCTGCTTCTGAAGTAGCAATATTTTAAAAGTGGCTATTAAACATCATAATTTGACATGGTTAAATCACGTTCAGATGATTATGTATCATTCCTGAAGAATGAGAATATTTGACAAATGTTACAAATACAGATCCATTCCCTGAAGTGAATGTGATGATATTTAATAAAGATTATAAATTCGGACATGCTCTTGGTTGTGAATATATCAAGCCTCACCTCCAGAAGAGGTAGAATAATTGAGGAAAAAAAAATTCTACGATTTACTCCCGAAGTAGTAAACTCAGAAATCTACTCCCGAAGTAGCAAACTCAGAAATCTGCTCCCGAAGTAGTAGTAAATCTGAAATTTGCTCCTGAAACATTAAATTGAAACTTACTCCCGAAGTAGTAAGACTCAGAAAATAAAGCGGATAAATATTATCCTATTTTTGTACCTGTTTTTACTTTGGAAACGAATTGTCAAGTACTAATCTTGGTTGAATTTAGACGTACTGGACCTAATATCAAACTATGGAAGTCGTAGGACAAAGTACATGCCATTGAAATATATCATGGTTGAAAGTTTCCAAACGTTTCAATTCAATATCTTCATATCAATTGCAATTCTCAAAATCCTTTGGTTTCAAACGTCAAATTTATACTATATTTGGAACTTGCTAAGGGTTTTATGTGTAATTTTTGAAATTGATGTAATATCTATATTTGTTAAAAGGGAAAGGAATCTGATTAGCCTTATTTTTATTTGCAGTGGAACTCATAAATTGCCTTCTTTCACTATATTAAGCAAGAATATATTTTTGTCCCTTCCCTTTGCTAGTTTGGTCATATTATGAGAACATATTCCTGTTGATCATTAATTTGGTATTATATGCATGTTTAGGAAAGTAAGTTGTTAGAAATTTGTGGCGGATATAATTAGTTAACTAGAGATTTTAAAGTTGTCAGCATTCAGAAATTACTAACATGTCTTGGTATTACGTAACTTACTACTAAGGAATTGTTCTATATGTATTTTGATGGTCTAGAAGTATTGGTATAACTTTTGACAAGTAGAAAAAGTTTGGGAAATATATTAAAGCGGTGTTTTCTTGTGACGCAGAGAAATAATGAGCTATTGAAAATTATGTATAAAGCTCATCTAAATGATCAAGTTTCATTCCCTGAAGTGAATAAAAAAAAATACCACAACACACCTCCTGAAGAGATAAAATAACAAAGGATATAAATGTTACTTTTTGGTATAAAGGTCATTGCTGCACGTACCTGTCGTACGTCTAATCATATTGGATGTTTTTATTATGTATCATTAGGAAAAAGGATGTACATTTTGTAGAATACCTTCTACTATAACCACATTAATATATTATGTTTACTTGCTGATTTTCTAGAAGGAAATAACAATTCATACAAAAACTTTCCTGAAGAAAGAAACAACTATGTGTTGTCGCTTTGATGTAAAATATTCGGATGTTAGTGGGTATTCTCCCTGAAGGAGATATTTACCATAGAAGTTGATGATAGAAGTACCAAAGACTGTATAACTTAATGTTTACGTTTGTCATGTATGAATTTAAGAATGTCATTATAATATTCATTTGGTTACAACGTTTTTCTTTCATGACACCAGCAGTGTCTAACAAAATCAATTAAGGGCTCCAGAAGAGCCTAATTGTTTGTATACAAGAATTATGGCACCAGTAGTGTCCAAACAATATCTGATTATGGAGAATAAATTAAAAGCTCCTGAAGAGCCGATATATTATTATGTCATTCGTTCGTGATTGTAATATACGAAGTTGTTATGATTGAAACACAAGTTGTAGTAAACCTGAAGTTTACTAAAGTAAATGGTTATCATATTGAAGCTATAAATGATTGGAGGATTAATTATCTTCAAAATCATAGTGGGTAAGAAGTATATATGTGAATGGTTACCCTCTTTATTCTCCAAATTATGCTACACAAATATAAGCATGATGAAATCACATGTCACGGTAAATCAGAAGTTTATTGGCAAAAAAAAAAAAAAATCATGTCATAGTAAACCAGAAGTTTACTAAAACAAATAGCACATGGCATGGTAAACTTGAAGTTTACTAGTATAAATAATTTTATTATTCGGCATGAGTGGTATGGCTATCCCGATTCAAATATGATGTGCAGATTGAATATTTGACATATGTTGAAGAACTAGAAGATTCTTGAAGAAATTATTTTTGTTGCTTGTTCTCAGGATAATTTGATTATACTGGCTAATGTTGGGATTGAATTCCCTAATTCTGGAAAAATATAAAAGGTGAATATGGGCCCGTTCACCTGTTATGTGATATCTTAAATAGATGCATCGATAAGACAGTCACATGTGCGTTTATTGTCAACCTACAGTTTGACATATGCAAAGTTACTTGCTCAAAATGATTGAGTTGAGAGGGCAATTTTCAGATTATGTAATCAAGACAATCCATCTTGATAATGCTGGTTTATATCCAAGCTGGTTTGGCGTTAAATGTCTCCATTAAATAACCAAATCATTGCTTTTGAGAATAAAGCTTCATGTGCTGGTCTGAGATATGATATATTGTATATAACATCACTTGTATGCTTCAGACCAATAGATTATGATAAATTCTCCCCCCACAATTGGTTCAGGGTTAGGAACCAGATATTTCCATCTAACAGTTTTTTATGTGTGGTATATGATTAATTAATCTACCATGATGCACAAAGATGGATTCCCCTAAAGAAGATGCGATATATATTAGTTTTTCTAACATAAGGGGGAAAGACTAAGTAGCTGAGGAATATGTTATGAATTATCATTCGTATGATCCTCATTAAAAGGATAATTCAACTCAAATGCTAGTAGCATTTGCTGACTCAAAATTAATTTCTAATTTCAGCTGCAAAATGCTCCTATAAAATTCATGTCCCTGAAGGACAGAGTCTACAACATGCATGAAGCATGGTAGACTAATCGATTCCAAACGCAATAATCATTGAAAAGAAAGAGGAGCAAATGATCAATGATCATTATAAGGAGGCAATGTGCTCTTGAAGAGCTTACGACATAACACTTCATGAAACCTCATGAGAGGTTTAGGTACCTAAAAATAATGGAAGTGATGAGATCTCAATAAGTTATGTCACATTGCGAACCGATACAAATGATATATCGTCGACGATATCTTTGGTACAATATAGTGCAATATTGTAAAAGATTATGAGGATCTGAATTCTATGTATATAAAGCATGCTAACGTAGAAATTATTATCGAGTGAAATGACGCACCTTGGTTAGCGTAAAGCTTATTGGACCTGCTATCCGAACACCAAAAGATGTCACATAGTTAAATAGAAATAGATGTTGTCACAGCCTATATGAATTACTTGACAAAATTATATGAAAATTCTTGAAGAATTTTAAATGCCTGAAGCATATACAAGTTGTAGAAATTTGTTCATAATTCTTATATGAATTAAATTAAGCAAGGTGAATGCGATTTTATCACTTTAATGGATATTTACTGACTAAGGGCACAAATGACTCTATTTATCCTCACGTCTTTGTGAAAATCAAAATATGTCATATTGTTGGTGCAAGTTGATTACTTGAATATTATTGAAACTCTTGAAGAGTTCTCAAAAGCAGTATATTATCTGTTGAAAGAAGTTGAAATGAGAAACTTGCAGAATATTTTGGTCCTGAAGGGCCATATCTTTATGCAATTGATGCATTTATATATTTTGCGATGACTATTAGGGATTATAGTCATATGATGTTGGTCTACATGACAATCAAATCATATAAAAATAACATCTGTTTATAAAGCAATTCAGGAATGCACTTGGAGTGATTTCAACAATATTATATGTTGATGCAACTCTATCCAAAGACTGAAGATGTAGCAACATACATACCCTAACTAAAGAGTGGATTCATAAAAGGATAAAGCTTATTTCACAAAAGTTGTTCTTCACACACAAGCTCCAGAAGAATGGTGATATCAACGTGCAAGAGATGTGTTCGAGCGATAATATGGCTGATTTATTCACCAAGTCTCTACAAACTACAACTTTCAAGAAGATGGTGCACAAGATTGGAATGCGAAAATTCAGGTTTTGGAGTGATGTACCTATCAGGGGGTGTTACTACGTGTTGTACTCTTTTTCCCTTAGCCAAGGTTTTGTCCCAATTGGGTTTTCCTTGCAAGATTTTTAATGAGGCAATCAAATGACGTATTATTAGAAATATGTACTCTTTTTCCTTCACTAGAATTTTTCCCACTGGATTTTTTCTAGTAAGGTTTTAATGAGGCATATTATCTATCGAAATAGACATCAAGGGGGAGTGTTATAAATATTATTATAATATTGTGATGTCTATCTTTAGGAGGGATTTTAGGGTTTGTGACTTTGGCACCAAGTCAATTCTCTCCTATAAATAGAGATGTTCTCTTCATTGTATTTCATCCCTCATAAGAAATAAGAACCCTCTTCTCTCTTTGTCTACAATATTGTTCTGGCTTGTTTTATTATTTTATAACATATTATGATTAATAATGACTACAAATTCACTTATATTCTTTTACCAATTGGTAAGTCAGATCTATCAACATTTTCTTTTAGGTCTCTATGTGTATATCATTTTCTTTTAGGTCTCTATGTTTATACCTTTTTATTCCGTTTTGTCAATTAAATTTGCAAAAATCGTAAAACTTTGACATTTTCAAAGATAATGGCAGTTTTTGAATAACCATGCATGTGATGATATATTTTCGCATATTATATCCTAATTTTTTCTCGACCAGTGCATGTTACGTTTAAGCAATAACTCTATAATCTATACTACATTAAAAGCACGAAGGACCTTAGAAATGTTGATTGAACTTTTTGCCCTTCATTAAAAGACCCCACAATAGACAAAATTGTCATTTACTATTGCCCTCATTAAATAAATGTGTAATATTGTAATTTAATTATTATCCTAATATTTAGAACTTAAAATCAACTAAAATTTCAGTTTTCAATATTTCCTTATTTAAATTAGGTAACAAGTCCTAAAATTAAGACTTTGAATTGAAGTAAAAAATTATATTCACGTAAGGAAAAAGTTTTAGAGTCCAAGTCAAACATGGAATGCTAGATATGTTGAATTATAATTATTATCTTTCTTACCAAAAAAAAAAAAAAAGGGCACGGCAATAATTACTACTACCCTTTGGTTCGGCAATTAATTATTCTATGATATTTTTCTGTTCATCTGTTTATGGATAATACTCACCGTTATTTTTGGATTTTGTTTTTTGACTTTGGAAAATATTTTATTTTTGAAAAAGTAAAAGAATTCATTAGTTATTTTATTAATATTTAGGACTTCAAAATCAATTAAAATTGCGATTATTAAATTTTTCCTTATTTATATTACGTAGGAACTTTGAATTCGATTACCTTATGTAGCTCCTTCCATTATTAAACTTCATATCCTACGTATTCTTTAAATTCTACATTCATACAAATTTCACAATGACAAGAAATCAAGAAAACATAATTTGAACTGCCTTTGACTTTCTATATAAAGGAAGATGTTTACATTGTTGCCTCATTCTGATGCAATATACACGCAATGCTATTACAATTTTATACATTATTTAATTTCTTTATTACAAGAATTGTCTCTCAGAGATTAATTTCGTTTATTTATCTCAATTGAAAATAAATTATGCCAGCATGTTGTAGTTAATCCTTTCGTTTTTGTTGTTCCTTTTTTTTTCCCTGCATAATGGTTAATGATGGTTGTGGTTTGGGATATGAGGGCTAGAGCTTTGTTCGGGTTTTGATTATGGGTGTTTCTCTTTGTATAATGATGTGGTGCATTTTGTGCATTGTAATGGGACTAATTTGTCGGGATTTTGGTAAATACTTCGACTTGCACGTTCGCTTGATTTAATTATAATATATGTGGTACATTTTTCCTTTTGTGTGTTCCAGGTTTTTTATCAACTGTTACCGCATTCACGGAACATCAGTCCTTAAATCTTCTTGATCACGTGAATTATTTCTTAAAGATTAGTTCCATATATGTATCTCAGTGGAAAAAAATATGAGCCAGCATGTACAATAACTAAAATTTTAATTATTCAATCTTATAATACATGAATATTCTATACACTAAACTTAAAAATCCATTACAATTTGATTATTAAACCTTTCCTTATTTGAATTATGTGCCTAAAATTACAGCTTGATCCAAGATGAATTTAGTGAGGTTTGTTGAGCCACGAGTTTGGAATCTGTCTAGAAATCCTTTGAAACCTCCTGGACCAACTGTGATTCCTGTTAATCAAATTGTAATCTGTTTACCTAAACTAAAGAACAGTGTGTTTATTTCGAGCCCACAGAAAACTGTGTTTCCTTAAAGAATTTAATCCCCTCACAGTTGCCAAAGGTTTGGATTAATTCTTCTCAGGATAGAACGAAATTCTATTCTGCAATACCGGCAATGGAAATTGCAGAATTTCAGCGAACTAAACGAATGGTAGCAATCACACGACACTTACTGATTTTTGGTTTCGGAAAGAATGCAGTATGAGGGGAAAGAAAAATGCGATTTTCAGAAAGCAAAATTGTTTACAGTTTTTCGTTTTCAGTGTCTAAAAATGAGGCGAAACCTCTGAAAATTTATAGCCTGTTATTTTGATCTGAACAGGTGTGAAAGTGCCTGTTCGGTGAAGGAGATGACGATTGGTCATCATTATGTCTATTGGAAAAAAAAAATCCATTGGGAAAAAAAAATTCCGCGAATTTAATGAATTAAGTTAAATTTCGCGTGAATTGATTAATATCCGGATTGGAAATATTAAGTAACAAAAATGGAAATAAAATAAATTTGGTCCAAAAAGATTATCAATCAATCAGAGCCGAAGCCGAGCCGAGCGACGACGACGGCACGAGGGGTGGTCCTCTTCTCAACCCTTTATGAGCTAGAAAATGTGTTGCTTAATATAAGCACACACATAACACTTTCAACCACCAATGTGGGAGAAGTGTTCACTTGAAAGGTTGTTTTTCAAACTTTCATTTCCCTCCACTTTTGTTTCCCTCCATTTCCCAATTCATACTTCACCTTTAAAGTCCC
Organism: Lycium barbarum; assembly: GCF_019175385.1. Taxonomy (NCBI): domain Eukaryota; kingdom Viridiplantae; phylum Streptophyta; class Magnoliopsida; order Solanales; family Solanaceae; genus Lycium; species Lycium barbarum. The sequence continues at coordinate 10,276,660 of NC_083338.1, forward strand.
TCACTTAATGCATTTGTAGACTTTAAACTTAACACCAATCACCCCGCCCTTAGAGCAATCATCGTAAATGGATTCCTTAGAGATCATGGAGTCAGATAAAGCAGCTTTCATGACCTTGGCATTAGAGAGTGTTGGCTACAGTAATTTTGATTCCTTTGGGAGCCAGGCGTTTGAGAATTGGAGCATCGGGTTAATATGACCTTGTCCCTGATCTGCCAGCACCACAATATGACGCGCTTTCTGAACTCTTTCTTGTTCCATGTGTATGAAACACAAATACATTTGCCAAAAAATTTATGTGATGAACAACCACTTTTCACTAAACACACCGTTAGAACGAAAGGAAGACAAGTCTCTCCTCCCTTTTATGACCTTTAGTTAATTAAAAAAACATAATTTCACCATGCAACAAATAATACATAAGTAATTTCATTTAACTATATAATGAATAAAACGACCTTTTTTATTTCAACAAGAATTTTGAAAAGTTGTTGGACAGTGGACACCAACACAAATTATGGGTCATAGTATATATTTGGGACCAGACAAACTTTTATTCACTCTGAAATATGATTTTCTATCATCTTTGATAGAAAATTTGAAGATTAAAGTATGAATGTATCTTATATGTTGTTGAATGAGAATTGCTTTGACAGATGTTTTAGTTCTTATTTCTGGCTTTCTTTATCCGTGGTAGTTAATAACTTTTAACATTATATATGAATTATACATCAGTACAAATTAATTTTAATTGATTGTTATCAGAGTCAGAACTGACAAACAAGAGATCACCTCAAATTTTGTGATGATTGTAATAGTTTAACATCAATACTTTGAGAACTTGTGTTGATATGTTACAGTTCATTATAGAAGTCACAATTTTCGACTTTCAGAACAGTAAGATGATTTGTCAGTATCAATTGCTCATAGCTAAAAAGCAATTTAGCGATGAAGTTCGTAGCTAAGTCCATTTTTTCTATAGTGTTTGCTGTCAAATGAGGTACGCGTTTTGGTCACGCGTAAAGCACGTACGTTAAGCTAGTATTAGTATAAACGCTTGAATTCAACTAATCTGTCAACAAAATACACCTGAATAATAAGTTTTAAAAAATGTTGGTCATCTTTTAGATGTAAGCCTCAAATAATTCAATAAAACATCTTGTAATTTTTTTATTTTGTTTTTTAATCTTTTAATTTACAAATAGTTAGTTAACTAAGAACCCGTCCTTTCAAGAAACATCCGATTAAAAAAAATAAAAATAAAAAACTCAATAGGAAAAATTTAACCGAATGAAATTAAAACTCTCAAAACTCGTGATATATTGCGATTAATTTAATTATATTTCTTGTTATGGATCGTTCCCTTGGGATTTATTTCTTAGTTAACTTTAAAATGTATTATATGCACCATGTTTTCAAGAAATTGAAAAGGAAATATTGTAATCCTCATTGGGCCTCTTTTTTTTGGGATATTAATGATTATACGGAAAAGGGGCAAAATTACCCCTGAACTTTGGGAAATAATTCATCCATACTCTTCGTTATACTTTAGGGCCAATTATACTCTTACCGTTATACTATGGGGTCAATTATACCCTTATGTCTAACAGCTGTCACGTGGTATTATCTCAGCCCTTCAAAATTATTTTTCCCTCAAATAATTTTTTACCCACTAAAATAACCCAACCCGATTTTTTTTCCAGCGAAGGGGTAATGGGTTGGGTCCGTATCAGTTTGGTTGGAAAAAAAAATCGGGTCGGGTTGAGTTATTTTAGTGGTAAAAAATTATTTGAGGGGAAAATAATTTTGAAGGGCTAGGATGATGCCACGTGGCAGTTGTTAGACATAAGGGTATAATTGATCCGATAGTATAACGGTAAGGATATAATTGACCCTAAAGTATAACGAAGAGTATGGATGAACTACTTCCCACAGTTCAGAGGTAATTTTGGCCCTTTTCCGATGATTATATTGTTTGCTTTTCATGACCATTGTGTCCAATCAACAGCTATGAAAAACAAAGCATTGGTTCTATTCTCTTCACACTTGTACTATATCTCTCACTTGCCAACTAATATTCCAAGCTATATTTCATATATAGTACAATGAAATCTAGATTGTCGTATTAGTCAAAATAAAGAAGAAGAAGAAGACACGAGAGATTGAGTAGAATTATTGAACCTTATTTGCCTACATATATACTAAATATTAAAGAATGCTACTAATATGCTGCATGTGAATAGCCTCTTGTTTTCAAATATATTTGAGCAATTAATGACTGGCCCATGTAGCAATGCCTGCAGGTAGGGTCTACATGGCCGGGTTGGTTCGGATTTTTTAAACACCAAACCAAATCAATTGTGTCAGGTTTTTAAATTTATACATCAAACCAAACTAATAAAATTCGGGTTTTTCAACCTCGGGTTTTCTCGGGTTTTTCGATTTTTTTTTTGGGGAATAGTCTTGATACAAAACATATAACTTTTACTTCAAATATAACAAGATACAACTATATAATTAAGGTGTTTCTTGAGAAAATAACACAAAATGTGAGAAAAGTGATGACATGGTATTAAAATATTCAACAAAAGCTAATAAAATCCGTTAAAATAAATATTGCTAATTAACAAGCCATAAAGAAAATGACCATAATCTAAAAATACTAAGTCATGCTAAAATAAGTACGGTTAGATAAGTATTAATTACATGACAAAGAAAAAACTTAAGTTATATGTATTTTCACTCTCTAATGCAAAACTAAATAATAGATATCCAATATTATGTCATTCCTAGTGGTAAATTGAATTTTTTTTGTTAGCATTAGTGTTGAGTTGGTTTTGGTTTGGGCTTTAGTTGAGTTACTAACATCGATAGGATATAAACTTATTGACATTCAAAATTCTAAGTTCAAGCTTGAATAATATAATACTAATAGATAAAAAACTACAAAAAAATTTAAGAAATATTTATAAATTAAATTACAAATAAATATTTGTATGTATAAAATATTTTAAAAATTGAATACATGTAATGTCGGGTTGGTTTGATTCGGTTTGACTTTTATTAGTTAAAACCAAACCAAACCAAACCAAACCAATTATGGTCAGGTTTTTTTTTCAATACCAAACCAAACCACTAGTCGAGTTTTTTTTCTCAATTTGATGTGATTTGTCGGTTTACTTTGTACACCCCTACGTGGAAGTATTGTAGTGCTGTGAATTATTTTGTTCTAATTTTAGTACACATCTTAATTAGGGACCCCCCATGACCCCCTATATTTGACTAGCTAATTGTTGAATGTCTGATTTTATAATCTTGTGGGGTTGTAGGCTAGAGTTTTATTCGATCGATTATGTCAACTCTCATCTGACAGGTTGATTCCCACCAAGTTTTTCTATTTTTCCACCCACTTTTGGCAAATATTAGACATGTATATTACTACTAATACTATGCATCATTAAAAATATATTTAGTGCATGCACTGTTGTAGTTTGTCTTATAAAAGAAATTCCTGATTTATCTGCTTGCAATTAAGCAAACTTAGGAGAGATCGCAAGAATATCAAAGTATTGTTCCCTTCATCTCAATTAATGTGATGCATTTTATTAAACACACAGTTTTCTTTTAAAAATATAAAGTGTTGGACCAAAAACAAATCGTAGATATTAATTATATGGCAAATCAACTCACTAAAGGTAAATGATAATTGCTCCACTTCAGTGAAGCAAGACTGAATCCGGAGAATTCTATTCATGTAGTCTTTTAAAATCAAACCATTTTTACATGTAGAAAGTTAGCGCTCTTTCTGAGAAAGATTAGAAAAAAAAATGTATCACATAAATAGGGATAGGATTTGCTCTTTCTTTTAGAGGAGGAACTAGCCTTAAAGCACTAGGTTCACATGAAATTTGTAATTTTTACTCAAACCTTTCATTATATAGCTATAAATATTTTGAGTGTGAGCTCATTTATTATTATGGAGTACATTAATTAAAGATTGTTGTATAGACCCAAAAACTTTTTTCTTTTTTTGTCAGTTTAAGCCACCTTCCGCCGGGGGAGGTAGGCCGGCCCCTACCATGTATATATATATATATAAACCCATAAACTTTAAATCATGTATTCCGCTATCGCTTTCATTGCTATAATTAAGATTACTCTTCTTAATTCTAACCATCTCTCATTCAAAGTTTGTTTGTTTGCTTTTAACATAAAATCATTGCTTTCATAGAGAAACCATTGAACTATAACAATGTAGGTTGCTAGAGTGAATATACTTTTACGGAGTCGGAGACAATCATTTAATTTCTTTAGGTTTGTGAAGAATGCTCACCTACCTGCCCAAATCCTAATGGAGTACTACTTAATTTGGTTAATTGGTGGGATAACACTAACCAAAAAAAAAAAAAAGGGGGGGAGGGGGGGGGGGGGGGGGAATATAATTTACATGCTTTTCATAATTGAATTGTTTTTTATTGGATGAATGATGAATCCATAACCAACTCCATTGACTAGCTGCTACAAAAAGGAAAAAACAATTGTCAAAGTTATAAAGCTAGCTAGCGCCCATAATATAATTTCAGATGGTGGAACCAACGAGGAGGATTCCATATCACATGCTCTTGCTTTCATATATCATATTTGATGAAGTCGTTGTTTTCACATTTTGGCTCTTTTTTGTTTCTAATAACATTACATGACACGAGCTATATATGACAGTTTTTTTTTTTTTTTTTGGTTATTATAATTGTGGATTGCAATTCGCCAAATTCATAGGTGGCCCCATCCAAAAATGGATTTCTGTTAGAATCATTAGTAGAAATAAGAAAATGATTATATTGATACATTGGAGTAATTAGTTTCAGTTTTTCCACCGTAGCCGCCTTGGAGAATTTTAGATACGAACAGGAGCTCGCTTTGTAGTTTAGTTCCTTGCTTTATTTTTCTTGTCAACTAGTATAGTACTCGCGCGATGCGCGGGAAGTGTTAGAGAAATAAATTCGTAGCAATTATGATCTTATTTGGTAGACCTTATTATAATTTGTATTAATTTATCAATTGTGAAAACCATTTGATTCACAACTGTCTATCATCCATTTATCAATAAGTACAAAAATTTAAGATTTACATAAATGATATTAGTTTTCTTATTTAAGTTGGAGTATTAAATAAAAATTAATGCTTAAAGTACAAATTCTTACAAAAATGATTTGATTCTCTTTAGCTAACTCAACAAATGAAGAAGCCATAACGTGAATTTCAAGCCACGCCTTCTCAACATGTCAAACACCCCTTTATACAACTTCGAATGTAGATTTCAAATCATCTTGTAACACAGTAAGAAAATCTAAAAATTCATGAAATGTTAAAAAAAAGGAAGGAGCCAAGAAAATGAAACTGACCTAAAAAACTAAACATATTTGTGTTTACATATACCATACATATAAAAAAGTTAATGATAATTTTGGTCCGAAATGTTTGCAGGACAAACAAAAGTGAGAAAGGGAAGTACATCAAGTAATTATCTCACTGCTCAATGCCCCTTCTATTGCTGTTGTTTATGAATGTGATGGAACTCTTGTTTCTTTGTCTTCACGGTTCAACCTTTTAATATACTAGTCTAATCGTGCTTTGCACGATATTTCCTATCAATTTCAATTATGCAAGGTACTTATTTATAATTACATATATTTATTTTATGAGGTACAAAAATGTTACTATAATAAGATTGAAAATGATGTTTTTGGTGTATAGTTTTTTTCCCCCACAAGTGAAACACGTTGCGACTAAGATATTCAATATTAGGGGTTATGCAACAATATTTTTATTGTTGTTATTTACAACTATGAAAGTGTTGAAATTTGTTAATAACCAAAATTAAATTATAAGATATCTTGAAGTTTTAAGAACACATTATTTCCTGTCTATCCCAATAATAACAAGAAGATGTTAATTAGGTAATGTTATTGCTAATTAAATTACTTTGTTTAAACAAATATTTAAAGCAAATAATCCATGCCATTAATTAAAAAAATTTAACTTATGGACCAAATAAGATTTATAACACAAAGTGCAAAAAGTTTTCGTTGTATACTTGGATTCTTCAAAACAGTAGGAGTAATTCCAATTGAAGGCAAAGTGTGCATTATTATAATTTTATTTAATATGAAACTAATTATTCAAGTATATTTTTGCAAACCACCAATTGGTTTTAGTGTGTTACCACATCATCCACTCACGCGTGTAACTTACTTGAAATTATTGAGCGATTTGGAGGTTATACAAATATGTTATCTCGCCAAATAGATTTTATCATTTATTATAAAATTTTTGTAAAATATAGTAAATTTTAACTACATTAATATTTTTAAAACATGTAGTTGAACTACGCCATAGAAATCAAAGTAGTAAAAATCAAACTTCATAAATATCAGTTTTCTCTCATTCAAATTAATCATAGAAGGCATGAGGTGATAACGTCCAAATCCACTCCTCAAGGAGAAAGTGTACACGGTCGTATGCAATATAATTTACCCAACTATGAGTCGGGGTCGATCCCACAGGGAACAATATGCTAGGCGATTTAAACAAGGAATTATCACTTTCTACGCTGAGCCAAACACTTGATAATAATATTTGGTTTTTGATTAAAATTATAACTGATGCAAAAATATAAACTAACCTAGAAAGCGAGTAAAATGATCAATGGCCACAAGTTTAGATACAAAGGAAATTACACTCAAGTAACGATCCAATGTATTTCACGATTTTACAACTAAGAACGGGTTTATGTTAATAGATTATGATTTCTAAAATCTCATTGAAAGTCTTCCAACCAAATCAATGAATTTCACTCTAAGCTTTTCCAAGCCTTAGAGTGTGATATTGGGCACAATCAATTTAACCTCAAGTAACTATCCTCTTCCGAGCTCAAGTTATTGGATGAGTTTAATGACCCAAATTCTTGCTATTAACTCTTTTCCTAACCTCTACTTTCTTTTTCAAGCAAATTAAGTATGGGTGTTTAGGCGCAAATATTGTTGTACACCATTAAATGACATTAAAGCTTGAAGAGTTATTAGAGAAACAATAAACCCACTTCATTATAAATAACAATCATTCAATACATAAGCATAACAAGAGGTTTCATCCAACTTTGCAAATGAATATTTTCATAAACAAGATGAAAGTTATGGAATAAAATTCTACACACTTAGATATACAATACAAGCAAGGAATTTAAGAATTGAATTAAAGGTTTAAAAAATGCTCAACCAAATCTTCAAATCTTCAACCCCAAAGTGTGGTGTAGGAACCTAGTCTCCAAAACTTGTATGAAAATGGTCAAAGATGAGTTTTACAAACCCTAGCATTCTATTTATAGAAGTGCCAAAACGGGAACAAAATCTGGACAAAATTACCCTGCGTGCACAACATGCTACTCGCATCTTGTGTCGCATGTTGTGCCAAACTGTAGCATGTTGTGCAAATATCTCTGTCAGCACATGCTACAGCAAGTGTTGCTCGCATGCACAACATGCCGCTCGCATGCACGACATGCTGCAGCAAGTGCTGCCAGAAAGTGCTCTTTGTTTTATTTTTGCTCTATTTTGCTCCGTTTTGTTCCGTTATGCTCTCCGGGCATCTTATCCTACAAAACAACATAAATACACAAAAAGTAACAACAAAAGTACTTGAAGAGTTACAAAAGCTTAAGAAATTAGCATCGAATATCCCGTAATTTTACGGCACATCATGAGGCTGTTTCGTTATTTGATATAGTTTGTCACACTATATATGTCCTAAAGAATATGAAGGCTTGTATCATCTCCACCTTCGTTCTAGTGCGAAATTCAATTAAAATAAAAGTAGGATAAATCTACCGTTAATTTTAGAAAAACTTATAAAGATAGTATGTCTCTTTATCTTTTTTTAATCATTTTTAGGAAAAAAATAAAAAACTGCATATATCTCTTTAGTTTTTATTACTATCAGGAAGGACTTATAAAAATAGTATGTCTCTTTAGTTTTACAATAATCCTAACTTGTGCAATACATAATTGCTCAAATCTTTTACAATGATAAAAAATGATTATGTGTCATCTCTAAAGACTTATTTCAGCACGTAATTTGATATCATTAACGTGCTTTTAGGTTTATAGATTCAGTATGTCTCTTTAGTTTTACAATAATCCTAACTTGTGCAAACGTAATTTGCTCAAATCTTTTACAATGATAAAAAATGATTATATGTCATCTCTAAAGACTTATTTCAGCACGTAATTTGATATCATTAACGTGCTTTTAGGTTTATAGATTCAGTATGTCTCTTTAGTTTTACAATAATCCTAACTTATGCAAACGTAATTTGCTCAAATCTTTTACTATAATAAAAAGGATTATATGTCATCTCTAAAGACTTATTTCAGCACGTAATTTGACTTCAAATTCAAATACTAATAGGTAAAATTTAGATATTAGTAACGTGCTTTTAGGTTTATAGTTTTTGATTTTTCTAAGTATGTCCAAAAGAAATAGGATTCTAGTTTATTAAGTATATAAAAGTCATTCAATATTTGAAGGATATTTTGGTCAACCAACATTCGTATTCATGCTTTTATAATAATATAGATTTAGCATTAAACCTATTATATTTTTAAAATTCTGGGTTCATGTCTATTATATATTGTAATATAATAAATTTTTACACATAAATTAATACTCCACGTCCAAAAGTCGTGGGTTCAATTGAACCCACACCTAATATGTTCCATCAGCCCCTGGTTTTGATGTCCTTGTGTATGTGTACATACTGTGCATATTCATAGTGTAATACAGCAAAATCCAAAGTGAATATGCAACGAAGTTTCCATAACCAGCGCATTAAAAAGCAAAGTTTACAGAAGAAGTAAATAAAATTAAACCAAATTAGATGAACCTGACGTGAGAGATCGAATTGACCCAATATTGACTAAGCTACCTTCATTGTCTAATCAATGTTCTCGTGTGCTTTCCTAATTGAATATGTTCTTGTCTTTTCCAATTAGAAAATAGAACAGAAAAAATATCATCCAATAGATATACAAACAAAATAACATTTATGTAATCTATCAAACATCAGATGCAGATAAGAACATAAATTACTTCTTCTTCTTCTTCTGCGCTTTCAGATCAAATTATGTATCATATCTTAAGACCATAGCCTTTCTGATAACTTTTCTTTAGGAAGTTGCAACTGATCATTAATATAGGATATAGGACTCTTGGAAACTGTTCTCTTAATATAGGAGTCTTTAAGTTCTTTGCGGAAGTTTTCCTAATATCTAACAACGTGTAAAAGTGGGATATATTTGTTTCAGACTGTATAGTTAACGTCTTTTTTTTCTTTTTCTTTTTTTAATATCAATTTGATTTTTTTTTTCATTTCCTAAAAACTTGAAGTTAATCCGCTGCTTGCAGTTTTTTTTTTTTTTTTTTTTTTGTGTTTTTAAATTGAAAATTTTCTAGTGATGAAACTTGTCATCCCACCATTCATTTGCTTCTTCTATTCTATATAGATAAATTACATGTATCTATGTTTCCATAGTAGAAACAAGAATTGAGGGAATAAATAAATAAAAAGGTTAATCTGATTACAATGGATAAAGGTTAATTACTTTAACGTGAAATAGTTTTATGATTAAAAATAAGTAAAATCCAATAATTATACGTGAAATTAAAGCCTAGACAATGTACGACCTCTTTATAACGGCATCCGCTTATAGTAGTACTTCTCTATAACAGCTAAGATTTTTCGAAATCGATTTTTTTTATGTTATATTTTAGTACTTCTCTATAACAACATTTTACCTATAACAGTAACAACCAATTTTATAACAGTACACTCTTTGTAAAATCACCCCCCATATAACAACAATCGGCTTTTTTGGTAACATAAGTATTAAACATCTTTATAAAAATAGAATATCCAAGATTATCAATAATAAGTAGTATGGATTTTGACCAGATATTTAATTTGATACCTTAATATACTATATTTATGACAAAATATTACATATGAATACATATCTGGAGTTTGATGCAACACTTCCTATCATTGAAGCTTTCACTGATGAAGAAATTATTGCCCATGTAATTGGAGTGGAAGAACAAGAGAATATGGAAGTTGAAGACAACAATGAAAGTGTTGACGAAGAACCTCAACCTATTGTTACTTGGACTGTTTTAGAAGACTCAATGGTTCAACTCTTAGATTCCCTTCAAGGGAAAGCTATTGGATACACGTTTGCTGAAAGTTTAGACGCAAATCTTCGTAAATTCAAACATTATATCACCACTAAGAGATTGGATTTTACGAAACAAGCTATAATAAAATTTCTCCCATCAATCTTGAAAAATTTAATTTTCAAGTACTGTAATTTAAAATGTGTGCCTTAGAGCTTAAACTTTATACATTCAGTTATGAATTTATCGAAATAGTATTAGCTTTCTTTAATGTTTAGTTAGTGAAGCATTCATATCTTTGAGATTTAAAATTTAAATAATTTGTTATTTTTTTACAACATCAAAAATAAAAAAAATAAAATTATGCATTTTTTTTGCCTATAACAGCCAGCTATTATTTAAATGACAAATGTTGTTATAAGTGTAGAACAATAATTCTCTATAACAGCCAAAAAATTTCGGACCCGCGATGCTATTGCATAGAATAGAGGTTTGACTGTATAGCAAGCATGTTTGGTATGTAAAAAGGAGAATGGGAGAATAATTGTGTGTAGGATCTGACCCTCTACGTACACCCTAAGATAATACTCCATATTTATATTTATAAAGTAGAACATATAAAATGCTCTATACAGTTTAGTCCATATAACAGTACTCACCCTGAAGTCCCAAGTGGACTATATATGTCATGTACACCCAACTTCGAAGAACTTTAATAAAAATATCTGCAAGTTGATCATTTTAACTAACAAATGTAGTCTCATAATATTCTGGATTGCAGTTTCTCGCGAACAAACTAATAATAAGTAATAAACTTCTATGTGATTAGTCCTGTCTGAAAAACTAAATTTGATGACATGTATAAAGCTAGCTACCTGATAACTTCATAGGATGAGGCTGTTATATTCTAACTCCCTAAGCAACTGCTTTAATCACAACAATATAATTCACATGTTACATAATAATGGGAGTATATATCAACTTTTTTCTTGTTTGACTTCTAACCAAAAAAAAAAAATCTTTCACATTGTAGCAAAGAGCAATCATTGATTGATTCTCCTTGGTTTGCATGGATGCGTGTGTAACCATTGTTACTAGGATGACAAAATAAGCTCATGAAATCATGACTCACCCATTTGTTAATTCAGCTATTTTGATCTACCCAATTAAGTCTAATTAAAAGTTGGATTGATATGTAGCTCAAATTATCCTCCGAGGAACCTTATCAAAATATTTTTAGAATTTACTTTTGTTTGATATATATGATATATATAATTTTAATAAAGAAAAAAAATTATTATAAGAAAACAAACGAAAAAATTAAGACTTAGCAAGAGTTGGGTGGGGTACGTTATGACTAATTGTTTAGCCTATTCACATCCCAACTGATTCAACCCAAGTAACTTTGGCGGGGTCACCATTTTTTATTTCAACACATCTGACGCTCCCAAATACAATTCAACCCGCCCATTTGATACTCCTATTACCTGTTATTGCAATTGGACGAATCTATAATATTTGATTACGTCGAAAGACAACTTAGATGGAATGGAACAGTCTGTGCTAACCAGCAAAGTATATAGGGTGTATTTGATAGGATAGAGGTTATTTGCTCTCAAAATATTTTTCTTGAGGAAGTAGTTTTTAATGGTTGATTACAACACAAATATTTTAACTAGTACTCGGACATCCATTATACTGTAGCGTAAAGACTTCAATATAAGAAAACACAAATTTCCATATAACAAGTAAAGAAGGAAACGTGAAAAAAATGCATCTTGACGGGATTAAGTTGAATTAGATTAGTTTAATTTAATTTTTTTTTTGGCTTATGAAAGGTCCAGAATCCACTTGTTGGATTACACTGGGTATGTTGTTGGTTGTTTGTTTGGCTTATGAAAGGCATTTTTATTGAAAATTAAAGATAGATTGTTACATGAAGGAACTGAGCGTGGAGTTCAATTTAATTCCTATCCATTGAATTTCTCCTCTCCACCAGTCGATCAGTGTATATGTTGTGTATAGGTATGTATATTATTTTAGTATAAGTATACACTACCTATATATATTGTAAATGTTTTGTAATCATCCAAAGGTATATGGCTGTAATTTTCTCTTGTAATCGAGTATTCGGGCTTTGTGAAATGAAACGTCTATGTCTGTACTCTCTTCTGACAACTAACCTGGTAGCCCAAGAATTAACTGGTTTTATGGGCTGCACTCATAGCCCAAACATCTTGGACTGTCCTATCTTTGCCTCGAAAAGCCCAAATGACATCATGAGGTTACCATTAAGCAGCTCATTGATGTATCGTTAGATAACATTTTTTTGGGCGGATTGGCCTTCAATTGGGGTGGTCTTTAATTTTTGTCCTTCAAATTGGTGGTCTTTAAGTTTTGTCCTTCGCCTATACAGCGAGGTTATGGGTTCGAGCCTCAGCTCAATAAAAAATAAAAAAAAATCTCAAGGCAGAACTTTGCTTCAAAACTCTGTCTTACGATTTTTTTAAAAAAATTTTGACTGAGCGGGGGTTTGAACCTGAAACCAAGGGATTTTTAGCGAAAGGTAAAAGTTAAAGACCACCAATTTGAGGGGCAAGAATTAAAGACTACCCCCAGCGAAGGGCAATCCTGCAAATTGCCCGTTGGATTATGTAGGGTAAAAAATCGGGAGAAGTGTTTTTTTAGTCTTTTACATTTTTTTTTAAACTTTTATGACCCTTTTACAATCTTTTATTTTTACACATAAGATGTAACACCCTAAATTTATTATTGGCATTTAAATAATCTTGCTCTTTTAGTAATACTTTTTATTATTTTTCTTGAGTTTAAGATTTTAATTTTTGTTTGACAGAATAAAATTTAGACTTGTCATACTTATTGGATCTTGAAGCCCATTTTGTTAGACCCATTTGATAAAAAGGGGTACTAGTTTTCTATATCAAAGGGAAAATACCATTTCTTTCACCATCACTCTCTACTTGTTATTCTCCTAAGTCCTAATCCAATCCACATACTCTCCAAATATCATCAAGATCCTTCTAGTTTTCATGTTTTGAATATATTTTGGAATGTTGCCACCAAGAATGAAGAAAGGTTAAGCCTTGTTTTGAAAATCCTAGGTTTTGGGTTTGTGAAGAAGCTCAATCAATCTTGTGGTAAGCTTGTTATTCCACATTTTTTGGGTGAAATATTCAAATTTTTGTTAGAAATTTTGAAACCTTGAAGTAAGACAGTTTAATCCCCTTTTTTGAGCTAGCAGCAGTTAGTATTTTGACTATAACTTTTTATCAATAAGTTGAATTAGGTGATTCAAAAGGCTGTGGAAAGATAAGAAAATTACCCACAACTTTCGTGTTTTCCAAATATAGTTTTGGGATGAATATTAAATTAGTTAATATGAATTAATTTCGTCAAGTAGCATTCTCCCTAGGGGGTTGCTACAAGTTTTGGTATTAGAGCCTTAGGTTTGTAGTTCTAGGACTTTTGTTGTGATCTTCTAGTGTATTTGCCTTCATAAAGATTTCTTAGATAATATCATTTACTTGTACACTTGCTTAATGTATTTTGTTGAATTTATTGTGCATATACATCATGTGCGTGTCCCTAATGCAATGTGATGTTCTCTTCTATAGGAACTAAGACATGACCTCCTCTTTAATAGAACTAATGAGGACGTTGATCTATGTTCTACAAGCTATTATGTTTCTCATCACTTGCATTTTCTAGAGGTGTGAATTTATGATACTTGTTTTGATGTGCTTGTCAAAAATCTTTTGGGTCACCAGGTTGTTGTTAGCCGAGTTTATAAAGATTATTCTTTCATGATTCAAAATTTAGTTTTCTCTGTAGACTTGATTGCAATGCCTTTCCAAGACTAGTATAAGGTAAATTTCGCTTTAAGGGGGATAGAGTTGTAATACCCTAAATTTATTATTAGCATTTAAATAATCTTGCTCTTATAGTAAATACTTTTTATTATTTTTCTTGAGTTTAAAATTTTAATTTTGTTTGAAAAGAAAAAATTTAGACTTTTCATATTTGTTGGATCTTGTAGCCTATTTTGTTAGACCCATTTGATAAAAAGGGGTATTAGCTTTCTATATCAAAAGGGAAAAGACCATTTCTTTCACCACCACTCTCTACTTGTTCTTCTTCTAAGTCCTAATCCCTCCATTAGAGATCTCAATCCACATAAGTTACTCTCCAAATATCATCAAGATCCTTCTCGTTTTCATGCTTTGAATATATTTTGAAATGTTGCTACGAAGAATCAAGATAGGTTAAGCCTTGTTTTGAAAACCCTAGGTTTTGGGTTTGTGAAGAAGATCAATCAATCTTGTGATAAGTTTGCTACTAGTTTTGGTATCAGAGCCTTAGATTTGTGGTTCTAGGACTTTCGTTGTGACCTTTTAGTGTATTTGTCTTCATGAAGATTTCTTAGACAATATTATTTAAGTGTACACTTGCTTAATGTATTTTGTTGAATTTATTGTGCATATACATCATGTGCACGTCCATAATGCAAAGTGATCTTCTCTTCTATAGGAACTAAGACATGACCTCCTCTTTAATAGAACTAATGAGGATGTTGATCTATGTTCTACAAACTATTATGTTTCTCATCACTTGCATTTTCTAGAGGTGTGATATTTGCCAAACTTGATTTTGATGTGCTTGTTGGAAATCTTTTGGGTCACCAGGTTGTTGTTAACCGAGTTTATAAAGATTATTCTTTCATGATTCAAAATCTAATTTTCTCTATAGACTCGATTGCAATGCCTTTCCAAGACTAGTATAAGGTAAATTTCGGGACAAAATTTCTTTTAAGGGGGAGAGAGCTGTAACATCCTAAATTTATTATTGGCACTTAAATAACCTTGTTCTTGCACTACAAGAAAGTATAGAAATCACAACAAATTTTTTTACATTTGGTAACAACTTAGTTTTATTGTTGGCAAATGATTTTTTTGTTGCCAAAGAATTTAATTTTGTTGCCATAGTATTGATTATTGTTGCAAAAAGTATTTTTGGCAACAAAAAAAAAAGTTTTAGCACGTTGTTGCAATAACAACCGTTGGGAAAAGTTCATGCAACAATTTTTTTTTGTTGCCAAAAGTACTTTTTGCAACAATTATTAATTTATGGCAACAAAAAAAAAAAATTGTTGCCAAATATAGTTTTTCTTGTAGTGTTGCAGTAAATACTTTTTATTATTTTTCTTGAGTTTAAAACTTTAATTTTTGTTTGAAAAAAATAAAAATTTAGACTTGTCATATTTATTGGATCTTGTAGCCTATTTTGTTAGATCCATTTGATAAAAAGGGGTAGCTTTCTATATCAAAAGGGAAAAGGCCATTTCTTTCACCACCACTCTCTACTTGTTCTTCTTCTAAGTCCTAATCCCTCCATTAGAGATCTCAATCCACATAAGTTATTCTCCAAATATCATCAAGATCCTTCTCGTTTTCTTGCTTTGAATATATTTTGGAATGTTGCCACCTAGAATCAAGATAGGTTAAGCCTTGTTTTAAAAACCCTAGGTTATGGGTTTGTGAAGAAGCTCAATCAATCTTGTGGTAAGCTTGTTATTTCACATTTTTTGGGTGAAATATTCAAGTTTTTGTTAGAGATTTTGAAACCTTGAAGTAAGACAGTTTAATCCTTTTTTTTTTTTTGAGCTGGCAGTAGTTAGTATTTGACCATAACTTTTTATCTATAAGTTGAAATTAGGTGATTCAAAAGGCCGTGGAAAGATAAGAAAATTACCCACAACTTTCGTGTTTTGCAAAAATAGTTTCGGGACGAATATTTAAATTAGTTAGTATGGATTAATTTCGTTAAGTAGCATCCTCCCTAGGGGTTGCTACATAAGAGATCGAGGAAATAAGATCTTGGTCTACACATAAGAGATCGTCTTACAATTTGAACATAAGAAAATGATTTTTTCAGATTTCTTATGTGTAAAAAATGAAGATATCTTGTAAAGGAGTCATAAAACTTAAAAAAAATTTGTAAAGGGCAAATTAATTTCTCCCTAATAGATCTGAAAAAAACACTAAGAAATCTTAAAAGATCATTTATTTTTATTCAAATTGTAAGTCTCATTTCCGAAATGAGATCTCTTGCCTTCTTATAATTAAGATATAGAAGAAAATAATTTTTTCAGAGGTCTCATATATTCTTTTCAGATCTCTTATGTGAAAAAATAAACATCTCTCATAAAACTAAAAAAAGTTTATAAAGGACCAAAAATTCAATTCTCCCTGGTAAAAATCCCTAATTAAGACAGCCTTATTGGTTCTTTTTTTGGTCCTTCGACCTTTGGTCAGCAAGTATATCATGGAAGAAATTGGCAAATGGTCAGTTTTTCTACTTTGCTAATTAGGTTTTAGCTAACGTTTCAAAAAATATCGGTGTTTAGCCACTTTTAATTAACACAAAAATAAAATTTTGACAAAAGTATCTTTATTAACATGAAAAAGCTTCAGGTACATTTGTTAGTTTGAACTTCATGAATTGTTCATGGAGTATGAAACCCCAGCGAAAATTCACTTAGATTGTGAAAGTTTGTACTCCATGAATCATTCTCGGAGTTCCACTTGTCAATGGTTCAAAATGTAGCACCGTGTTGGAGTACTTCCGTGTTTTAGCCTAAGTTATTCAGACTTTTCGAAAGTGTTGCCGCACCTGTGTCGGATCCTCCAAAATACACTACTTTTGAATTAAGCATCCGACACGCACCCGACGACATTTTAGGAGAGTCCAAATAATATAGGTTTTAGCTAGAGTGTTTTGTCACTACTTTCTAATTACATTTGAAATGATGGCTAAACTTGAATTACCCTGGTCACCTCACCTAATATTTACCTAGAGTATATAATTGGGTGAAGGACCTAGAGCTTGTAATAAAATTTGTTAAGCAGTAAAAAAGCACAAAGTGTATTGAGGGACTAGACAAATACTTGTACACGTTAGCTTGAGAAGAAAAAGAAGTAGAAGACACATTTTTAATTAGTTGGCTTAGTGGATATGCGGCCCCCACTTGCTCCTTTTTTTCATTTTGACACCTCAATTAAGTATTGTTCCTATTGAACCCCTGAACTCGTCCTCAAGTGTATAAAATGACGCCCCTTGGAATTTGGCATTTTATTTGAGGTTGATCTGAGGACTTAGTTTTAGAGGACTCCATTTGCCTTAAAAAGACAAAATTTTAGAGTATTGAAATGATATAGTGGAGAGGATGGAGGTCGAGTATTAAGGTAGAAGGCTAATAGGTAGTTGAACGTTTTCTCTCTTTTCTATGAGAGAGATTGGCTCTAATTTAGAGCATTTTACCAGTCTCACTACTATTGTGCTATATTATTATCGTATTCCTCAATTTTATTACTGTTGTTGTTCCTTTTACTTTGGTTATCTTTACTATTTTATTGTCAATACTTTTCTCTTCTTCAGTATTTTCATTATAGCTTTTCACTCTTGTATTTTTCCAACATGTTTTTTCTTGAGCCGAGGGTCTTATCAAAAACAACCTCTCTACCTCACCCAAGGTAGAGATAAGGTATGTGTACACCCCACCCTCTCCAAACCCTACTTATGCGATCATACTGGGTATGTTGTCTAGTTGTCGATATAGTGGATTTATATAGTCTACCTTAGCTAGTTTAAAATTGAGGTGGTGGTGTTTTTGTTGTTGTTTTGTTATTGATTTTTTATGTGGAATTTGGTGTTTTTCTTTTGCAGGTTTATCTGAGGAAGTAGTTGCTGGATTTGGATTCTTTTAAGTAAACTGTGGTAGTTATTTCAGAATTATCATTTTCTGGACTGTTTATTAATGACATCCAAGTCTATTTCGAGGAGTGCTTTTACTATCTGAATTTACCTGTTTTAGTTGTAGAATTGGACACCTGTGGGATCAAAACTTATACTTATCCAATTGACTTTTTCGTGTAATTATTTTTCCACGAATTGGGAGTTTTAGTTATTGTCTTGAGGAAGCTTAAATAGTGGTCTAACTCATGTTAATTAGAATTGTTTGGATTCGGGGCGATACATACGAGAAATCTTACCTGATGAAAGGTTCTAGCTTTCACAAAATTTTGGAAATTCAGGCTGTAACCGTAACTAGTACCTATTGATCATGAGAAGCCCTTTGCTGACTAAACTATCAATACTGTTCGGCCGTAGACCGCCAGTAAGATGGTTACTCTTGTGCCTTGTCCAGTGGCGGATCCAGGATTTTCATTCAAAGTGTTTGGAAAAAAAAAAAAACTAAGTATACACAGTCATTTTTTGCCGAAGGTGTTCAAAAGTTAATATATGCAAATAAACACAAAAAAATTTATCCTATATATACACTGTAATTTTTTGCTGAGGGTGTTCGGGTGAACACCCGGCCCCCAAGTAGATCCGCCCCTGGCCTTGTCAGTAAGTTGTGCTATAAGCATTATTAGGATCATCTTCTTTGAGTACCTTTGACTTTGTGGCCTCCTCTGCAAAGCCTGATATCTATACAAGTTATAGAAAGTTAAAGAACAAGCGCGAAGCGATTATTTAGAGATAAAGATTCTTTCTCCGGGAGCCAATTGGATAGAGGACATTGAATTTTGTGGCAAGGAAAAAGAGAACTATGTGCGTTGTTATAACGTGTCTGCAAATTCGCTAGCTGGGTTGAAAGATGGAGATGAGTTTGATCGACATTGTGAGTAATCAAGGGAAAAACCACTTTATTTGATTCGTTCTCCGAAAGACTATAAGATTCCTCTGACTTGGTCATAGGGAGTTGAAATGTTAGGCTAACCAAAGATCAGTTCCTTTCTTCTGGAAGCATGACAAAAAGGTATAGTCAATTGAATGAACATGATGATTTTTTCGTTTTTGTTACCCTGAGATGATCTAACATTAAATCGAATATTTAACATGTTCGTAGATTAATGCATGTGTTAAGCCTTCAACCTCACCGGTAGTAATCTAGGGATTTTTAATTTTTGGCCTGTTAGCCGAAATTAATTACGGGTGCTAGCCAAAATACACAAAACCTATACACTGATTATGCGTATTATATGTATATTTGTGTATACAACATGTATATTATATGTATATTTGTACTTAATATACAATACATATACATTTTCCTGCTATTAATATTTTGAGCAGTTCAAAATGGTAATTATCTCATTGATTTATTTCCATGAATATATCTTGAAATTATTTCACTAGGTGATGCTGCTTTAAAATTATTTTGCCTGCTTTAAATAGGCCTTTTTTCCCCCTTTTCCAGACTAATGTTACTGGAAGAGAACCAAATTGCCTTCCACTCAGATGATGGAATGATGGTTGATAGTGTCAAAGATTATTCGACCTTATTGCTGATACGATTGGGCTTGCAAGTGATGCAGCATTTCTTCAAGCTGGTGTATGTAAATCTTGGTTTTCTTTCCATAAACATATTCTCTCGTTCTACCTTTCATTCCCTTGCTGGTTTCTTATGAATAACACATATAGCATGTATGTCTGCTTCATATTGCTGGAACTTAGGTAGCTAACCATTTTATCGCTTTAAGAAAATAAATTTTTTAGTCTTGTCTGAATAACAGGTTCGCACTGTACTAGATAATGGTTGCGGATTTGGTAGCGTCAGTGCTCACCTACTTTCGCTGAAGTTGATGGCTCTTTGTGTGGCAGCATATGAGTCATCTGGTAGCCAAGTTCAGTTAGCACTTGTGAGAGGACTTCCAGCAGTCAATAGGCAACTTTGTCGAAACAGCTCCCATTTCCGTCATTGTCTTATGATATGGCTCATTGTGCTCAGTGTGGAATCATTTGGGACAGCAAAGAGTATTTCCTTTGCTATGTTTTTAGGAGTTGTGGTTAGCCAACTGTTTTCTTATCATCTTTTTATGTGTACTTAACTAATCTGCAGTCTGTTTATGGGTCGATTGAGATCATTATTGGCAGAATACATTCGCAGCCCCTTAAACTTGCAAGGAAATTTTATTTAGACACTCGAACTACGGCCTGTTCCAATTGAGCACTAGAACATTTGATAAAGTGTTCCTATTAGACACTTCCAACTCAAAATTTTGAAAAAGCTTTTGCACGTGTTCTCAAGCGCCATAATGTAGACAAGTTGACTGCTTATAATATATCTTCTCCTTTAATTATGCATATTAGCCTCAATAAACCGTAAAACCTCATTCATGTTTCAATTGATACTAATATGTATAATTAAAGGGAGAGACATAGCTTATGTGATTAACTTATTTACGTAATGGGCGCTTGCGACGATGTGCAAAACTTTTCAAAAATGAGTCGAAAGTGTCTAATAGGAAAACCTTATCATGTATTCAGGTGCTCAATTCGAATACACAATAGTTTGAGTGTCCAAACGAAATTTACTGACAAGTTAAGAGGCTATCAATGTATTTTGCCATCATTATTTCATTAGGTACTTGCGATCAGATGGTGCTTTTTGATTTTTTCTTGTTTTACTTTTCCTGTTAAGATAAAAGATAAGACTGGTTGTTTCTTTTTTGGATCCCTCAACGACTGTCAATCAATATGTCTGAATAATTTTAGTAAGCATATGATCTTCTGAAGATTATATGTCAGCTTCTGTTAATTCATGAACACGATGAATTCAATAGCATGAAACTAAATAATGATCTAAAAAAACAGATGGACTGTTTTTAATTGAAATTGACCGTGTAGTCAAGCCTGGAGGTTATTTATTTTAATGTCACCCACAACTGGGCAGCAGCTGGATAGTTCTACTAGTGCAAAGAAAGGAAGCATGTCTACTCCATTGGAAGAGTTTACTAAAAAGCTTTATTGGTCACTTTTGGGACAGCAGGAAGACAGCAAATTCTCAATGCTACATAGATAGGTATGGCCAATGAGAAAGCCAATATGAGGAGGCCATTTACTCCTTTTATTTCTGTTTGTAGCTTCCTTGAAGCAACTTTTTGTTTCGATTAATTAAATTGAAAAGCTAAAATGTCAAGATCAGTGATCTAAGATGAAAAGGCCTTATCCATTGTAGACCTTGACTCAGAACCTAAAGGAAGTAGTTTCTCCCCAAAAGCATATTTGGAACATTGGCTAAGCACAAATTACTGCTCTAATATTGACAAAAGTGATTTTCAAATTGATTAACCAAACACAAATTGCTATTCTCCAAAAGTATTTTTTCGAAAAGCACTTCTGACAGAAAACACGAGAAAAGGCCATAAATAGTCTCTTATCTATGGGAGCAGGTCTAAAATGATCCCTTAATTATATACTTATTGGTTTTAGTCCTTTAACTATCCAAAAACTTATCAAATTTGGTCTCCGTCTATTTTTTTTGTACAAACAGCATACAAACTTATAAACCTTCGTGAGATTAATCGTTAAACCATTCCTCAGACCTATATTTCTCTCTTCTTGCTTCTTCTTTTTTTCCTTATGTTCATTCTTTAACCTCAAGTTCTCTCTCGCGTTTCGTAACCGACGGAAAACCGACCTAGTCGATCGGTTTTGTTAAAAAAATAAACAAACCGACGTGTTTTTTTTTTTTTTTGAAAATTAAAGAATGAAATGTAGGAACTTGGAATCGAACCCGGGTATATTCCTTAGCATTAAAGAGCTTTACCACTAGACCACTAGTATTTTTTGTTCATATAGTTACATTGATTTAATTTATACTGTTTTTTCGCTCTAAAAACCGATGGAGTCCGTCTCTGTCGGTTTTTTTTATAAAAAAATAAAAATAAAAAACCGACGGACTCCATCAGTTTATTTTAGAAAATAATATATAAAATAATTATATTTTTTCGTGCATTTCTGTGAAAAAAATAACTGACACAGTCCGTTGATTTTCTTAAAAAAAAATTATTGAAAAAACCGATGGAATTCGTCGGTCTTTCTGTCGGTTTTTACCAATTTTTAGCAGTGTTTGAGAAGAATGGTTACAGAAATTTTGTGCCTGAGGTTGTCTTTTCGAATTTTAGAGACTCGAGAGCGACACCAGTGCCAGAATGCTCGTTTTTTTTTTTTTTTTTAAACAAGAGGAACTTGAGGAAAAAGAAGCAGGGAGAGAGAAATATAGGTCTGAGGAGTGATTTCACGATTAATCTCACGAAAGTTTATGATTTTATACGCTGTTTGTATAAAAAAATAGACGGAGACCAAATTTAATAAGTTTTTGAATAGGTAAAGGACTAAAACCGGTAAGTGTATAGTTATGGGACCATTTTAGACCTACTCCCATAGTTACACTTTTGCATTATTATTTTTTGGCCACTTAGCCTCCTATAATGAGCTTTTGCATTTTGATATAGCGCGCAAACCCATTTGTAAAGGAGAGGACACGCAACTGTACTATCAACCGCTTGCACGCTGTATTTCCGGGAAAAGAAGTAACCGGTGGGTTCCAATTCACGACAGTTCCAGTCTTCTGAACTCAACTGATATTGGAATTCATGGCAAGTATGTTTGGTTAAAATGGTTTGTGTGACTTTTTCTTCATCCTTCAACTTTCAGCTATTTGTACATTTTTCTTTGGGATAATTACCTTTTTGAACCATCCAGAAAAATAATAGCTGATAAATGTATATGTTTTGTATATAAAGTTTAATTATACATATAATATCCATATTACCTGCATGGGTGGCGCAGTTGGTTGAGAATGCGGCTTCCATAATGGAGGTCTCAGGTTCGAAACCCCTTGCCTATGACAACAGGGGATTTGTCTTTTAGGTCAAGCTCGTCGCACTGGACTTGTCTAGTGTTGATTATATCTCTTGTGCGGTTTGCGAGCTGTGCACAAGAGCGGGTTTACCCTGTGTGCACCTAAAGGGTAGCGGTTGTGGGTTCCCCTGTCATATATATATATATACACACACATTGTCAATGTATATGTTTTTGTATATTTTGGCTAGCGCCCGTAATTAATTTCGGCCGACTGCTGACATTAATTTCGGCCAAAAATGAAAAAAAGCCTTTTAGCAATCACTCATTTGCCTGTGGTTTGCTCTTGGGCGGGAGTCCATGCTGATGATTTCTTTGAGGATTCAGAATCTGGAAATCAGCTTTGAGAAATTATTCGTCATTGCTGTCGCCCTTGATTTTCTCTGACCATCCAAAGAGGCTGGGTGAAGAGGATCCATTGCCTCCATATGATACGTTGCGGAATGTCATGGACATGAATGCACATTATGGAGGCTTAAATGCTGCTACGTTGGAGGCAAGTAAATCAGTGTGGATGATGAATGTTGTGCCTCTTGGGGCACGTAATACACTTCCTCTCATACTTGATTGAGGTTTTGCCGCTATTCTGCATAACTGGTAAAGCCCATTATCTTTTATATTTTCAAGACTTGCAAAGACATACATACTTGGATACTTTATGCTAGATATTTAATATTCTTCTAAGTTTTCTTGGATAAGTGAAATATTCCGGCATATTTTCTTATCAATTAGTTTTTCAGTCAGATTATTATAGTGGAAGAAACTACAGCAGATTCTCCAAATAAATAGCAACGATGTATTTTTCGTAATGCATTACATACAAAATAAGAAATTTAAGTGTGTTTGAAGTGCTGTAATGTGATTCAGTTTATTGCTTAAGAATTAGTATGTCCTTTTCTCATTGGTGCTATTGACAGAGTTACTCCAAAATTCTTGTTCTTTTACTTATCGTAATTTCTTCTTGTTCATGTTGCATGAATTACTATATAATTTCACTTTGCTTGCATCTCCATTTTGACTTGATGATTGACTTCATAAATATGATTGCAATCTTTTCTAGAACTTGAATGTTTACTTCAGAATTTACTTCAGAAAAGCCATCAATTATGTTGAGTGTGAATATGAACTTAAAGAAAGAGAAGAACCAGAAATTTTGAGGTTTGTACTGGGTACTCTTCTGCAGGATATCTATTGTTGATACATGTTTCTTAATTTTCCCTTAATATTCTTACATAATATGATCTTAGCCGCTTATTTTTATACGGAAATAATGACGACAAGTTATTTAGTATTGGAATGAAACAAGCCTGAAAAGAGCTGAATGGATATAGAGGATTCATATAGAAGACAAATTACTTAGTTGATTAATTGACCATAAGCTTTCTGATTTTAAAGTTAAATGCTTGAAGGCTTCTGGCGATGTATTGATAACAATGCTTCCAAAATTGTGCAGGTGTGAACCATTTCCTACATATCCACGAACATATGATCTGCTCCATGCAAATGGGCTCCTTTCACACATCGCTTCACAAGGTTGCAGTATGCTTGAACTACTTCTTGAGATGGATCGTATTTTGTGACCTGAGGTAATATTGTATTTTCATGCTCTGCTTTGTGAAGGTCTTCCAGCTTACTCTTTCTTTAACGTTGACTTTATTTGCCCAAGCTTTCAAAATTTGCTTATTTTTAAAAGTTTGTGTCAAAAGTGTTGTTTGTAAAAGTGCTTTTGGAGCATAACAGTTCGGGGCTAATCAAATTGAAAAGCACTTTTGCCAATATTACAGCGGTAATTTGTGCTTGCAAAGGTTCCAGAAGTGCTTCTGGGGAAAAGCAACTTTTTTAGCTTCTGCTACCATTCCAATTAGGTTTACGACGAAACCTAGAAATTGATCACTGATCCAATTTGAGTACCTCTGCCAGTCAGAAGATGAGGCAGTGCCCTTTTTCCTATTTATTGACAGTCACCAAGCAGCTGATAGATCCTGGTCTATATCGTAGTCTCTGGTGGCCTCTTAGGAGTCTGATAAAGCTGCCCTCCCATCGGCGAATTTGTCCTGGAAGCGGAAGAACTGCTGAAACTGCGTGAAACCCTCACAAGGATTTGAAGGCGGCAATCTAGCTTCTATTGAAACAAAACGAAGGAACTTCACCTTTGTCATATATTCCATACATCACAGAAACACTTTTTTTCTCTAAAAGCTTGGCCAAATACCTCAATTTTTTAAAATAAACACTTTTAGCTCCCCAAAAGCTTGGCCAAAGAGACTATTACTCTCGGTTACACTTTATTTTTCCTGCTCTTATTGAATCAACACCTTCAGTTGTTACTCATGTTTCCACGATTCCTTGCAGTTTGTACATGTTTTGACAATTTGAATATGGATTCTTGACAGGGTTGGATTATTCTTTCTGATACATTTGGCCCCATATAGAAAGCACGTACGTTAGCCATACAAATCCGCTGGGAAGCTAGGATGGAAGCGACCAGCAGCTACTTGTATGCCAAAAACCATTCACAACAAAGTGATTTTTCTGGAAATGAACACTTTCACCAATCCTATGATTGTCCAGTCTCTTTTATCACTGGTGACTTCCCTAAAATCCACTAAAAAAAGCGGAATAAGCGCGATATGTTGAATCGTGGAAGAAGGAAATTTCCATTGTCATTAAGAAGTGGTTTATTTGATCTTACCAGACTACAAGCTGCCTAAGGAGGTCTGAATCTCGGCATGCTTGCAAATAGTTCATATGGCAGCCTGCAGAGATAGAAATACAATCTATTGAGAAGTGTAGATTACAGAAAGCTCTGCTGCAGAAAGGTAGTGATGACAGTACCAGAAAGAATTTTTTTTTCTTTCAAAGGTTTATATAGCATTTCATTCATCTCTTTTTCTTGTATTTTCTTTTTCTGGTGTATCTATCAATTTAATTGTGTTTTAAGCGCACCCCAAAAGTAAAACGATTCTTTGTGGTTGTAGTCCTAAATTTAGGAATGTTATCTCGTTTACTTTCATTATGGCTTTAATATTTCTGGGCAATGATATGGCCTTAGTGAACAGAGTCTTCTGCTTTTCGGTTACACCAATATTAGTCAATGCATCAACCACACCATTAAGAGCACGTATTAGCTGAATTTGACCGTGCATTAGTGGGTCAAAATTGGCTGAATTGCTAGTAGTATTATTTGTTTGTATACATTAGTGACGAGGGGGAGGGTGTTTGATAATTCAAAATTTGCTTCTTCTATATATGAAGACACAATTGTATAAAAGAAAAGACATCTTTTATGCTTCTCATATGTATAGTCAATTAATGCACAATCTTTGACGCAATATTAAGCTCATCAACACACAAATTGCATGCATGGAATAGTGAGGGTCAACAATTGTTTATATATAATTACAATAATGACTAGCTCCTTGTTAACATAATTGTGTCTCAAATTTGCCATCATCTGATTCCATGGCTTTTCACAATGTTAAATCAATTTGTTGCATTCTTTTTCTTATGTAATAGAAGTGAGTGACTCTCACCCCATCTGAAAGTTTATTGAAGATGTTGGCCACTTCTTTGTCATCTCCTAGATCCTTAAAGATGATTTTGTTTTGGCAAAGAAAATTCACATCTCTATGTGAGCCATTAAGTTGAGTCATTATATGCGGGTAATTTAAAAAATAAGGATATACATCAGATGATGAGTAGTTCTCATAAGCTATCAAATTTCTCATGAAGGTCATGGTAGGGTATCTAAAATTTCGGTTTGGTAATTTCAGTTTTTAAAAAGTACTGTATCATTATCATATCAAATTAATTCGGTATGGTTCGATATTTTTAGGTTTGGTTTCAATATTTTGCAGTATGGTAACTCAGTAACCATAGTTTGTTCGACTTTGACTTACATATACTCATATAATAGAGAATTATGACTCCGAATATTAAAAAAAGTCTTAATTATATCATACTAACACCTTACATATGTAAAAAAAATCAGAAGAAAGTACAAACAATTTCCTTCGTTAATCAATACAAAAACGACATTTTTAATCAAGATATTTTGGTACACAAAGAGGACATTATATTTCAACCAATGATATCATATTAACATATTGCACATGTAAAAATATTCAAAATAAAGTACAAGAAATATATTCCAACATCTAAATAATTAATTTTGTACCAAAAAATTCGGTTTTGGTCGGGTAATCGGTATCTACTGTACCATGCCCACCCCTAATAAACAAGGTATTTTCATTAATCCTTTTTCGAACTTTTTTTTTTTTTTGAATTTTTCCAGGATAAGTGTCCTGGGGTGTTTATATCATTTTATGCAAACACAAAATAAGGGGAGGGCTAGACCATACCCCAGATATACATGCACATCTTGCAAGCACTCTAGTTAGTAGAGAATTGTAGCTATACATTCTCTAATATATAATGCTATTTACACAGTTTAGCTCACAAAAAAGTTAGCTTTGTCATATCTAATCCTTATAATAGGCATCTGTCTTTGATCCAAAATGTAAGCTCCCATTTCTTCTCTTGGCAGATGTTGTAAGTCCTGGATGATAAGCTGATTGTCCAGAGTAGTAGCATGCTTAGCTAGGAAGTCTGCAACTTGGTTCCCCTCTCTATAGCAGTGCTTAACAGTGATCTGTTGTTGTTGCATCATTTCAACTGTATCTTCCACAATATCTTGGATAATCAGATTGTTAGTGGTCATTTTTTTTTCAACATTTCCGCTACAATCAAAGAGTCTGATTCAATACAACAGTCTCTATAACCAGTATCTTGAATCCATTTTCTAGCATATCTAAGTGCCACAGCTTCAATCATGTTGTGATTTTTACCTTTGATAGGAATTGCAAAAGCATAAATAAGATTTCCCTTTCATCTCTTGCTATACCTCCTACCAGCTTTGTTTGTATGCTCAATGTAACTCCCATCTGTGTTTATTTTGATCCTTCCAATTGGTGGCATACTCCATATCACTTGTTGAATACTTGCTCTTGGCTGAAGCTTTTCCACAGTTTCACATAGTTGATGCCACTATAGATCCAATTTAAATTTGGGAAATGCTTTGTCCATTGCTACTTCAATGTACCATAATATCTATTGTTGCATTCTTCTGAAATAAAACTTTCTTTGGTTACCATATCTGCATGCACATCTTGTTGTCCACATCACCCAACAAATGATAATTAGAACTGTTTTGATCCCTTTCGAACTTGATATCAAATAAAGTTGTTTTATCCTTCAAATCCTCACGCACAGTTTCTAATCTTGCAGTATTCGTGGTTTCTCTAGTTTTCACGTCATCACCTAATGGGCGACAAAACATGTGTACAACACCAAGTAAATTATCGACTCGTTCTATGTTAAAATTGTCAATTTCTGATCTAGATATATATGTCACCTTTGAAAATATATTAAGTAAGGTCTCTCTCACCATATACAAGAAGCTTGCTTAAGCCTTGATTAATCATCCACTCCAAGCTGATGATTTTGCCATCTTCTTCGACTTCATAGGGCGATATTTACATGCATTATCTTTTCTTTTCTCCAATTCTGCTTGAGATTTGAACTTGGAACTTCAAGGTGGATTTTGAACCCCCTAAACTACTGAGTCAACCTCTATTCTTGTGTTTAGGGGATTCAAAATCTATATATGTACATACAAAATAAAAAATAAAAAATAAACCTTATACAGTGTAACTTTTTGTTGAACACCCTCGAGCCCCCCTAGATCCGCCCTACATGTATTTTCCAAATCCTTAAATCTTTCATCAAAGATTTGATTTGCAGATTTCTTTGTTTATAACACTAATCTATTTTGACCATTTGTTTCCATTAACTCGATCAAATGATTTGTTTTTCTTCCTTCTACTATCTGTAATTAGTAGACCTTTAATCACAGCATCCTGATATTGCTCACCATATAACTTCACTAGTTGCTCAATCATCTCATATATGTTAAAAAGAGTCATAATATTTCTCCCTTTTTACATTTTCTGTTTTCAAGCATAAATTGTTAGTACTGAATAATGACCGGAAAGAACGAAAATTTAAGGACTGAAAATTTTCTTTTTCTATTCCGATGAAGACCGAAGATTTGAGCGCACAATAAGGAAATTTCGATGTAAATTCCACAAGTTTGAGTGTAAAAGCTGCTTAAAAAATAAGTATTATGAAATTTATACTAAATCAATAAATATAAGGTATGCAGTTTTTATGTCATAGAAACATTATTATTTAACTGTGACGAAATGATATGATTTTTATTTTTAATTGCTAAAATTAAATTATGTAATTTGATGTAAATATTGAATGTGAATAAGTTATTTTAAAAAAAAAAAAAAAAAAATCTCCCAATTGTGTATTTTGTTCATTTAAAAAAGGTCCAAAAGGTCCCATTATGTCTAAATACAGAAATAAAAGGGAAAAATAAAACAAACAAATATTACATTTGGATAAAATATTTTTTGTTGCCTTAAATTTTTGCATGCGCTTCTCTCTCTTCAGCAGACTCTCTCTCTCTCTCTCTGAATCTGACCATCGCCGACTTGAAAGTGATGATCGGAGCTCAATCTAGTCTCAAAATCGATTTATTGTTGCCATATATCTGATCTATGTCTCAGGTGGTCAATCAACACGCCATCGTCGATCTTCCTTATCCCAAGGTAACGATTCTTCATCTTTCAATCTTCATTTCCTTCATTATTCTGTGTTCCTTCAACTGTTCTATGCCTTATCTTTGCCTTGCAAGAGCTGAATCTAGGATTTTTGAGCTTGAGACTCCACCAAATCTCCATATGTTGGCTTTTGATATCGATGAATCATTCCAGCTCCCAATGTGATGGTTGAACGTTGATTTATGCAATTTGTACCCAAAAATACTGACCGATAGTTATAGATAAACCAAGGTAATAGATTTTCCCTTTCTTTGTTGTGTTCTTGCTGTTATATGCTTCCTTGTTTGCTGAAAATCCCTTCAACATGTATTTAGCTCAAAACTCCCTTTGCTTCAGATAGACTCTATGTTTCTTGTGTAGTACTTGCCAAAGATGTCAGGCCTGATGATACCTTTGAATATGCATATCAGTACATATATTGAGTGCCCTTTAATGTTTTTGTTTAATCCTTAGATAAGGAATTTGAGACTTGTCACTGTTTAAGATTTCTTTTTTATGAATATCCAATTCTTGAAAAGTATGATAATGAAAAGATCTTGTATCAATTACCTGATTAGCCAATGCATCTGCTATTTATTCCCTTCCCTCAAAATATGTGTAAACTTGACCTCCATTCCTATATTGATTTCTTTAATTTCCTCAACCCATGGGAATAAGTACTTAGCCCTGGCAAGTGATAAGTAGGTAGTGCTAAGATTTCTTGTATGGGGTGAAATTCGGGTGTGGTAGGTGGACCAATCAGAGACCGACACGTGGAGGTTTTTAATTTAACCTGATCCAGGTTAATAGAAAGGTTCCCCGTCACAACCCCGATGCGCCCTCGCATCATCATCCGGGTACATCTTGGGTCGATGCCATCTCGGCGAGACATAAGATGCCCTGTGGTCAAGTGAATAATAAAGTGGTCGCCACAGGACCTTTTGCCCCCGCTCTCGACTCCTTTTACAACTGGAATGCATTCCCAACAACGCTTGTCCCGTCAATCGGCCTCGAGCCTTGGTTCACTATTTGATGAAATGTTTGTACTGTGAAGTAGTCATTTAACTTGTACTTTCATGTTGAAAAGTTCAGGGTTTGTGTAAGGAAATATACCTTCATGGAGAAGAAATAGGGATCTTGTTAGAGGTTGTGCGTCCACCAAACAGTACATGAGGGACCTGGTTGTGTACCAGTTCCCTTATGTAGTGCAGTAAGTAAAGAAGGCAAGATATTTATGTGGAAAACTCCTTGCTCAAGGGATTAAAACCACGACCTACCCCAGTAGGATTTCAACTCCACTAACAGCAACTTTAGATTACAACCGATTGTAAGCTAGGAATTAACTCTCATAATCCCTCACCCTTACAATACACCCTATTGTAACCTTCACACTTGACTACCTCTAGCCAAGCAAACGAATACACCTAGACTAACTCTAGCCTAGTGTACCACTCAAAGGCACCCTTTGAGAATTCAACACCGTGACTAACTTTAGCCACCCACACACTAATACACCTAGATTAACTTTAGCCTAGTGTACCACTCAAGAGCTTGTGGAAGCAACCTTGAGAATTTAGAACACCTATAACTAGCTTCCTTTTAGTGAAGAGTAGGTTTACAATTTATAGAACAAGACAACAAAGACTCAATAACCTAAGGACTTAAAGCATCTTCAGTTCTAGGATCTAGTCTTTCGGCTTGTTGAGGCTTTATTCTTAAGGAACACCTTGAGAGGTATAGACTTGTACTTAGGATGGAGCAATTTTCTGATTTGTGCAAGAATGAATCTTCACTTGAACATGATGTTTGTATATGTAGAGGAAGAGTGAAGGTGTATAGAGGAAGAGTGAAGGTGACAGCCCATAAAGCAACTTTGCTGCTGCATTGTTGCACTACTATACTGCTACTGTGTCAGCAGCTTTACAGTTGTAGAGTTGACTTTTCATCTAGAGGAACCTGGTCCCTCATATGTTCTTTGAATTGGCTGCAACAACTCTGCTGCTATGCTTCCACACTGCTGCAATGTCAGTAGCTTTATAGCTGTATAGTTGACCGAGCAATAGCCAGGGGCCTGATCTTATCTGGTCCCTTTGAAGATGTATCTGGTCCTTCATATATTAACATATCCTGTTGGGAACCTGATCTCATCTGGTCCCTCTGATAACATATCTGGTCCTTCATGTATGAACATGTCCTGTAGCTTGTGTAGTGTGACTAATTGCGTCTGATTCTTTACGGAGCATGTCAACATAGCAGCACATGAGGTTAACCAAGTTCAAGCAAGTGAGCCTAATTATATCTGGTTTCTTAGGCTTTGTCAATCATTAAAACATAAGGTATCATAACTCATCAGATCTCATTCTTCACACTTGTAGCCCTAACTTCATTGTTGAGTCTCGAAATACCACAAGCTTCATAATATATATCTAAATCTTGTCTCTGATCGAAAACGATTTACTTGTCTTTAACCCCTTTCAAGCACATTTAATTGTTGTCCTAAATCCCATTTTTAGCAGTAAACAGTTTGGCGTTGTTTTTTTTTTTTTTTTTTTTGGGGGGGGGGGGGGGGGGGGGGGATAGGCAATTGTGATGTCCTCTCAGTCTATTGCTTGAAACTCTTTATTAAACTACCAAAAATTACCCGCTAAGAAACTCCCTATCATATCTGGGAATCAACAACCCACACGTGGCTGATCAACGCAACAACTCGCCCGTGGCTGATCAGTACAGCGTTGTTGATGATCAATATAACATCCTTCCACCCGTATTACAGAATGTGTGGCCTCTGATTTATGTATGTCCTCCAGGCGGCGAGTACCAACTGGGTAAGGTCAGTGTTTGGTGACATGTGATTAGCAAAGAGTAAACGCAGAGACTTTTTTTATTTTAAACCTTTTTCTTTTTATTTTGAATTCCCACTGTGAATCTGATATTCACGTACCGGACTGAATTAAATTCACACGAAAAAATTCAAATTAAAAATAAAGCGTTATCTAACAAAGGCGACCGGTACCCTTAAAGAATATTTATTTTGCTTTATTATGTGCTTAAAGTTCACAAGTCTATTAATTCAAATTTTGAAGATTATTATACTCGCACTGCTTTAATTTGTTTGTCTTACTTTCGTTTTTAGTTTGTTTAAAACAGAATGTCTCTTTCCTTTATGGAAACTCTTTAATTCTAATTTTTCACATGACATATTTAACACCACAAGATTAAAGGACATTTTGGTACATTCAAAATATCTTTAATTTAAGACCCCAAAATTAAAAAGTTTTACTTTCTTAAATTTCGTTTCAAGTCAAAATCAGACAAACAATTACTTTCTTAACTTCCGTTTCAAATCAAAATCAGACAAACAGATTGAAACAGAGAGAGTAGTATAGTTGGTTGTCTGCTAAAACAGCATCTAATTGAATACACGTTTTTAAAATATAAAATCAAGATCATTTATAGCTTAATTAGCATAATTAGTCCATTATTGAAAATACTTATTTTATTTTGTTGAGTCAAGAAACCTAATTAATTAATTGATCAGTTAGTTCATCTCAATTTTATCCCAATTCAGTCTGATTTGCAAAAGAGTGGTTGATTTTATAAGAAATCGATTGCGATTGATTTTAATCAGGTTATATTATAAGAACCTCCCTTCCCCGCGTCTACTCCGACCAGGAAGCAGTAAATTCCGTATGCGCGTTTGATTTTTGAAGATCTTGTTCGAACATTTTAGGCAAGGGAATTTATTGTCATTGTTTTCTCCGGCAAATCACTACTATGCAAGGTAAAACCTTCGCTCTTCTCTCCTTTTTTTTACTTCTTTTTCTGGATGTATTTTCTGAACCACGGACCGTGTCTTAATGGTCCTTTGTTTTAATGTGGATTTTAAAAATCTTTGAGATTTCAACGGATTTCGATTGTTCAAACATTTGTAATATAATAAAAAAAAGATAATGGTCCCAAAAACACACCTGAACTATCACTTTTTGGTGAATTTTCTACCTTACGTATCAAGTATGCTAGTTTTCTACCTGAACTATCACCAACTATTTGTCAAAACTTACCTCAATGATTAGTTGCTCAATTTTCCTACCTGAACGATATAGGTAGGAAAAGTGAACAACTAATAGTTGAGTTGTGCTTTGACAAATAGTTGATGATAGTTCAGGTAGGAAACGTACGAAAAAATGATAGTTCAGGCGTGTTTTTGACCAATAACTCTAAAAAAAATACCTATTGTTACTTCGAATTTTTGTTGGTCAAATATTTTATATCTTTAGTAACAAAACTTGACCAAAAGAATATTTTTAGCCTCAACAAAAACTTTGCTAATAGACAATTAGTCTGAATTTATAACAAAAATAGTTTATATTAAATACTAGACTCATGAATTACTCCTATATTGGATTAGTATTCTTCGCACTCTTATTCTATCTTCTTCTCTCTCTTTTGCATTGATTTATTTATTTTTCCTTCTTCGAGAGGGGAAAAGGAAGCGGATTTTCTGTTGTATAAAACACCATGATTTCGATAGTTTTTAACTCAAATCAAGGATAATTTGTACTTTTAAAAAAAAAAAAAAAAACCTGAGCTACATGTTGTAATATGGCCTTCGTTTTGATATAGGCATAAGCCTATTAGCAATGAATTTGGGCACCAAGTTTTAATATGTGTGGTGGATACATGTGTTCATGACATTACTCATGGCATCACAAACTCGGAGACCAAGTACTTCTTGCTATAAATAAAAGAGCTTCCCATAGTTGTAAACACACCAATTGGAGAAGAACTCAGTTGAGTTTGTGTTTTTTGGGATATTAGAGTATTTAATTACTCTAATTTTGTACTCTCTTTTGTTGTTTTGTACTCTCTTTTGTGTCCGTTGGTGTTAGTAAATTTGCTCCTATGTTGGTTGTGGATGTAGGTCAAGTTGACCGAACCACGTTAAATCTTTGTCTCTTATTATCCTTGTTATTGCCTTTAATTGACTGCCTTGTCTAATCCGCACGATCCCAGACTTCGATCCTAACAAATTGGTATCAGAGCCTAGTTAATCCGGGTTTTGTTCTAATAGTCACCATGACAATAATGAAGATTTACGTTGAGAAATTTGACCGAAGTACAAACTTTGGAATGTGGCAGTTGAAGATGGAAGCTATCCTAGTTCAGGATGGTTCAGATATGGCGCTGTAAGAAAAGGAGAACAAATCAGAAAAAATGATGAATGAGGAGTTTGTCAACCTTGATAAAAGGGCGAGATATAGTATTATACTAAATCTCTCTGATGTATTACGTGAAGTAGCTTCGGAGACCACTGCTAAAGGCATGTGGGAAGATCTGTCTATGAAAAGGACAATAGAGAATAGACTCTACTTGAAGCAGAAGATTTACACGTTTCTCATGGATGAAGGTGGAGGTAGATTTCTTGAAGTCTCTCGAGGTGCTCTTGTCGTTATGAAGGTACGTAAGTCTGGGATGTTGTATACGTTATTGGGATCTGCTATTACAGGTGTTGCTACTGTTTCGACATCAGACGGAGATCCGTCTGATTCTGACATCATGAAATTTTGAAATTTGCCCTTTAGGGCGTTTTGAAGGAGGTGGAGCAATATTTACTGCATTGGCCAAAAATTAGGCCAAGGTGGAGATTTGTAATATGACCTTCATTCTGATATAGGCATAAGCCTATTAGCAATGAACTTGGGCACCAAGTTTTAATATGTGTGGTGGATACATGTGTTCATGGCATTACCCATGGCATCACAAACTTGGAGACCAAGTACCTCTTGCTATAAATAGAAGAGCTTCCCATAGTTGTAAACACATCAATTGGAGAAGAACTCAGTTGAATTTGTGTTCTTCTATAGAGAGTATTTTGTAAGAAAGTTGTGTTGGGAAACACTTGTGTGAACCCTTTTTTGAGTGATCTTGTGAGATTATTCTCTTGGGTTTTTGGGATATTAGAGTATTTAATTACTCTAATTTTGTACTCTCTTTTGTTGTTTTTGTCACGACCCAACCCCGTAGGCCGTGACTAATGCCCGAGTTGGGCACCCTAACGAACTTATCCAAATTGAATCACATACAGATAGCGTATATAGGCACAAATATCACATGCTGCCTCAATTTATATCAAACTGTTTCAGACACATTTCAACACGACCATATGCATACGTATATATATCAAAAGCCGACAAGGCTATCAAATGGCACAACGGCCCCAAAACATATACAAAATGCACACCGACAAGGCTGCCATAGCGAATAGGATCATACAAACACATCTGAACAGAAGTAGGCACACACACCCACAAATACGTCTACAGACCTCTAAACAGACCAACCGAAACATATGACGGGACAGGGTCCCGCCGTACCCCTGAACAAATATACATACACGGCGAACGAATATATACCAAAATATATGCTCTGAAATGAGAAGAGCACTCCAAACGGCAGAAGAGGGTGTCCTAGACTGGTGGATCACCAAACTGTGCGTCTGTACCTGCGGGCATGAAATGCAGCCCCCGAAGAAAGGGAGTCAGTACAAAATATGTACTGAGTATGCAAAGCAGAAGATACAGAAACAAATCTGAGACGTAAACAAAATAGTAGCACAGAAAATAAGTACAAATCCACTATATCAAAATGTTTAATTTTCAAAAATATAAGTCATGCATAGGGTACAGAAGAATATGGTCGCTCGCCCGTCAATGGCGCCATAACACAGCATAACACCAGAAAGTTTCAAATCTCCATATTCCCCGTCACATATCATAACACAACATAACACCATACACATCATAACACCAAATGTAAGTGGAACATAGCCCTCTAGCGAGTGGCTCGATGAATCATAAACACAGCATAACTCCGGAGTATATCAAAGTGCGCACGACAACAGAACCGGCCCGGGACTCGGCGAAAGAGATAACAGAATGCACGAGTAGAGTCGTGAGTAGCCATATGCATAAAATCATTGTCATGAACTCAAACATAAGTAAAATGACCATACTTGAAAATCGAAATAATAGTCATAACAAATTCTTTCAAAAATTCTCTGAATTACATAAAGGAAAGTCGCGGGACCCACGGATGGGTATCGACCCGAGTCGGGCCCGCCTATGGAAAACATACTCACTATACATCATGCCAACTTCTATAAAAATATTGGAACAATCCGAGCCTTTATGCGAAGGATATGACATTCAAGAATTTCGAAATTCTTTAAAGTGAAACCTTTCTATGCAAAGTTCGGAAAGCGATTATTTCAAAGGCATAATGATTCATATTTCACCAAATCATACATAAGAGTGCCAAGGAATATATAAGGATCATAACATGCTCGGATTTCGAATCTTAGAATTTTCCTCAAGGCTTATAATCTAGCCTATTGAAAACTAAAGCATGCCAAAAGAAAGAAGGATTGGGCTTTACATACCTCGTACGCACTCCAAGCTAGCCTATCTAACGTAAATCCCAATCTACGTCTCAGGCTCCCCAAGGTCTACAAATATGCCAACGAATATCCAATATTAAACATAGGCACTTAAGCGATTTATTCCAAACTAACTCTAAATTCTGTAGAAAATTCGGCAGCATTTCCCCTGTAAATAGGCCAACCCGAGAATTTAACTCGTCCAAAATCAACAACAACAACAACAACAACAATAACCAACCTAGCAACTCCAATAACCAATCCGAAAGACAATATTACATTAATACTCTCTTTTTCATCATTCAACAACATTCATAATAATTAACTCGACGGCTTACATTCAAGCCACATTATCGCTCATACATTCAATTATCAACCCGAATCTTTACCAAAAATATTCAAAGACATTCTAAACAATTCACATAATATTTCCACGATCCAACAATTTCTCCAAATTGGGCCGAAAACAGCCCCTAAACCGAGAGCAGCCCCTTTTTCCACATTCCTCATTTTCAAGTCATGATTTATCTCAACAATCCACACTATAACGATGTCATTCTCGTAAAATATACGAATTACATCAAACGCATAATAAGCCTTAAATCAGCCCACACAATTTCAACATCTTTCTTGAGTCATTAAACACTTATTTCCAACTAGAATTCATAACGACAACAACTAAAACGCTAAGCGATATTAATGCGATCTTCGACATACATTGGGGCTATATACGGCCCCACTACACACATATACATATGTTGATGATTTTTATTCTCTTCTCCACTCTACAACAATCAAACATGCTACAAGAATTTATTTCATCAACTCAATACCACACAACACACACACACCTCACACGGCTAACACACCCATCACACAACCCACTTCCAACATACTATATTTCACAAATTTCACCCCTATTAACATACTACAATATGCATAAAACACTCACAACACATAAAACAAGATCAAAACTTACCTTTCTTCTTCAATTCCACAATGGGTTAGGGTTTGCGATCTCTTAAACGAATGACTTGATCGCTCCAACAATGCTTCCACGTTACTTAGGGACCTCTAATTATTGGGTTTGAGCCAAAGAATTAATTTTGGAAGGGCTAGAAATGATCTTGATTTTTTTCTCCTCTTGGCCGAGAATGGTGGAGTTTTTCACCTTCTTGGTATATTTTTTTTGTCTAAGTGTGGAATGGTAAGAAGATGACTTGAGGTCATCTTTTTAAGTTACCACAATATTTATCCATGTGTCCCATGTCCCACACATGTGTTGGATCAATTAGAATTGGCCACAACAATGTGTGGGACCATTCCAAGGACCACACGGCCAAGGCCTTATTTTGTGCAAGATTTTTAAATCTCCAATTCATGAATTTTGGTCCCAATTTTTCCTAAGTGTTCAATGCCAACAATTTCATATATAACTTATGTCTCAAAATAAAATCAAAGGTCAAAAGTCCCGACTTCAAATCCCGGAATAGTCTTGGCCCTAACTTATCATAATTAATCCGGGTTGTCCCAATGTATAAAAATACGGGATATAACAGTTTTGTACTCTCTTTTGTATCCATTGGTGTTAGTAAATTTGCTCCTCTTTTGATTGTGGATGTAGGTTAAGTTGACCGAACCACGTTAAATCTTTGTCTCCTATTATCCTTGTTATTGTCTTTAATTGGCTGCTTTGTCTAATTCCGCACGATCCTAGACTCCCGATCCTAACACGTGTCTATAAAACCTAAAGTGAAAAGTCGTGTATAAGTCGTCTTTAATTGGCTGCTTTTTCTAATTCAATTTCACTGCCTTCTTGCTTAGTTGTCTGTCATTGCTCTTGCAACTAGGGGTGTACATGGACCGGGTCGGTTCGGATTTTTCAAATATCAAACCAAACCAATTGTATCGGGTTTTTAAATCGATAAATCAAACCAAACCAACATAAGTCGGGTTTTTCACTCTCGGATTTTTCGGGTTAGTCGGGTTTATTCGGGGATTTTTTTTTTTTTTTGGTTCAATACGAAGCATCTTATAATAGCATTTGCTTGACCAAAAATAAGCATCTTACCCTTCTATTTCTAAATATGTAAAATGAAAAATGTGGTGAATTCATTGACTCATTAAATAAAAAATCCATAACAATTGAATCAAATAAGTATAGAACATGCATGTGATGTATAACTATAACAATCAAACAGAATGTAGTAACAAACAACTTCAATATTGTTCCGTAAAATGAGTTTTAGTTAGCTTTTAAACATTTACTTAAAAAGCCTATCGCTAAATGAACAAAAAGATTATAACTCGAACTTAGCATTAAGAATTAATTATACACCACAAATACTTACAAGGAGGATCATACAAGAGGTGTTTCTTAGAGGTTCCCAGTGGACAACACTCACAAAAAAATTGGATGAGCTGATTTTCTAACCTTAGTCTACTAGTTTTGTTTATTGTTTGAGTTGTTTTGATGTGATAAAGGCTAGTTTTGATCGCTGCTAGGTTGTTCTGCCATAGTAGTGTTTTGACATTGGACAACAGTAGTTATTGGTAATGAAAAAGTCTCTTTTAATTGCCAAAAAAGAATTAATTATACAATCGGATGTGGTACCAATTCTTAAACGGATTGCATCACGAACGAAGCTGACTAATCAATGCTTAAAAGTGATAAAGTTATACACGTATTTATAGATTATATATGTATAAAATATTTATAAATTGTATATATATAATCGGATCGGTTTGGTCTCGGTTTGACTTTTTTTAGTTAAAACTAAACCAAACCTATTATGATCGGGTTTTTTTATCCAACACCAAACCAAACCAAACAAACCACTACTCGGGTGTTTTTTTCCGATTTGGTTCGGTTTGTCGGTTTGGTGCGGTTTGTTGGTTTTCTTTGTACAACCCTACTTGCAACACTCATGTTAGTATCTTTCTCTGCCACTTACTTTTATTTGTTTTTTGTAATTTGGTTATCGTGTTTTGTTCATATCCACTTTTTCTTTCTTTTATCTTTTTTCTTGCTTCGTTTTAGGGAAAATAACCCTCTATTACTATTTAGGAAAAATAATTATCCGAAATAGCCCATGTTTGTAAAATTACCCGAAATAGCCAATTTGTACTCCTCACTTCAAAAGCTTGTTGTATATTTGTACCCTCACTACAATTGAAAAAAAAAATGCTATATATTGTTGTATACAATTGAATTTTCTTAGATATAAACACCTCTTATACATTATTATACACTCTATACATTATTATACACATTTATACAAGGTTGATACATTATCTAGTCTAGATGTATAAAGTTGTATATTGTTGTATAATGTTGTATATTGTGAAAAAGTGGCTATGCGGGGTGTAATAAAAAAAATATGGCTACTCAAATGTAATTTTGTATGCTAGATTATACATTATTGAAATTTCCCCTTTATTTTTTGTGTCTTTTTGAGTTTCTCTCCATTCGTCGTCATTTCAAAATTCAATTGCAGGTGCGGGTTCTCTTTCGCTGCTTCGTAATCGTTTTTTCTTTATTATTCTTTTCGGTAAAATTGGCGTTAAAGAATTTGTAATACATTGCTAGTTCTCTTGCGCTGCTTCATAATCTTACTTTTCCTTTTTCGTTCTCTTTTAGGTTGAATTAGTTGTCAAAATATTTGCAAATTGACATAAAGAAGAGTGTACTTAGAGGAGTAAGAAAGCCAATTTAGCTAAGTATGATAGTCTAAAAGTTGTTATTTATCATACAGTGTACCTATGCCCTCTAGTTATTTAATTATATCTATCCTTATGCAACCCAATCTTTCGCACATTTTTTTTTTTTAAATTATTACATTTTTTTGGCTTAACTGACTGTTTTATTTCAATTCTTGTAGTTGGAATAGATAAATAAACAAAGATTGTTCAATCTTATCAAACCAGGTTTATCCATCCTCAAATGTTCAATCTTATCAAACCAACTTTATTCAAATTATAGTTGTTATTAATAATTCTCACTTATTTCATCCTCAATTGTTCAATCTTATCAAACCAGCTTTATTAAAATTATAATGTCATTAATAATTCATACTCTAGCTAGTGCTATTATGCGTTGTTGTAGTTGGGTTGAAGTTCTAGGGCTATTGTCCATTACTCAGTCATCATGATATGTATTGCCTATCCAATTTTGGTGATGAAATTTAATTATTTACCAAAAATAATAATTCATACTCACTTTCTTTAGTTTAATGGTTATCGATAATTGTGTTGTAGCTTTTAATAACCCGTTTGTGCCAAGCAAAAGCTTATTATTTTCTTTGTAAAGAAATGACTATTTGTCTTATTGTTTCAACCTTTAACTAATAGACACAAAGTTAATTGCTTTGTAAGCAATGTCCCAGTATTAATGCTTTGTCGTTTTATTGTGTTTTTTGTTGACACTCAATTTTGGCCCTCCTTTTTCGTTTAATTAATTTCACTATGCTTCTCAGTCCTGAAAACTCGCCAGAATGAGTTTGGAATATTTTCATTAATTATTACGCTATTTTTTCGAGATATATTTCTCTAAGTTAAGAACATTCTTATTGTTTCTTAAAAAATTACCAAGCACCATACTTTTAATTATAAAAAAAAAATACTAAGCATCATTCTTTACAATTAAATCAAAAAAAAAAAAATAGTGTTGATATTCCTATATCGATATTGGCATTGGCATTTTTCCTTTAATCCTATTTATTACTATGTTAATCATCGTTTATTCTATTTTAAAAATAAATACGTATATTAAATTACTTGTATTATAATTTTCATATGTACAAATTGTTGAGAATTAATTAGGACAAAGAAGCATATTTTAATTAGTTCAAAATGAAAGGAATTAGGATGATTAATTCATCTACATAATATTGGGCCAATTTCCTTCTCCTCCAAATTAAATCAGCAACCCAACAAATTTGTGGCCCAAAAAACATTCAGCAGCCCAACCAACTACCCCAACCCAAAACCGAACCGCCCCAACCCAATTCACACTCCTACCCGGCCCAACACCTAAATTAACAGCCCCTTTCTTCTCTAATCAACCAAACAGCCCCTCTTCAACCATTTCATCTTTGGGCAATTCGCGCGAATGCCCTTCAAATGCGTTGGTCTTTAATTTTTGCCCCCGTAATCCGTGGTCTTTAATATTTGCCCTTCTAAGCTAAAACATAATAAGAAAAGACGTTATTACCCCTACCCATCACATATAAAAACCTGAAAGTCTGTAACGAACCCCAAACATCCAATTAAACCTATCCATCATTCCAACAACAAACCTTTCAATCGTTCCATCGTTCCAACATTTCACCGGAGAAATCTCCATTGATTTTGCTGCTACAACATCGGAAAAGATAAATACATAATATATAGCGTTTCAATTGAACGTAATTCAACTCAATTTGATGCTTTATTAAGTTTAGATTTGTTAATATTTGAAAATAACAACAAATCATCTCCTATGAACTAAACAACTGATATTCAGTTGAGATTCAACATTGCGAATCATAATTTTACTCAACAACATAGAATTGATCAAATTTATTGCTTTGTTCTGATTTTGATTAGTTTATCCGTTCTTTGATTAGTATACAATGCTCAATGACTTAGACTTGAAATTATAGTAACTTCAGTTGACAAAAAATAATCAGGCAAAGTTCTGAACAAGTATGCCGGAGGAGGCAGAAGTTCACCTTGCAAAAGAACAAAGTATGCCGCTAGAGTCAAACTTTCATTTTCATTAGCAAAACATCAAGTATACAAGTGTTAAGAACTAGAAAAGTATGCCGGAGGAGGCAAAAGTTTACTTTACAAAAGAACAAAGTATGCTGTTAGAGGCAACTTTTATTTTCATGAGCAAAATAAAAATTTATGCAAGTGTTAAGAACTAGAAAAGTATGCCGGAGGAGGCAGAAGTTTACTTTACAAAAGAACAAAGTATGCTGTTAGAGGCAACTTTCATTTTCATAAGCAAAATAAAAAAGTACACAAGTGTTAAGAATTAGACAAGTCTGCCGGAGGAGGCAGAAGTTCACTTTACAAAAGAACAAATTATGCTGTTAGAGGCAAACTTTCATTTTCATAAGCAAAACATCAAGTATACAAGTGTTAAGAATTAGAAAAGTATGCCGGATGAGGCAGAAGTTTACTTTACAAAAGAACAAAGTATACTGTTAGAGGCAACTTTCATTTTCATAAGCAAAATAAAAAAGTACACAAGTGTTAAGAATTAGACAAGTCTGCCGGAGGGGGCAGAAGTTCACGTTACAAAAGAACAAAGTATGCTGTTACTGGCAAACTTTTATTTTCATGAGCAAAACAAAAATTTACGCAAGTGTTAAGAACTAGAAAAGTATGTCGGAGGAGGCAGAAGTTCACTTTACAAAAGAATAAAGTATGCTGTTACAGACAACTTTCATTTTCATAAGCAAAACAAAAACATTATTAACAAAACAACACCAAAAACACATAAGATTGCATAAAAACCAAAATTATTAACAACACAACACCAAAAAACCAAACACACATAAATTAACTTAATTCATGAAGTTATGCCGGAACAAGCATAACTTTATGCCGGAACCGGCATAACTTCAGTTTACAAAACCAAGAACTCTGCCGGACCCGACATATGTTGCCTCAGACAAACACATTCTTCACAAAAACCAGATTATTAAATAAAAACAGCAGCAACAACATAAAACAGCTGTTCACAGGCAAAACTTCAACGATTCAACAAAGAGAAAACCAAAACGCATATCAAAATCAACTAAAACATATTACGACATTCAAAAAACCAAAATATATACATGGGGAATGAAACTAAAGTTCAAAAAATCACACAGACACTATAACAAAACACTATAATTTTAAATAAAAAAGGATCAATTAAATATAAAAAACGATGAAGACAAGGATATCAATTCAACAAATAACAATTTAACATAAAAACAAATATTGAAACGAGCAAAAAATCCAAATTCGTACCTAAGTTTTAGAACAGATGAGACAAACACAAAACAGAGGAGGAAAGAAGAAGCAAAAAAAGAAAAGAAAAGGGCAAATGACGAAATAATTTTTTTTTTAATGGAGTAAGAATAATTTTGTCAAAAAACATTCATTAAACAGGCGGCAAGGACAAAATTTAAAGAAGACATAAATGAGGAGCAAAATATAAAGACCAGCCCAAAAGAAGGGCACTCCGTGCAAAAAATTGTTCATCTTTCACCTAACAGCCCTAAATCAAACAGACACCAACAACGTTAACCTGCCACCCAACGTCATCGCTGCCACCCCACTCCCCGTCACTTCCCATCACTTCACCACCACCACAGCAACATCCCACGAAATCCGCTGCCTTCTCTTTTCTCCCACTCCATCTCTGAAAGCTTGCAGGCCCATGTGCGATTTCAGCAGATTTTATGGTGAATTTTTCATCACCTCATCTGTTTGAAAACGTCAATTCTTCCCCCCTATAAATATTCGTTTCTATTAATCCATGAAGGCAAGTTCGGGAATCGCAAAAAATCCCTTACAAAAACAAGCTTGGGAGTCGCAGAAATCCCCTTAAAGATATTAAGTTTTTTTTTTTTTTTGAAACCCCGAAATTCCCCCCCAAAAAATTGGGGAATCGCTAAAGAATTCCCCTACAAAAGGCATAAGCTTGAACTGCCGGAGAATGGAAAAAGTTCAGCCGCA
This sequence comes from Lycium barbarum, assembly GCF_019175385.1. Classification (NCBI taxonomy): domain Eukaryota; kingdom Viridiplantae; phylum Streptophyta; class Magnoliopsida; order Solanales; family Solanaceae; genus Lycium; species Lycium barbarum. The sequence goes on from NC_083338.1 coordinate 10,321,432, forward strand.
CAGAATCTCCTTGAAAAAAATAAAAGAATTCTTTTCGCCGCCTCCATTTTCCTTAAAAAGTGTTAGTCTACTGCTTTTTTTTTTTTTTTTGATATTCAAAGCACTGCTTCATTTTTTATTTTGCCCTGTTACTGCGTCGAATCCGGTGTTCGCAAACTCGGGGGTTGTAGTGTTCGATTGGAATCGGAGATCTCGCACGCACTTCGCTGCACCCAAGAAAGGTAATTTCTTCCTCGCCTTAGTTTATTTTCATTTTTTTTAGTTCTGTTGTTTACGAATTCCTGTAGATTAGTTTAGTCTGAATGTTGTTTGAGTTAGATAAGTAGTATTCCTTTCCTCTATCGCATTTTCCATTCATTTCACACGAAGTAGCATAAGTTCGTTTGTTGCTGTTTTGGTTTCCGGGTGCCATTCTGTGTTGTTATGTGGGAAAGCATAACAATAAAGTACAACATGAAAGTATAGCCTTGACTTCAGTTTCGATTCGTCTTGTATGTTCTTTTATTCTTTTGTCTTTGCTTGAGTAGTGATTTTTATGAATCTCTCAAAGGGTTATGAATTCTGCGTTTGTTTGGAATTATTTGGCTATTGTCATTTCCAGTTATGCATTCGTCTTCCAGAAAACTATTTATGAGACTTTTCAAACTATTCTCGTTATTTTTTTGAGAGCTTTGGTTGTCTTCAGAATTTTCTGGGCTGATTAGTCTAGGATAAAAAATGGATTTTTCTTTTATTTATAGTATAGTAAGGATTCTCAGATATGTTGAGATGATTTTTCATAAGCATGCCATTTTGATAAGCTCGTGTGATAAGGCATCTAGTTTTAAAAGGCTGTTTAAAAAAATGTGTTTTTAAGTTTGCCCAATTTAAACGGACCTATGAGCTTAGAGCCTTCTCCTAAAATTTGTTAAGCTACCTTAAGTTCCTAATTGCTTATTGTTACATTTAGTTGATGCATTAAGAATTAAAATTTCCACTTCGGAAACTTCAGAGATAGGAAATCCTTGATTACGTTACTTAGTTGTTTAAGCTGACTTGTTCCTTAAAACTAGTAGCCGAGCGGATGTTCTAAGATTAAGATTGCAATCCTTAGTCATTAGCCTTTTAATTAATTGCAATTCTGTTTAGAATGATGTCTGCTTTCCCCTTCTTCTTATAATCTGCCTCTGCTTGGAGTTAGTATGAGAAGTGAACAAGAGAAATGTCTTATTTGTTACTACTTTAGTGAAATTATTCTATTCAGATGCTCATTCTTTACCCTCCCTTTTTTTTTTTTTTTTTTTTGATTAGCCCCGGGTGTCCGAGTCTCTTTGAGCCTCGACTTATCCCGGGGGTGCACAGGCCCTCGGCAAGGAGTTTCCCGCAAGTGCACCACGGTTAATTCAGGGTTTCCCCAGTCCGATGGCCCTCAAAAATTGTTTGCACCCAGCGGGTTTCGAACTTGAGACCTTGAAAGGGAGCACCCCAAGGCTCAAGTCAATTGCCACCAGGCCAACCCCTGAGGGTTTTCTTTACCCTCCCTTCTTTGCATGACTTGGGGATTCTCAAATCCCAAAATGCTCCGGAGTTGCTGCCTAACTTGAGATGAGGCTGCTACTTTGTGCTGAAAATTGAAAGGAGAGCAGTGGCCTGCTAAGCCTGTCGTTCGAACGACTACTATGTTCGAGAGGCTCTCCTATGCTGATGTCTTATTTCACTGTTTCTGTCCTTTGTTGTGACTTTGCTGCGTTTTGAGGCTATACTTGCTGCTGCAATTTTGGCTATTTACACTGCATTTTGGGCTGAAATATGCCGTCTCTTGAGTCAGTGGGTTGCTGCATCTTTTGGGGCTGAAAATGCCAAATTCCTGAGTAAATTTGCCACCGCTTTCATGGCCGAAAGCTGCTGCAGTTTTGGCCGGACAGTTGCTGCATTTTGATGTCACAAGTTGCTGCATTTTTGGCTGAAACGCTGTATTTTGGGCCAAGAAAAAACTGCTGCATACAGTCCGGAATCGATGCCACATCGAGTCAGATTTGTGCTATTCGCTTCTTCAGCGACTCTTCTCGGCTCTTGAAAATGTCTGAACCAAAGCAAAAAAAAAGGAGAAGAGGAGAATGATCGCGGCATTTTATCTCTTCCTCTTATAGTTATTTGTCTTGCTTTTCTTAACTTGTGGTTGTTTACCTTATCTAGGAGTATTAGGCTTAGAAGTTAGAACGCTTTAACTTTAGAGGGGTAGTTGGGATATTATTTTAGCGAAATCTTGAGGAGTAATTTTTTTTTTTTTTTCAAAAACATTAATGGAGTTCATTTTGAGGCTACAGTAAAGTTATTTTTTTTAAGGGTACGTAAAACCAGATTTTGTTTAAAAACGTCCTTTGAAATCTATGCAATTTTCGCTCCTTGATTCACATTGAAGCTTATTTTTAGAACTTTCAAATCTGCATTAAAAGTGACTTTTTCGATATATTGAGCCTTGCGGCCTAAAGTGGGAAGCAATGATTTTGGTTTCTTTTAAGTTTAAACCTCTTGATTTTCAAGTAAAGCTAAGCCTATGCGATTAAAAATTCTTGTTCCAAAAATCCAAATGTTGCCTTACGTACATCATTTGTCTAGTCTTTTAACTTATTAATTATTAAATATCTTTCAAAGTATTATTTCATGTTTTCACATATATTAATTAACCTAAGTTTGGCCGGATAACCGTAGTTAACGGATTTTAAAGGATGTCTAACCCCTTCCCTTTAGGATAATCTAAAACCCTTACCTAGAATCATAAATTAAGCACACCATTAATGGAGGTTTAGTTAGCTTTACCTTAGTTAGTAATTAGGTGCCTTAATTCACCTTTAAATTAATTAGGTGGCGACTCCTTAAAATAAAACAAATAGGAATCACCAAAATGTTGTACTCTAATTGAACCCGTTTAAAATGGGGTATAATATATATATTTTTTTTAATATTTGCAGTTCTTGCGTTTCGTTATGCTAAGAAGCTGATAATGGTGTTAAGGAAAAGAAGAAATGAAACAGCATTTTCAATGTCAATTTTCTGAACTGATATAGCGTCTTTCAAAAGGTGAAGTCATGTTACCTGTAGCCCTAGACATGGCAAGAATCCCTTGAACATGCGGTCCACGTGCAAAGACAACTCGACCTTCACATGCCTCTATTTTGGCTTGTTCATCTAGCCTACAGGGCTGCAAACAAATAACTTTTGCGGGGTCAAATTATTTTTCTGCAAGTAGTGAATTAAAGGGCACTATCATATATTCAATATGTGAGCAGCGAAGTTGACATTAATTTGAATATTCCTCCATAGTTAAAATTTAAAACTTTACAAATATAATATCATTTACAAATTTGAATCATTTTCAAATTGTATCCCGTGTGATAGATTATTAGTTTATTACCTTGTGATCAATAGAAAGAGGAATAGCCCCTCTACCGCGGCTAAGATAGGCGTTAGTCACCGCAGTTGACTATCATGGTGATAGTGAACTGCGGTGATTCGGTGATAGTCAATTACGGTGATTAGCGCCTATCTTAGCCGTGGTAGAAGGGCCATCCCTCTTTCTTTTGATCACAAGGTAATAAACTAATAAAATGTTATAGGACACACAATTCAAAATGATTCAGATTCTTAAAGGATATGATGTTCGGATTTTTTTATTTGAAGTTCTAAATTCTTAACAATAGGGCAATATTCAAAATTAATGTCCTCTTCGCTGCTCACATATTGAATATATGATATAATTCTCTACTTGAAGAAAAATAATTTGTCCTCGAAAAGTTATTTGTTTGCAGCCCTGTAGGCGAGATGAACGAGTCAAAATAGAGGTGTGTGGAAGCCGAGTTACCTTTAAATATGGACCAAGTGTTCAAGAGATTCTTGTCTTCTTTAAGGCAATAAGCAACATGATTTTCTTATTTGAAATATTCTTTTAATTTCTAGAATTGGTGAATTTTTACTTTTTCATGCAAGAACATGTACTCTTCTACAGGGATGATTACAACAAAGCTCTCATTACCCTATGAGATCTCCGTTATTAGATTCAAGAACAAATTAATCCACCATTTATTTAGTGGTTAATTTTGTCGTTGTTCAACGAAAACAATTATTTTGTTTCCCTTTTTCGTCTTTCTTTTCTTACCGAGTTTTTTTTTAATTATAATTTTGCGGAATTCATTTAAAAATTGTTTTCAATATATTGAGATCTTTTTGTCATTGATGTGTTATCAATTTTGTAAGTGACTGCTTGTAGGTGTTCTTGGCATTATCGTATCGATCAGAAGTCTATTTTGTGTTCAAATTTTCTGTTACAATTCATAGTCAAACAATGATAGTCTTAAAAAATGAGTGCTCATTGGTGCAAAAAAATATTGGGAAAACATCACTAATTGCCTGCCCAATCCAAACTAATTACCCGCTCATGCCCCACTCTCCCAAATTATTTTGGCTTCTATCCAGCCCAGCCCAAACTAATTACTCAACATGCCCCCCTTCCTCCATGATATCATTGCAGTATATTTAATATCATGATGGTATCATGCAGGACTAAGAGAAGGACTGAAGTAGTCCTTCATGATACCGTCTCAGTATATTTATATACCATGATAGTACCATGATACTGAAGCAGTCCTCCATGATACCTCATAGAATATGTATATATTATATACGACGATGGTATCATAGAGTTTTTTTTTTTTAAAAAAATTGTCATTTTAACAAATGAACATGATCATTCATAATACCGTCTCAGTATATTTATATACTATGATGGTATCATGGAAGACTAAGAGAAGGACTAAAGCATACAATCATCTTCCATGATACCATCTCAGTACTCAGTATATTTATATATCATGATGATATCATGGAGGATTAAGAGAAGGACTGAAGCATCTTTCATGATACCATCTCAGTATATTTATATACCATGTTGATATCATAATTGGAAGGCATCTCGGGTAAATACTTTTGATTTTTTCTAGAGGGTACGAAAGTAATGAAGGTATAGACGGGTAATTATTTTGATTTGCGGGGGCATGCGTGCTTTTTTCCCAAAAATATTTAGTCAACAAAGGAATGAAAAGTTTCTGTCATGGCCCATAACTTATAAAATTTTATTTCTGACTAATACGTGCTTAACAACGTGATTTAAATAATCTCGATATGTAAAACTTTCACGAAGATATTGTATTCCTTGAAGTAGGTTAACAAGATTATAGTGTCCTTTAGAAAAGGTTAGAAGTGATACAAATGGGCAAGGAAAACAAACACGAAAGGAGACGCACTATGATACACAAGGCGCAACTTTTAATGAATCCGAATTTGTTTTTATTTTATATATATAAAGCCATCACCATTAGGTTATGAACCTATGATGTGGAGATTTTGGCTTGACCCCCATGTGTTATATAGAATAACTTACAATAATTAGAGGGGGACATTGAACCTTGCCTTTAGTCTACAAAAAAAATATCTAAAAGGGAGGAGATAGCCAAATGAACACAAACCTCCCTAGCTATCAAGATATTCTAGCTTACAAAGAAATTAATTACATGCTTCAAATCTTCTTCTAAAAGTAGTAAGTTGTTGCTTATCAAGTTGAATTAGCCCCTTGACTTCTCTTAGTAAAGCTCTTTGAGAAAGATAAAAGGCCCCCCTCTACTTGTTGAAGCCATTTTAGCAAGGAAATCAGCCACCATGTTAGGCTCTCTGTAATAGTGAGAAATTTGTACAGTTGCATCTCTAAGAAGGCCATTTGTGTTGTTGATGATCTGCTCGAACTTCAAGTTATCTGTATCTTTGTTGAGCAACATCTTGACTATGATTTGGGAGTCTAGCTCAATTTGCACATTATCAAAGTCATGATTCATGCATCATCTAATGCCATGCTCAGCAGCCAATGCTTCTGCAATATTGTGACTCTAGCAGTCCGTCCACAGAGATGGAAAAAGCCATTATTAGATCCCCTTTCTCGTTTTTTAGAATGCCACCTATACCAACATTGTTAGTAATACCCACAAAATTCCCATCAGTGTTAAGTTTAAACCATCCCATCTCTGATTTTCTCTAACATACAGGGATGCATTTTACCACAGGCTAAATTTTTAAATCATATCACAACTGTTACACCAGCTGCCTTCTATATTGATGTGGATTTGATTTACAAATAAAAGTTACAGCCATTGAAGTCTAGTTTTCAATGGTTCAAACCTTTCATGATTTTGAGTTCTATACAAAAGGTTATAGACATTTTGCTAAAGAATAATACAGTAGTCCTAACCGTGAGAAAAAACAGTTGGCAAGCCTATTTAAATAATAAAAAATCCAAAGTTCAAGTGTAAGACGTCTCGATCAATCCCAAGAACAACCTAATCCATTCCTATTAACTTACAAGATGAGTTTTAAGATAATTCAAGTTGGATATTACTCCACAACATAGATTATAACAAGATTTTATCTTGAAATCTCTGGAACATCAACAAGAACATACGAACAAGGTTCTCTTTTCAAAGTTAGGATTTTGCAAGCGAGGTAAACTTTGCGACCCTCTTTCGATTACGATTCTTAAGAAAAATTATTAATGGAACTTAATCATAGAATCACCACGAAAATCTTGAATGACTATGAACACTAGAAACATAGAGAATCAAGCCCAAGGCTTCTAACTTTAAAAGTATGGGACTTGAGAATTGATTCTTGAATGATTGTATAGAAGTTGATTTGGTGAGCTGAACCTTTCAAGTTGGAGCAAACAATTTGTTAGAAAGGAAGGATCGAGGTGAATAATGTCGATGCTTTTACTAAGTTGTCTCCTCACAAGGATCATATCACAATATCATGTGCTTTTGATTCAAGTGTTTACATCGTTAATATGAGTTTTGATTGGAGCAGGCAAGCTTATATAATCCATCAAAAGAAATAAAGTTCTTCAAATTGTTGAGGGTGAACACAATTGCATGTTAAAAATTAAAATTTTAGTCATATGTCTCAAGCCCAAAAATAAAAATTGTTCATCAAATTTTAACAATCCAACACACGATTCAACTCACAAATCTACTCCAAAGAAGAAGAAGCAGCAAGCGGCAATTTTGTCTGAAGTTACCTGATTGATATAGAGAAAAATGCCTATATTTCTTATCTAAGCCTACCTACCTTGGGATAAACGGTTACCGGAAGTTTGAAGCTGACTTTAATGAGCAACACTTCCTCGTAGGGTCAGCAAAGTAGGCTCCTTTAGCCGCTTCGATTGTTAGAGCTCAGTTCACACCAACAAAATCGTAAGCTTTCTTCTCCGCCTCAGCTATACTAAGTACCAATTAAATACTTTTAAATATGTATATGTTAAATGGAGGCAACCAACTAGGTGCCCGTAAATCTTTTTACATTCAGATATGATCACAATTTTACAAACAAAAGCCTGCATGTTGAAGCCTCTTTTATTTGTATGTGTCATGTCCACAAACACAAAAACAAACGCTTGACATCAAAACTTCGAAAACCAATCATGTTTTGTCTTAGAAGAGCATCCTATATTTTGCCAAGCTATGCTAGTCAAAGCCTAAAACGAAAAGATAAGGGGAGATAATAGAGGCACATTTAACTTCAATGGGCTTCCACATTTTAGCTTTAATTTCAGGGCTCGAGAGATGGAATGGATAGGGCGCCACAAGTTTTGAATTCCCCAGCAACACGAAATGGAACGAGGAATTCTCAGCGAAAAAAGTGCTCTCTGAACCGAACGTTGAACACAAGTGACTCACTCAGACCGAAAATGATTGCTTTGATGACATCTCTCAAATCTTGCAATCTTCCAAGTAGAAAGTTAAAGGCTTTACCATCAGGCATCACGTATAAACCCCATAGATATGGAAACGAAAGAAAACGACATGCTTTCTCTTTTCTTTTTTTGAAGTATATATTTGCAACAATGGGGCTTGAAATACTGCCTGATCAGCTTGACATTAATACGTCAGAGTCGCTGTTTCATGACATCAGCAACAATTGCACCATCGACTATCACGTCTGTACAAGTTTTTATCACACTGCCCCTCTTGAAAGCCCAAACAATGAAGAACAGTTTCCAATTAACAGATACCAGGTCATATTGTCTGAATTTCACCTCAGTTTGTTCAACAGCTAGATACGCTAATCATATTACACCTCCTTAGCAACCACTGTGTGCTCGTGTCTCAATAGATAGACTTTAACTTCATTTTGATATCACTCAAATGACGAGACAATTTGCACTAACAGGATATACTTGTGTATGAATCAAAGTTCTGTAACTTACACTCCTAAAGCAGCGTTGTTACTCTACCAAATTTTGTGTCACTGAGTAAGAGTTCAGAGCGGCCAACATAAGCGAAAAAGAGGGGGAAAAGAGCAGTTTGTGCATAGTAAACATTTTTTACAGGACCAAAATTGAGTCGATGACATGTTTTCCTTCCTCTTTCTTTTTGTGGAAAGAGTGGGGGAGGGAGGCACAAAAAAACATTTACCACGTTGATCTATCAAAATATAAATGAAGATTACATAAAATTTCCAAACCTGCGGAGGGGGCAAATATGTCTCCAAGCTCCACCTTTACAAGAAACATGATATGACAATTTTACCTCACAATAAAACAAGGAAAACCCGGACGAAGACAAGAATAGATGTAACTGTTCCACCAAATAGGAAATACTGAAGAACAGTTCTCCTCCTCCTGGAACTTAGGAACCTAAAGTAGTTTATAATCACCTCAGAGATGGCCTCACCATCAAGGAAATAAACCTGGAGAAGAAGCAAAGGTAATTATAAAAACATGAATGGCATATAAGTTGCAGTGACTTGTTGTCCACTGTTTTAGGATCTACAAATACATATTATGACACAATAATCACAAATCCGAAGCATTCAAACGAGAATGGTCATTCTCTGCAATAGATTGCTAAACAAGGTAATTCGGTCAACAAGCCGACTTTACAACAGAATGTATTCAATTCAAGTGTCATCTAATGACCAAAAAAATACAAAATCACCTTTTGAATCTTCACAGCAAAAAAATACACAACAGATATGACCACATGCAGGCTAATAAACATGGAAAAGAGAGTTATTTTTTCAATATGAATACATACCGGCAGGCTGTTGAGAAGTGCAAGCGTCAAAGAGACATGAAAGGTGAACATCAAAAACTTCTCCAGTACATAAGGAAGACGTGCACCAAATTTAGCTGACCAACGAGGTTGATATGAAGTCAAGAGAACTGAATGTTTTAATGAAATTGCATCACCCACAAAAACAAAGGTTTTAACACAGGGTTTCTCCCTGGAGTTATCATCATCGACCACACGCATTCTTCCAAGTTGCGAGCATTGCAGGGGAGAAGGGCTTGAGTATGTGATCTCCACCCATGCTTCACCGGTCGACAAAAGTGGATGAAAGCATGTTCCCTCCTGCAATAAAGCATCAAATTTTCACATATTCAAACGCATTTTGTGCGTGATGTTTATTCTAATCGTATTAGCGTTTTACAAACTGCAGGAACAATATATCTTGGTAGTTCATGACAAACATGCACAACTGGAAAAATTATATAAAAGTGTGGCTTCTGATCCCCACGGAAGAACACTGAATTGCACACCTTAGAACATAAGCAGCTGCTCCTATTGCTATGAAGTCCGCCCCAACCATCACCACATTTCTCAAGCTTCAAGACATCCTTCGCATTAAAGCAACGGAGTTCACCTCCATCCCTTTGATGGTTAACCTCAAGATTGTCATCATGGGGCATGGCCTGATCTAAGCATGGAATGGTTATAAATGCACTCAGTTCATCAGGACAAGAAGCTTCCTTGCCTTCCAACGAAACACGTTTGCCTTCTTCAACCAAAGAATAGGGAATGCAGTATCCTTTACCAATACTTCTTTTCATAGATTTCTCAAGGCTGTGATTCTGAGAGTTTTCATAAGAGTGTTCAGTTAATACAACAATACTTTGTGACCACTCCCGAACATTATTGATACGGATATCATCCAATGATATGATGACATCACCAGGAGATAAATAGCCAGACAATGGTGATGCTGGAGACACATCCAGTACCTGCTCAAGAAAATGCGATTGGAACACATCAGCCACAATAATGCCTAATTAGGTTCCCCAAATTAGCACCTTGCAGTACAAGAATTAATTTTCAATTACCATGGGGCCTTCAGCATGAATGTAAAATGGATACAAAATTGAGGGTTGAAGGAACAATATCCAGGCACAAACAGCACAAAGCTGAAAGATAATCCACCCAATTAGTTCAAGGAGTACATAATATGATAAACAAATGGAGACTGACTAGCATTCTTTAACAACTAAGAGCTGCTATAAGTTACCCACAACTGCATTATGCCAAACGCCAGCACAGTATATTCGAAGAGCAGAAACTTTGGATAATGCCTGCAGTAACTCATGATTGAATGCCACTAGAGCGCCTGGAAATAATACAGCCAAAAACACAGCGATGTACTCCATCTGTATGCCCTCACTGCTTTCCCAGAATGTAGTACCTACAGAAGCAGTTGTGAGATTCATGTACTGCCACTGCTATGTCTCAAAGCATGTCAAGTGATCAGGTTTGCACCCACTAGTCAGCCAAATGTAAAATCAAAGATCAGGAAGAATACCCTGATGTTAAATTATCAGCACTACCCAAATGCCTAATATTCAAGCATGTGCTATGTTCTGATCCAGTTAACTCTCTTAACAGCTTATCTATTATTTGCTGTGCAGCAATGAGGCTTATACACCAAGATTTCATAGAAGTTATTAATCATACTTTGAAAAAAGTACCCTAAAAAAAGAAGATATTTGAGAATGAATTGCTTGCTTAATCCCTACCTTATCAAAATAAAACACTTGCATCCCTCAAGCATGTTGGGGTTTATATAAAGTTTACAAGTAATCCCAAAAAGAAAAGGAAAGGATTCAAGTGATCCTAAAAAGGAAAGGAAAGGAAAGTAATTCCTATTTGCACAATATCAATTTTCGTTCTTTCATGAAACACTGGTTTTGAAGCAATGTGTATTGCAGTTTTGATTGTCACATATCAATTTCATGGTAAATGAAAGGTAGGATGCCAATTTCATTTGTTTCGAACCACCAGTTTTTGGAATAAGAAGAAAAATGTGTATTTGCTGTTGTGCAGGATTAACAAGAAAAAGTAGATCTTTCTTTGAAGGAAATGGTCCATTTTCTTAATTGAAACAAAGAAAGTGAAGGAACTTTGGATAAAAGAGAACTTTTTTGAGCTGAAAAAGAATTAGAGGGAAGTACAAGAAGAGGGAGAAAGAATTTTTAGAGTAGTGACTCAAACCCTTGGTTCTTATTTTAGAGAACGGACTCAAACTTTTGGCTCTAATAAAAGAACTCATAGAGTAGACAGAAAGAATTTTCAAAGTAGGGACACCCTTGGTTTTGATGAATCAAGATCAGAGGATGGGATCGGTCTTGTAGGAAGTAAAGCGCTGGGTCAGGGAAGAAGTAGCGGCACCATAATGGAATCCGGAGAGATGAACGATACTTGAACAGGAAGATTAGCACCAATTGTTGGACAGAGCAGCTGTGCTAGACACTGAAAGGAAGAAGAAAAGAAGAAAATGCGGCCAGGCGGGCAACACACATTGGCTGGCAGCACCCACCGTTAGCAATAGCTATTTGAGTCTCCACCCAAATCTTAGAGGCTCTGATAGCGTGTTTTTTTTAAAAAAAAAAAGAGATTTGCAAATGAATTGCTTGCTAATTCACTCAAGCATATTGGGGATTACATAGTGTTTCCAAGCTATGTTGTTCGGACCCTTCACTTTTGCTGCCGCACCCGTGTCCGACACGACACGACACCGACACCGACACCGACACCGGATTCGTGTCGGATCTGGTCAAACGACATTGGATACTTTGACCAAATCCATGGACCAATCGGAGAAAATATTTGAGGCCAAATAGAAAGAAACGGAGAGCTCTTGAAGAGTGGACACTTATTGTATCTAGAAGAGTTTTAAGTTAATTAAAAATTAATATTTAATTATAAATGAAACATAACTATAAAAAATTGTTATTGTTTTTTATTTCTAGGCATAGATTTAGTTATTTTTCTTATAATTTTGAATTATTTTAGCCGAATCCCCGCACCCGTATCCGTACCCCCGAATCTTAAAATTTAGATTATGCCGAATCCGACCTCTAAATCCGTACCCGTATCCGACACTCGACACCGAGTCCGAGCAACAAAGTTTCCAAGTAATCAAAAAAAAAAAAAAGGAAAGAATTCAAATAATTCGAAAAAGGAATGGAAAGTAATTCCCAATAATTCCTATCTAGACAATTATAGACATTCCAAACCTTTCCTATATATACAAGGAATGGGTTCTTGTCATATTAAAAAAAAATGTAATTCTTAACAAGTACGAAAAGTTAAAGCATCCTATCCTAGAGATTTTGTGATTCTACAATTTGATCCCTCTTTCCTCCCGCTCAATCAAACATAAGACATTATGCCTTGACAAATCTCAACCCGAAATAAAGATTCATACCCCTCGTTTCCCTCCAGCCTGAACATGTGTGTCCAGAAGACTTTCCGCCAGTCAGAACCACTTGGGAAAGGGATGTAAAATTCAAGGTTCACAATAGAAAGACAAAGTCGGCTAGGCACCGAAGTAAGTGACAGCTGAACCTTCCAATTCTTGCCATTTTCTTGGCTTGAGCTTTGAGTTTTCTTGCTCCAGAGGTTTCATTAATCAAAGCACCATGGGAAATACATCTCTGTCAGCATATGTTATTAACTCTCTTCCTCAACAAACCCTAATTATGTTGCTGAATAACAGCTTAAAATTTCTCAATAATCTCTAAGTAAGATCTTTTGATAACCCTATACTTTTGATGGCTTGCCATTATTGCCATTATTAATTTACTTGACTGGAACCACAGAAACTCATCCAGAAAGAAATTTAATCATCACCAATCATATACGCATTGTCCACACAAGTAACTATTTCTCCCCTTAGTTCCAAAATCAGGAGAAATAATGAAAGAGTACAAGTAAAAGAAAGGAACAGAATCTTTCAAGAAGATTTTAATGAATATACTTCTTAAATATAGTATAATCCAATTTGTACTTCAAACCATTTCAAAACAGCATTAGGCTTAACCTTGCAGCAGCTAGAGCGTGCCCAAGTTCATGCACTGAAACCGATATGATGGAAGATATGCACAAATATCCAACGTCAGCCACTGAGATGGTCAAGCCTGATATCTGCACATAAAAACATATGAAGCAGATGCAACTGTTTAATAAACTATTGAATCTGAGTGCAAATACTTGTTTCTAGCGCAGAAAATGTCTATGCACGTCACGACCTTGCTCACCCTTCAACTTAAGCCCAATACACAACCAACATGGGTACATGTTAGGACGAACCTTTCCCGCAACTTAAACAAGCACAACACCTTGCCTAATAAAATAAACTAAGCTCAAGAGAGACAGAAAAAGGAACAAACCATCAATGTTCTCTCCTCTTTTTAATTTTTTTTTCTTTTCCCGAGGGCTGTAAGTTTTAATTGCACTGAGAACAAGAGAAGAACTGGTAAATGGGTCGATTAAACACCCCAGAGTTTTGATTGTAAGTGATTGAAATTCATTTCTTTGCATTCAATGTTCTATGACTACCAGAAATGATAGGAAAATTATTTTCTTGTCTTACTATTTTTTGTGCCTAGCCGGGATGGTCATGAAGTATTTGCTTGAAGCAGAGTAATCCAAAGGAAGAGCGTAGACCGAGTGCCTTAATAATGTGAGAGAATACATACCGTAGAAGAAAAACCAAACAGATATTCACTCATCACATTGCTCATCTGGGAGTTGCCATAATAAAGACACAGTATTTGGCCAATTTCATACAAAAGAATCTGTCCAGAATAAGAAAAGTGAGACAACGGGCAGATATTAAACAAACTGGAAAAAGCAGATCCTTTTTCCTAGCTATTTTCAAAAAATTAATTAGATAGGAGTTAACAAAGAAATAAAATGATAGGCCTTAGCAGGTGACTAACCACAGTAACAGCTGATAAAACGGCAAGACTAAAACCAACACCCATAGAGAACCAAGCTTTCAAGTACCTGCAAGAAAAGTAGTCACTCAACAAGGCATATAACTGAGCTCAAACGGTACCCTCTATAAGAGAAAAAAGATAAGGTTGTGAACAATATAATAAATATAAACACGCCGCTATAGCCAAATACAAGGAGTTTTAAGTGTCAAGACATTTAAGCTTTTGTAGTACATAACCCTCAAGCGTTAGTCTAGCTGTTGAAGAGTTTAATAACAACCTTGCCATCCAAGGTTTGAATCCCAATACTTGGGATCTAAGTTACTCGGACTCTTCTAAAATGTCGTCGGGTGCATGTTGAATCCTTCAAAAGTAGTGTATTTTTGGAGGATCCGACACGGGTATGGCAACGCTTTCGAAGAGTCCGAGTAACTTAGCTTGGGATTGTATTGAGAATTCTACCATGACTATGAGTCGCTATGCTCTTTATTTCTAGGGTTACAATCCTTTCATGAATGTTGATATTCGGATATTGATTTACAACAACAACAACAACATACGTAGCGAAATCCCATAAAGTGGGGTCTGGAGTAGAGTGTACGCAGACCTTACCCCTACCTTGGGAGGTGGAGAGGTTGTTCCAAGTGGACCCTCGGCAAAAAGGATTGAATATGACAAGTTCTTGAACCCAAGAATTAGGGAGTAGAGTTGTGGTTAAGATAATTATATACTTAATATTTTGCTTAATTATTTATCGGAATTATTAGTGTGTTCATGTTAACTTTAATTTCATAAAGATATGGGCATTAGGTTACACCAACAAAGTTACAAAGATTGTAGAGAATAAGCTACATAACTTCAAAGCATGAGCCATAAACCGCCTCTAAATAACAACAAAACAGCAACTTCAACTACTTTTGCAATTTTAATACTCCTTAAATTTGTTTAACATAAAATATGCATAAGAAAGTCCTAGACATGGTTTAAACATTTAGTAATAGGTTAGGCAAACTTCAAAATTAGATCAATCTCAAGGAAACATAAAAGTAGAACCAAATGTAACTTCCTCGACATAACTACAAAGGAGCAAGATGTGCATCAACTGCTACTTCCTAGAAATAGTAGGCGGTTGGCCATAGGGTTTGGAACCATGATTTCATATTTTGATCTTCATATCAGCACTTGTCTATGAAATTTGCACAAAATTTCAACTTCAACTTCATATCATGATTTCAAATCCAAAAATCTCCAAAAAGTACGATTTGGGATTTCAATTTTTTCTTAAATGCAAAACTTGACCCATAAATTTATATTTGTCTAAATAGATTCATAAGTTGCTACATATATGTTAAAAATGTAAAACTTGACTCAAAGTGACAATGTTGGCTTGTCTTCTCTGTCATCTGATCGGAAATGCATGCTCAACGTGAATATATTGTCCGTACCATGTGGGAGGATCATACTAAAGAGTAGTTACACTAAAACTCGTGTTCAGTTTTCCACTAAAGTTCTATCAATAGATGTTGTATTTCTTAGAAATGCTTCTAGAAGCGTATTAACTTTGTTATGAACTATGGTTTGCTCATTTGCTAAGATTATATAAGAATTGAGCAAGTTTTGATAGTTTTCCCAACTTGTAGGGCTTTCATGTTTATGAGAAAAAAAAAAACAAAACAACTTCTACTTCAAATCAACCTGATTTTCAAATCATGTCCAAACGAGCTAGTTATGAATTACATAAATTGGGGCAAAACGAAACTTGAAAAGCATGTATGAACAAGAACGCTTCACCTTGAATATGTTCGTCCGAAACGAAACAAGGGTTGGTTTAATATTGAGGATTTGAAGTCACAATACCTGCAAATAGAGTTGGCTAATGTAAAACAGTCTTAATGAAAGAAAGAAAGAAAGAAAGAATTGATTAAAGTCATACCAACAAGAAATGGAGTTAGATAGTGGATGATTGAGGCGCACAGGCAATATATGAGTTTGATTGTTGTGGCTTCGCCATCTTCGAATTCGTCTCCCTTCCATTACCACTCGTATAATATTCCAAGATTTGTACTCCTTTTCAGTCTATCAAATGCCAGTATAAATTAGCCTGTAAAAGCAGAACCAATAAATGGAGAGTGAGAAATTCCAAGTATAATTTGCTTTGGGGTAGTTGAATGTATAACAAGAGAAAAAATGAACTGTGGACTTAGGTTTGGACTTGTTTGGATGGTTCTTACCTATTGTATTTGTATTACGTTATTAGTTTAAATAATATACTCCGTTATAAATTTGGGTTAAAAATAACCCTTCCGTTATTAAAGTTTTCAAATATACCCACGAAAATTTCCAAATTCCTCAAAATAACCTAATTTCATTTTTTTAACTCTATTTAAATCAGTGGCGGATCCAGGATTTTCACTCAGAGTGTTTAGAAAAATAACTGGACTTAAATATACACTGTAATATATGTTTAGGGTGTTCAAAAGTTAATATATGTACATGAACACAGAAAATTTACCCTAAATATACACTGTAATTTTTTGTCCAGGGTGTTCGGGTGAACACCCTGCCTCTTACTACATCCGCCCCTGATTTAAACCCGACCCAACTACATAAAAACCTATAGACGACCAATTTGTTCCTGAGTCCTGCATCTGCAGCCACTAGGCACAAGAGCGGGTAACTATATGGATTTTTCATTTAGTTAGGTCGGATTTAAATGGAGCGGATTTAAAAATAAAATCGATTTATGTTGGGGATTTCCGTTAAGATTATGGGTATATTGAAAACTTTAATGACGGGAGGGGTATTTTTGACCCAAATTTGTAATTGAGTATATTTTTAGCCCTTTTCCCAAAATAGAGGGGTATTTTTTTTACCATTTTCCCTTAAATATATGTTTGCTTTGATCGTTACTTAAATTTTATTGTATCCTATCAGTTAAATTTAACATTACGTCACGATGAAAATTCCATTTTATGTAACGACTTAAGGTATTTGGTCTTATCGCGTTGTTATCTTATTTTCTTTTTTATTTATTTATTTTGTCTTTACTACTGTATTTATTTAATAATTATATTTTATTCTTTATCATACTGATAGCTTTACATTGTATCCTACTTTTCTTGTAAGTTTATCCTTCAAATTGTTAATGTGTAAAATTATATAACAGCGAGAAACTATAGAATCAATCAAATTATTGTATTCATCAAAACAATACACTCAATATGATATATTATGAAACAATATGTATCAACCATCCAAACAAAGTGTAAGAAATGGTGACTCTTTATCTAGCTTTGGTCAAAGATCTACTTATAATGTGATTAAAAGTTAAATGGGATTGAAGCGTAATATTTAAAACTTCATTCATTGGATAGAGTCTTTGAAAGAGCTGGAAAATGTATCAACAATTAAGGAGAATTGTTGAAGATTGGGGTACGCGCTGTTAGAGTCAATTTTAGATGTACAAAGCGTTGTATTAAAAGTTGCTCGAATTCTTTACATTTCATGACCCTAATCCATGTACCATTTTGTACCCTAACATCTTAATTTGTGTAATTTCTCCCCTAACTTATTCAGTTCTTTGCAAAGCCATAGTTAAGTATTTTTTGAAGGGTAAAAATGAAAAATAGTTTCCCATACGAAAGGAACCATTTAATACACAAAACACAAAATGATGCATAGATTAGGGGTGGGAAATGTAAAGAACTCACTTATTTTGTTCTTGGAAACACAAAACGTTTTTAAAAAAATGGAAAAGGGTAAAAAATGCCCTCTAACGTCTTAAAAGTAACTTAAAAATATCCTCGTTCCACTTCAATTGCCCTTTACCGTTATTTTAGGATTAAAAATGTCCCTCCTTTAACACAACTATGACATGACATGAATGAGTTCTTTAATTAAACATGTGGCTTTAAAATATTGGTCCACATGAATTTCTGACCAAACTCAAAGGACTCAACGCATCAATGAATAAACTCGGCCCTTTTAATATAACCCGATTTATTCTGAAGACACTGGCAGTGAACCAAGAACTTTTGCCTTGAGGTAACTGTCATTAGCAGAATAAACATTTTTAACCTTAATCCCAAAAAAAAAAAAAACCCTCAGTACACATCAAAAAATTAACACTCATACAAAGCTCTTCACAAAATTGCACTTGATCTTTTCGTCATGCAAGATTTTCTTTTCAAAAAGAACTAAATATGGTCCTTAGTTTTATGATACTTTCGAGCACATGTATTTAATCATAGAAGTTTGAAGTTATCCAATCTGATATATGTCAATTCTTTATGCACATAGCTCTTAGTCAGAACTCTCAAGTCTCAACCACGTGGTGATTTTGAAATTATGCCTTTTGATTTTCCATGGACGAATGAAAGAATGAAGAAAATTTTCGGAACTAAGCCAAATAAGAAGAACGAGAAGAAATAAAAGAGAAATAGAAACAAAAGAAGACAATGTCGACCACAATCCTAAGCTTTCTAACATTACAGTATTGATTTTAGTTCCTTTTTAAATTTTCTATTTGTTAAAAGTAGGATTCCTAATAGACTTTAATTAGCTAGTCCATTATGTTTAACTTAACTAAATTGAGTGTAAACATCCCGCAGTAAGTTTTTACCACTAATTACTATGTAGTTCGAGATATCATCAGCAATACGACATATAGAAGTGGAAGTTACACACTAATATAGGGAAGCAAATCAAATAGCGGACTTTATGGCAAAATTGACATCCATAATTGGAAATAGTACCTTTCGTTTACTCTTTTCAACATCTGTCGAAAGAGGTGAAGAGACTATTTCAACTTGACAAAATGCAACTTCCTGGTATTAGGAAACGATACGACAGATCCAACTTTTTTGTTAGTTTATTTGCTTCTCTTCTCTGTTTGCTATGGAGGACCTCTGCTCATTGTATATCCTCATAGTTCGTTTCAGATAGGTTGTAAATATTTGACTTGGTGGAGGCACTACTAAAAAATCTCTATTTTTCCACTGATTTTTCACTAAAAAACGTTCAATGGTTATTTTTCACTGAATGTCAGTGGGAAAAACTTAAATAATAGTGTTTTCACACTAAAAAAGTATGAAGCTTCCCAGCATTTCAGTGGGAACCTGTTTCCCACCGGCCACCATGCGTTTTTCCAGTGAGCTGGTTCGGTGGGAATGAGGTGGAAAAATCATGTTTTATAGAACAAATTTCCCATTGAAATACCGGTGGGAAAAACATCTTTTTCTTCTAGTAGTGATGTTAGGCCAAAAATTTATTAAAAGAAGTTCGAGTATCCATTAAATTACATGGAAGTGACGTGCTAGATATATATAAAAATGCTATGTAAAAATGTTAGTTAAACTTTAGCCTCAATTGGCGCTTTACCAATTGTAGTACCAATGAATTGAACGGTAGACATATAGTCTTGTTCCCACAACTTTCTCCATATTGTAACTGTCATCCTCCTTATCATCCATTTTATGTTCTTGATTTCCCTTCTGCGTGTGTGTAACAAAGAAGAAAAAAGAATTTTGATTGGAACAACTATAGTAATCTCTCTTGGCATTTATTAGCATCAATATCATTTTATCTTGTTTGTTGCAGAGTAATACATTTGCCTAAAAAAATATGTCGAAGGAAAAGGAAAGAGAAACTCATGTTTACACGGCCAAGCTCGCCGAACAAGCTGAACGTTATGATGGTTAATTTCATTCCTTATCTTACCTTTCTTTTGTGTTTTCTTTTTTCATTTAGGCATTTCCATATCCATAGCTCGTGTGGCTAGAGGTGGTAAAATTAGTCGATGAATGTATGGCTCGCCCAATTTAGCTCATACAAAAGCTGGGTTGATTTGAGCTAAATATCTCGCCCAAATTGGCCCAAGAGACAGTTTGGTTCCCTTTTTTTTTTTTTAAATTTAAGCATCCGATGAGGAAGGACAGCGTCACGATAAAGTTATTTCTGTGTGACATCAGAGTAGTTTACATTACACCCTTTGGGATGTGATCGTTCCCTGGATTGATATAACGCGGAACTCTTCGTGCAGTAAATTGCCTGATTTTTTAAGAATCTCATGCTGAAAGCCCTGCCCGACTAATATTGTTTTGGATGCCTGACTAATCCTTTTTTTTTCTTTGGTAAAAAAACGCCTAAATTCATTTAGTTTAGGTTTAGAGTCACGATGAAGTTATCTCCGTGTGACGTCAGAGTAGGTTTACATTACACCCTTTGGGGGGTGACCTTTCTCTGGATCGATATAAAGCGGAACGCTTCGTGAATTGAACTGTCCTGATATTTTTAAGAATCTCATGCTAAAAGCGCTGCCAGGCTAATCCTTTATCCTTTGGCTCTTTCTTTTTTTTGAAAAGAAAAAAAATAACTAAAAAGTTCATTGATGAGTGATGACTTCGCCCGGACTCGAACTGGAGACCTTCAGTGTATTAGACTAACGTGATAACCAACTACACCACGAAACCTGTGTTTCCTTTGTCTATCTTATTATATAATTAGAACTTTCTTCCTGTGAAGAATTTGTGCTTGTTTTTAAGGATAAAAAATTGATCCATTGTGAGTTTCAGAGCTTTTTAATCCAGTTCCAGAATATGTTATGAGTAGGCAAAGTGCCAATGTTTATGCAATTTAGGGAATTCTGATAATAATTAGAACTTAAATTTGAGCCTTTTTCCAGGTAAAACTCTTCTGTATGAGAATTGTTTTTTATAATCAACTTGGATTTGCAATTAGAACATTATTAATTCATTGTGTACTTGATAGCAACATCTTGATTAGTAGATTGATTCTTTTATTGGGGTTGAAGTAATGAACTATAGGTTGAAGATAAGTTGCCTCTCCGGGTCAAAGGCTAATCTAAGGCAGATTTTGTAGGTTCAACTGTAACCTATTGCTTTCAGCTTCATATGCACAAAGATTTAAAATGTACACATATAACAAGCTCACATTCATTATAAACTCAGTGACTCTAGATCCGTATACTCCTTTGGCCTGTGTAGGATGGATTTGTGAAACCATAATCGTGACGTTCATATCACCTATAGGGAGCGAGACATAAATGCTTTTGCGCCATTCTACTGTTTGATAACTTTATATTCCTAATTATTTCTCAGAAATGGTTGAGAGCATGAAGAAAGTTGCAAAACTCGACGCTGAACTGACAGTGGAGGAAAGGAACTTGCTTTCTGTTGGTTACAAGAATGTTATTGGAGCTCGAAGGGCTTCGTGGCGTATTATGTCTTCCATCGAGCAGAAAGAAGAGTCGAAAGGGAATGAGAACAACGTGAAGCTGATTAAGGGATATCGTCAGAAAGTCGAACAGGAGTTGTCCAAGATTTGCCATGATATTCTTGAAATCATAGACAAACATCTAATTCCATCATCTGGCACTGGAGAAGCTACCGTCTTTTATTACAAAATGTAAGGCAAATGACCTTGCACTACAGAAAATAAAATAAAAATAGAATTAGCTATGAACTTCGTCACTATATCGCTAGTAGCCAACAAAGTTTTTTTGATAATCTGTCCCTAAATAGGATTAGCGACAATTTTTGTTGTTTAGCTACAAAATTTGTCCTTCGCTGATTCTTGTTTTTCGGTAGTGTTTGCGTTTATTACAATCCTTGTATTATAATTCATCCGTAAATAACTTCTTTTTTTGTGTGGTTCAGGAAAGGAGATTATTATCGTTACCTTGCTGAGTTCAAGACTGATCAGGAAAAGAAAGAGGCTTCTGAACAATCATTGAAGGGCTACGAGGCAAGTTATCTTTAAAAATCCCTATATTGTCAGTTTGTGTATCTAACTTAATTTTTTTTATTATGATCCAATGTACATTAATTTGACACATTTTGAGACTTCCATTGATTTGTTTTCATCAGGCTGCTACAGCCACTGCAAACTCTGATCTCCCTTCAACACATCCGATCAGGCTTGGTCTTGCTTTGAACTACTCCGTATTCTACTATGAGATCATGAATTCTCCCGAAAGGTAAAGTTCATGACCGATGAATTACTACCTGCAGAATATGTTTCTTGTCCTCGGGATGATGTTGAAGATTGATAATTTCAAATGGCAGGGCTTGTCACTTGGCCAAACAAGGCTTTGATGAGGCAATAGCGGAGTTGGACACTTTGAGTGAAGAATCATACAAAGACAGTACCTTAATCATGCAACTGTTGAGAGACAATCTCACACTGTGGACCTCTGATTTGCCCGAAGACGGAGGTAACAATTATTTAAATGTGTTGAAAATACAATTAAGAAAATAAAAGTGTGCTCTTTCTAACATATTAAACTTTTAAATGATATGGTCACACAATTCAATATGATATCAGAGCAGGAAGAGGTCCTGAGATCGAATCTCACAGCCACTCATTATCAAAATGAATTTCCACGTGCTTGGTCCATTAAAAAAGAATCAGACATGCACACCAGGGGGCATGTATGAGAATATAATTTAAGAAATAAAGTGTGCTCTCTCTAACAGTTTGAGTGTCCATCACATTGTAGCGTTAGTTGAGGATAACATAATGGTCTTTGAAATGCTAAAACTGAATTTTGTGTGTCAAAGGAACCAAAGAGAACTCTTTGGATTCTGCTTTTCCTTAAGCCCGGGAAATATAGCTATGTAAAATAAATGAATGATATGTGAAAATTCTTGAAAACTAGATTGAACACTACTGTTCGTGCAGTTGAAGAGAATTCGAAAGCTGATGAACCGAAAGCTGCAGAACCTCCTCAAAAAGCAGCAGAAGCAACTCAAAAAACGGAAGATCCGCCTCAAGTGAGTATTTGATTTAAACCAAGCCAATTTTAAAGAGCAGAAACTAAACTTGACACGTTTTATTCAGTGCACACCTGAACTTTGTTAGTCCTAATTACCCCGAGATCAATTTTGAAGTTGGTTTACACTTTGCTAAAATCAGCTTTTTGTGCTTTGACAGCAGTAAAGGAAGCACGAGGAGCTACATGACAGGCAGTATGCTCGGGAAA
This sequence comes from Lycium barbarum, assembly GCF_019175385.1. Lineage (NCBI taxonomy): Eukaryota > Viridiplantae > Streptophyta > Magnoliopsida > Solanales > Solanaceae > Lycium > Lycium barbarum. The sequence continues at coordinate 10,344,504 of NC_083338.1, forward strand.
TTTCTGCCCTTTCCCTCAGCTGTCTTAGAGATGATACCGTGTGCATGATTTTGCAATGCCTCCCATCAGAAGAAGATGCAGTTCGTAATTTGATCGATACATTTTCATTTCATTCCATTTTTTTCCCATTTATTTATGTTCGTTGGTGGAGAAGTGTTATTCAACTTGATCTTTTTCGAATGAGTCTTCGTCTTTTGTTAGTACCTTAATTTTTTTTCATTGAAGGACAAAGAAAGAGGATTTTCTGGAAGATTTTGATCCAATTCCTTCATATTAGTATTACTTATTGTAATTGGACAAATTTGTGCTAATGAAGAACAAAAATGGATCCTAAAAAGTTATTCCATTTAAGTATTCCTCCTCCTTTATTGAGTGTTAGATGATAATAATGTAGCTGCATAATGTGCTCTGTGGTTCTACCAAAAAGCTTTATTAATAGAGCTTCTTGTCTGATAAAAAAGAATCCTTTTATTTCAGGGTGCCACACTGAATACAAGACATACTAAAACTGAGAGGGAATGCCTAGCATCTGGGAGGACCTTTTCTATTAAAAAAAAAAAAAAAAAAAAAAAAAAAAGAAGAAGAAAAAACAGCCTATGCAAAAAATAAAATATCAAGATTATAATGCTAATTATGGAGATCTTCTAAAAGAGTTATTTTAAAGGCTGTGAAATCAGAAAAAGAAGAAAAGCCAGAATATGACATGTAATGGCGGAGCCACATATAAGGAAGGCGATTCAATCCAAAAAGTACACTGTGCAATAGTTTAGTGACATTTTTACATTTTCTTGAATCCCGTTTTAATTTCTGGCTCCACACTGAGTGTACATGACTCACCAATCACCATATCAAGAATTGATAAGACAACAGTGCATGATATGAATCTTTTTCGGGTAAAGATATCACAATATGGTGGTATTCCTTAGTATACTGCTAGATCATAATTTTGTGACGTAATTGAAAATATTATGATTATAGAAGACCCTGTGAATAACGTGTACTTGATCGCTATAGTAGATTGAGTTGAAAGTCAATTGATTGTTGGAAATTCTCTATTTAGTGGACTCACATATTTAATATAATTGTACATAAATTGCTATCAATTAAAGACGGTTATTTTTCTGATCTAATAAAGTGTTATTTTTATGGGCTATACATAAATATTATGTTATAAGGTATGGATTTTATATGCGTAGAAACCTATTTAACTTTTCAGTTATAATTAATTGGTTCATAACTGAAGAGTCGCACCTCTTCTGAAAGGTTACATTTGAAGAGTTATATCTCTTCCGAAAAGATGCCTCACTATTATATATTGGTTGTGGTCCTTAAATCTGTTACTGATTCTTTTCCTCTCTACCCCATTAAGAGAAGTGTCATAAAGAAAGTAACAAGACCTAGAAGATCATGACTTCCTTCTATCGATTTTTACAATTGATGAAAAGTAAGTGTCTTTACTATTCTTCTAAATTTATATCACTGTCTAATGATTTACTTGCGATCTTGTGTGAAGTGTATAAAGTTTTCTAACATTGATGTCTCTCGACTTATTTCTTCAGAATTTAGCCACTAATGTTTCCCTTCATCTCGGAAAAGTTTCTGTTCTCAAAGAAAACTAAAGTTGTTCCATTTGGAAAATATATAGCCTAAGTGAGAGAATGTTAGAGAAATGAGCTTGCATTGTAAATATTTTATTTATGTTTTAATTGTTCTGTGCTTAATGTTTGTTCATAAATGAGAGCTCAATTAAAGTTGTGATATATGGTTATTGAGTAATGCACGTTATGTATTTGATGGGTCCAGCAAGACGGTAAGTGTATGCTCAAGCTAATGTGAAACAGGTATGAAAAGACCCACTAGGTTTTATTACTTGCAGCTAATGCCTTGTCTGATAACAGGCAAAGCCCGAAGGCTGTTCCCGTCCCTGTCGGGGGTGATGCCAACCATCTCTCCTTTCAACACACACACACACACAAAAAAAAACACTAGCTCATACGGTTTTGTCTTCAAAGCAGAATATTTATTTAGAAAGAAAAAAGAAGCACACTAAAGAAAGGCAACATAACCACGAGTTAAATGCACGTAATGTCTTTTTATATGTCTAATACCATTCAGTTTTCTCTACAAAGACCATATTTTTCTTCAGCCCACGAACTTGCTGTCACGACCCAATTCGCGAGTCGTGGTGGCACCTACACTATCCCTCCGAGTAGGCGAACCACATTACTAATAACAAGTTGAATAAGCGGAAAATTAAATAAAAATAAATTATCAAGTCTTAAATACTTATCATAACTAGAAATGTCATGACAACCCCAAAATCTGGTCAAAGGGTACAAGAGCGCTAACATAGTACGGAATATAAGTCTGAAAATACCTGAAGACTACATATTGTCTGTCGAATACAAAAACAGAAATAAATAGAGGAGGTCCTTCAGGGGCCACGGATGACCAAGTAGCTCACCCTGAATGACTGAAAGATGTCACCCTCGCGTATCAGCCACGGGGTGTAGAACTGGAACCTGGATCGTACTCTGCACTCAACAGAAGTGCAGCAAGAGTAGTATCAGTACAACACTTGTACCGGTAAGCATCATAGGCCGACAATGATTAGATAACGCATGAAGAAGTTGAAACAACAAGTAGCACATAGAACAAACAGGTATGGTCACGTATCATATTTAAGTAAAGTTATAAGGAATCATGAAATCAACCAAGACAAACATAATTCACCAATGATCAGTCAAATATATGAGTGGATGAATGCAATGCAATGCAATAGTCACCTCTCTCGCTCCACTCTCGTACACACATGCTAAGGGCAGTGCCTCAAAGCCATGACCCATGGGGGACCCGCGAAGTCCATGTACCACTCGTGCTCTCCGGCAGAAACCTCGGAGGCTATTAATCACTCTCAATCTCCGGCAATGACCTCGAAGTCTCTCTATCACTCTCCATCTCCGGCAAAGACCTCGGAGTCTCTCAATCACTCACCTCACCAATCATCGCAACAATAATATGGAAAGTATGCCATGCATGATATCAGTCTTAACAATATCACCAACGTAAATCAACAAGTACAAGTCATATTATTGTCCACTGTCTAATTATCAATATTACCATTCCTTTTCAGGTGATGAGTGAACTAGTATGTGACAGAAATACAAACAAGTGATAATCACAGAAATAACACATTTGGCGACAAGCCCACATAACAGCTGACAAAACCAACCTAATTGGAATTCACCTCCGCTTCATGCCCGAAGGCCTATCATGCTATCCCCGTCACTTTCTACAACTACATACGATTCTCTAATCAGAGTCTAACTAAAGTAGACCGTAACCTACCTCAATGCCGAGCGGGTGCCACAAACGATCAAACCAATGCCTTTCCTTTGCGTAGAACCTCTGAGTGATCGAAATCTTTCAAATACGCATTTTACATTAGAATACGAATCTATGGAGACCCATATTGCTATACTTATATTCGAAATCCAAAAAGCACCCTGAAAAGTGACCTCGAGTCTAGAAGGGCAAAATTGGAATTTTATTTAAAAATCATTTTGCCCATAACCTAAGGGTCCTATATTCATAAAATTAGTCAATTCTATCCATAAATGGGCTCTCAAATCGTTAATTCTCACTTCTTAGGACTATGACTCGAAACCTTTAATTACTCCAAAAATCTTCACTTCGGGCAAAACCCTAACTTTCCACAATTCAAATACCATGAATTTGAAGGTATTCATATATCCTAATACTCTTGTTATTCAATCATATAGACCCAACATATCAAAATTGAAACTTTACCGTGATGGATTTAGGAGAATTTCAAAACCAAGAGCTTAGAACCACTATTTACGTATGAATCCAGTACATTACCAAAAACCTTTTGAATTCATTTACACCTGACCAATATGAAAGAAGGAAAAAAAAAATTACGTGCACATGATGAACAACAGAGAAAATCGGAAATTAATTTGAAGGTGAAAACAGTGACATCCGAAACCGAACCATGCAAAACCTTTTGCTTCAGTCAACATTTTACCATTAAAGCTACGTATTCCCATAATTAACCACTATCATTACTTCATCAATACCCACAGTCATTACTTAATTATTAAGTCTACCCATCATAGATACAATCATTAGCCCCCAAATCATTGCCCTCATCATAGGCACAATTATGGCCTAATGATCGGGCATAAAGTAAATATTAGAACAATATGAAAATGGAGCCTACCTGATGCCTGTGCAACTGTTAGTGCACGAAGAGGAGTCTGTCAGTGGTTTTCTTCCCCAGTTGTGCCAAACTGTTTCTATTTTTCTTTATTTGTCATGCCCAAAGTAAATGAATTATTTTTAAACCCTAGACTTCTAATATATATGGGTCGTAAGAGGTGGGTTAAGCCCTATAACTCAGCCCAATAATTTCTACAATTTACCTACTCACCTAACCACTTGTATAAAATATAGTCATACCGTCAAATATTTTATTTACCAACTTGTATCTTATATAAGTGCAAATAAAATTCCTATGAATAAACTATTCACACATAGTAAATAGATAAATTATAAAATTTACCCGTCAATCATATAACCGTACCACATATTCCCGCAAGTCAAGAATATCTTTTAAAACTACGAAAAGGATATCTTAGCGAAAACGAGTTCAATATGCTAAATGACCAAACGGGTCGTTACACTTGCTAGTAGAAATTTAACTAATTCTGTTCCTATCAGAAATCTATTAATTGTTTCAAATTCCAAAAGTTTTGAATTATCCAACAAGCCCCTTAAGTTATCTAAATGCATTCAACTATTGAAGCCAAGAAATAGTGTTGATGATTTTATCACAAAGGCTGCAGCTTATGATGCAGAGGGTCATGAAATTGAAATTAATGGGCTTGATTTTCTTTCCTTTTTCTTTTTGTATTGCCAATTTCATTTGTCTTTTTTTTTCTTCTTTTTCTTATGACTTTTTTGTTAATTGATTATCAATTTTGTAAGCAGGTATGCTAAAAAGAATATGTACAAAGAAAAGGAAAGAGAAATCCATGTTTACATGGCCCAGCTCGCTGAACTAGCTGAACGTTATGATGGTAATTTCGTTTCTTTCCCTATCTTCTCTCTCCTGTTTTTTGTTTTCTCTTTTCATTTAAGTATTTTACATCTGAAACTCGTGGTGGAGGCAGAATTTTCACTGAGAAAATTCAAAATATAAAGAAGTAAATACATGAATAAGCCAAAGAATTCAATATATAGTATATATACATAAAAAAGAATCTATTCATCAAGTATAATTTTTTAGCAAAGAGGTGTCAATTGACTCTCCTTGTTATCGCCCCCGCGTGGCCCGACTAATCGTTTGGTCTCTATTCCTGCATCAGAATGTATCAATGTGCATTTGTATTGGTAACTTACGAGTACATACTAAGATTTGAGAAAAGTAATTTTACATATATGTTCATGTACAGTAACATTACATGAATAACATCATGTACATGTACACTGTTTTTCCTCTTCTGTTTGTTTTCTTTCTTTTTCTCCCTTTCTTTGTGGTTCTACTTGCGCCCCAATAGTGTGTAATCCATTTCTTTTTTCCCTTTTCTGTGAAGAATTTGTACTTGTTTTTGAGAAAGAAGATATTGTTTCCACAGTGAGTGTCAAAGCTATCTAATCCAGTTATAGAAGATGTAAAACTCGTAGGCAAAGTGACAATCTTTGTGCAATTTTGGCATGTTTTGAGGGTTGATTTCTCATAAGGTCACTCAACTATAGCAATTGTACCACAAAAGTCACTTAACTTTGTTTTGTAACTGGAAAGTCAATCAACTTTCATCTTTGTAACACAAAAGTCACTTAACTTTGTTTTGTAACTGGAAAGTCACTCAACTTTCATCTTTTTAACACAAAAGTCATTCAACTCATCTTAGTCAACTTTTTCTAACGTGGCATTTTTAAAAAGTTACATTCTTATTTAACATAAACTCACCCATTTTTACTATTTAGTGACCCGCCCCACTAACCTGACCCGCTATCCAATGGATTTAGTGTAGGACTTGATGAGGATGCTTGAGAACTGATCAGTAATGTAAATTTTGTAGAGCAGAGGATTAATATAGTAATTTTAAACAAAATCACTGCTTCCTGGCCCCTGCATTAACTAATGAATTAAAAGGTTGATTATCGATGTGAAATTTAGTTTCCCGCAATCACTACCAACTTCTTATGGTATTCTTTGTAAAATTCAAGCTGCTTGCTCAAGGGAATTGTATTCTGAATATGTCATAGATGAAAAGAAGAACAAAGGTACAACTAAACTCAGTTGATTTGCGTAATATCTTGTGAATAGAATGTATAAATTTTCTTGAAGAACTGTTACTACTTGCAAATATCTTAGCAATAGTGTCATAGTAACCAGATGAACTTGGGGCAAAATTTTAAGGCCTGAGTAGGGAGGAGAATCCAACCACGTTACAAGTAAAAAAATTACTAGTAAAATTTCAGTCCTTAGTGTTTTGTTATAAAAATTGGATAGCTGGTCGGTTTAGTGGGGCGGATCACTAAATGGTAAAAATGGATGGATTTCTATTAAATAAGGATTTAACTTTTTTTTTGTTTAAAATGACACGTCAGCAAAAGTTGACTAAAATGAGTTGAATGACTTTTGTTTTACAAAGACGAAAGTTAAGTGACTTTCCTGTTATAAAACAAAGTTAAATGACTTTTGTGTTACAAAGATAAAGCTGAGTGACTTTCCAGTTACAAAACAAAGTTAAGTGACTATTGTGTTACAATTATGATAGTTGAGTTACCTTCTGAGAAATTAACTCCGTGTTTTGATAATAATTTGAAAAGATTCGAGCCTTCTTCAATTTTCCTGGTAAAACTTTTCTGGATGAGGATTGGTTTTATCAGCAACTTGGATTTGCAATTAGAACATATCGATCTTAGTTCATTTAGTACTTGATAGCAAAATCCTGATTAGTATATTGGTTCTTTTATTGGGGTTGAAGGAATGGAGAACATGTAAGATGCCTAGTAGGTTCTGTAGGTTCAATTGAATCCACTGCTTGCGGCTCAAACTATTTATACATATGCAAAAATATTTGAAATGTACATATAACAAGATCACATTCATTATAAACTCACTGACTGTAGATCTCGTATTCACCTATGGCCTGTGTAGGTTGTTTTTTTTTAAACCACAATTGTAAATTTCATCACCGCTCTATTGGGAATGGGATATAGTAAATGTCTTCATGCCATTGTATTGTTTAATGACTTCCTAATTATTTCTCAGATATGGTTGACAGTATGAAGAAAGTCGCAAAACTCGACGCTGGACTGACAGTAGAGGAAAGAAATTTGCTTTATGTTGGTTACAGGAATGTTATTGGGGCTCGAAGGGCTTCGTGGCGTATTATCTCTTCCATCGAACAGAAAGAATAGTTGAAAGGGAACGAGAACAACGAGAAGTTGATTAAGGGATATCATCAGAAAGTCGAAGAGGAGTAGTCCAAGATTTGTCGGGATATTATTGAAATCATAGACAAACATCTAATTCCATCTTCTGGCACTGGAGAGGCTACCGTTTTTTATTACAAAATGTAGGGCAAATGACCTTTGACTACCAAAAACAAAATGGAATTAGTTACGAACTTGGTCTCTAAATTTCTTGTAGCTAACAAAAATAATCAATGGCTAAATAGGATTAGCGACGTATTTTTCTATTTAGCTGCAAAAATTGTCTGTCGCTAATTCTTGTTTTCTCGTAGTCTTTGCATTTATTATCCATCCGTATATAACTTCTTTTTTTGTGGATGGTTCAGGAAAGGAGATTATTATCGTTACCTAGCTGAGTTCAAGACTGGTCAGGAAAAGAAAGAGGCTTCTGAACAATCATTAAAGGGCTATGGGGCAAGTTATCTTAAAAAATATGTATGCTGTTATTGTATATAACTTAAATCTTTTTTATTATGATCCAGTTGATGCACATTGAATTTCGCACATTTGAGAGTTCCCGTGAAGAGTTCTCTTGATTTGCATTCTTTAGGCTGCCACGGCCACGACCACGACCACTGCAAACTCTGATCTGCCTTCAACACATCCGATCAGACTCGGTCTTGCTTTGAACTACTCTGTGTTCTACTATGAGATTATGAATTCCCCAGAAAGGTACAATCTGTGACCAATAAATACCTCTAGAATATATTTCTTGTGGTAGAGAAGGGTAGAGGGACGGACACATTATCCACTGAGTTTCTAACTGTGTCACTTGCCCTCAAAAATTTCTCGGTTATAAAAAAGAAGAATGTGTTTCTTGTGGTTTTCTTGTCCTTTTGATGATGTGGATTGACAATTCAAATGGCAGGGCTCTTCACTTGGCTAAACAAGCTTTTGAAGAGGCAATAGCAGAGTTGGACACTTCAAGCGAAGAATCGTCCAAAGACAATAGCTTAATCATGCATCTGTTGAAAGACAATCTCATGCTGTGGACCTCCGATTTGCCCGATGACGGAGGTAACAATTATCTAAATGTCTGTTTTAGGATTGAAAAAAACAAGTAGTATTTGAAGTTAAGTTGAAAAAGGATATTTGAAAGTTGAAGTTGTGTGTGGCCATGAAATCAAAGTTGAATTTTGTCCGTGAAAAGTTGAAATTTTTTAAAAACCTGTTTTTCAAACTTCAAATTCTATATTTCAAGTTTGAAGTTGAAATAGTTAGTCACTTTGGTTAACTAATTGTTTATATGATTTCAAATCTTATTCATGTCCAAACAGCTCTAGATCTTTGTGTGAAGGAACCAAAAAGAACCCTTTGGATTTCCTGTAAGCCCTGGAAATATACCTATGTAAAATAAATAATGTAAAGATTCTTGAGAACTATATTGAATGTTACTGTTTGTGCAGCTGAAGAGAATTGGAAAGCAGATGAACCACCTTCAACAACAGAAGATCCGCCCCAAGTGAGTCTTTGACTTGATCCATATCCAATTTTAAAGGACAGAATACCCGTACCCCACTAAACTTAACACGTTTTTATTCAGTGAACACCTAAACTTTGTCTAGTCCTGATTATCCTGACATCAACTTTTGTGCTTTGACAGAATTGATGGAAGCACAAGGAGATAAATGACAGGCAGTATGGTTGAGAAATTTCAGCCATTTCCCTCAGCTTTCTTACAGAAAGAGCGCATGCATGATTTTGCAATGCCTCCATCAAAATATGATGCACTTCGTAATTTAATCAATACATTTTCGTTTCATTCCATCTTTTTCCCTTTTATTTCATGTTTTTTGGTGGAGAACTGTTATTCAACTTCATTTTTTCTTTCGAATGAGTCTTAGTCTTTTGTTAGATCCTTGATTTTGTTCAGGAACCAGGTTAGTCTCTTGAGATAATGAGTTAATTGAAGGACAAAGAAAGAGGATTTTCTGAAAGATTTTGATCCCATCCGTCCATATTAGGATCACTTATTGTAATTGAACAAATTTATCCTAATGACTATGAAATCAGAAAAGGAAGAAAAAACAGGATACAGACATGTAATGGCAGAGCCAGGATACCACATGTAGTGGCGGAGCCACATATATATATAAGGAACGGAACTCAATCCGAAAACTACGTACACTGCGCGATAGAATGAAAACAACTTTTTATATTGATTCCAACGATATGTCATCTAAAATTCCTCCTTCAAGAAATAACTTTGTGGAAAGCAAAAATCTTCTTCTTGATTCCGGATTTCTGCATCCTCATCATCTGGTTTCTGATATAAGGAAGAAAAAAAAACAAGCATGAGAATAGAAATCATCTTCAGTCACCACCAAAAACTCTTCTGACTCTGTATATATAATTACCATCAAGCAAGTGTTAGGTTCTTGGATGAGTACAACTTCATAACACATATACACAGCATAAACCTGATACATATTGAACTGAACAAATTCTCAGTGATGTCTTTTTTTAGCTGGTAGCTAATTTCTTAATTACCAAGTGAATAATTACAGCCAGGGGCGAATTTATGCATAAAAAATGGGTCACGTGACACATGGTCACCCGACAAAACTCGGTATATTATGTATATAATTCTTAAAATATATCTAATATTAACTGAAGGAACACATGGTCAAACTAGACTGAGTGGAGCACTGGTTAAGCGCTAGGTTTAATCCCTTAAGGTCGTGGGATTGAACCCAACTAAATGCACTTCCTTTTTACTTTTTTTAATTTTATTTAAAGTGGTGAACCCATCCTCTTAAAATCCTGGATTCGCCTCTGATTACAGCTCAAGAGAAAGAAAAAAAAAACTCACTCACGTCATTTAGTTTCATGGAAAATCTAGGATATCAATGACATGAACTAGTTATAGACTTGTGTTGGGTCCAAAGGCATACGCATGTATACTTGATCGACAACTAATAAAGTGATAAGTAGAGTATCGTTCCTCATGCGGACACGTTTATCAGCTATCAATTAGATCAAACTATTATGAACTAGATATTCGAGCGGGTTTTCCAAAAGTTGATTTATTGTTATAACTACTGCCGAATTTGTAAACTAATTAGCAACGAATCAAGACCACTAGAAAACATATGTAACTTTTAATGAGAATTCAGTAAGAGGAAAGATTTGAGGGTTAGTTGATGATCAATGATGTCGAGTATTCACTTAAATTGATTGACTCTTGAGTATCTGGTTTATTAGTCACAACTCACAAGGTTAAGTTTGTTCATAGGAATCTTCTGAGTTCCTACTTGCCTATTGAAGTTAACCTAATGGTTATATTGCTATGGAATTAGAGATAACAAGAACACATTTGTAATTCATATATAGTGATTAAGCAAGACATGTATGTATATTCCTATCCCAACCACAAATTCTGAGGACCGGATGCAAGAATTTCCCTATATAATCCTATATGCAATCTAGAATTTTCTTTCCCAAGTTCACTTCTAGATTCCATATATAGTATTTAATTCACAATCAAGCAATCAAGAAAATAAGAGCAAAATTAAATAAATAAATCAAGACAATAATAATAATAATAATAATAAAATGTCAATTCAAGCTTCAACTACGACAATCAAGAATATTTGTAACCCTGAAAACAAGATAACTAGCCACGTATAATCATGGCAACAATATCATAAATTCTCAAAAACATAGATTACAAGAAAATATGAAGGTGAATCCTCATTCTCTAGCTATCTGTATACGGGTAAAACCGAGGATATGGTCATGCTCGGTTTCCCGATGTCAAGGTTAGGCTCAGCCAGGATACAACCGGCTTATCGGGGATAAGGCTTCAAGCTCGATCTGTAACGAGGAGTTAAAGCAAGTAGAAGAGGCGGTTACCACCATGAGGAGAAGACCGGAATATCCGCCCTCAGCCGGATATTTCAGCACTAATCTCGGCAACAGCTGTCAATAGATTTCTTTTCCTTATTTATAATTGTACTAGGGTTAGGACTCCTTTATTATATAAAGAAGAGGCCTTCATTCATTGAGGAGGTCTTGCGAGAAAAAAAGAGCATTCATATACTAAGAAAGCAATAGTATCGTTTGAGTTCATTTATCTTTTCTAAGGTTGCCTTTTGTTATTCATTGTAAACACCCGGTCAGAAGGGTTCGACCTCGGTTCCCGATATCCGAGGCTAGTCATCATTTCACATTTGGTCAGATCTGCATATTTTATTTGCTTATTTATTTATCGTGTAATCTAATCTCGAATTGAATTAAGCCACATATCTTTGGCACCACACATAAATTTAATTGTTCTCCATTTTAAGGTTAAACAGTTTGGTGCCCACCGTGGGGCCAGAGATAGTAGTGGCAGTTCAATACAAAATTCTGGTTACACTCGATATTTTACATTTGTTCTTTAAAGTTTGATTTCAGGTCTACCAGACATGTCAGACTTCCATTCTGTCAACTTTCAAGTTGAGTTAAGCCATCACGAGCATAACGACGAGGGCGTACCTAATAACAACATACCCCCTGTTAATCCTGTTCAAGCCGGATCATCGGTGGGCAACGTACCGGTCGGCTGGGATAACAGAGCCATGCTGCAACAACTCCAAAACTAGTTAGACATGGCTATAGCCCAATTGCAGGCCCAGCAAGAAATCATAGCGCAATTGCAGAACTGAAATCAAGCACCCGATATTGCTCCATCGGAACAGACCGAGGATACGGAAAAAAGGCATTTTACTCGGAATAACGAGAACCATCTCGGGCAAAGTGGCGAGCTGATAAGAATGCTCGAAGAATTGACGAAACGAGTCGAATCCGGCGACAAGAAGATAGAAGCAAACGATAAGAAGGTGGAGAATTACAACTCGAGGGTCGATCAGATTTCGGGAGGCCTACCGGTGTTGAAGGGACCAGACTCGAAGAAATTCATTTAAATGCCATTTTCGCCGAGTGCGGCGCCGATGAAAATCCCAAAGAGATTTCACATGCCCGATATCACCAAGTATAACGGGACAACGGACCCAAACGAACATGTGACTGCATATAAATGTGCTATTAAGGGCAATGATCTCGCCGATGATGAAAGGGAATCAGTGCTGCTTACGAAATTCGGGGAAACCCTATCAAAGGGGGCAATGATTTGGTATCATAACTTGCCCGAGCATTCGATTGATTCGTTTGCCATGCTCGCTGATGCTTTTGTCAAAGCCCATGCTGGGGCCATCAAGGTCGAAACCCGAAAATCAGACTTGTTCAACGTCAAGCAGCAAGATGACGAGACCCTTCGCGAGTTTGTGGCCCGATTTCAAATGGAGTGCATGGACTTACCTCCGGTCACTGACGATTGGGCCGTTCAGGCTTTCACTCAAGGGCTCAATTCAAGAAGCTCGATCACATCTATAGAGCTAAAGAAAAATCTGATAGAATACCCGGCAATCGCCTGGGCTGATGTACACAACATGTATCAATCAAATATCAGGGTTGAAGATGATAAGATACTGAGGGCTGCTTCAGTATCATGGTATTCTGGCAAAGGATATGATCGATCGAAAAGAACAACAGATCGAGATTCCAGACATCATATGATAGATATCAACCTTACCCACCCGATCGAAGGGGGAATAGGTGAACCAGTGAATTGGGAAAAAATGATAGGAGGAATGATCGAAGGAATGATCGAGGCCTAAGTAGTCGCGGTTTGATGAATAGAAATGCTGTCGATAGAGCCGCGGGAAATAAAGAAACTCTAAAGCTATCCGAGTACAATTTCTGCGTCGATGTAACGACCATAGCAGCGGCCGTTATCCATAACAGAGAAACGAGGCACCCAAGGCCAATCCAATCTGATCTAGAGAAGCGGGATAAGAGCCTTATTTGCAAGTACCATCACACTCACGGCCATCGAATCGGAGATTGTCGGCAGCTGAGAGAGGAGGTTGCCCGTTTGTTTAATTTGGGACACCTTCGAGAATTTCTAAGTGAACGAGCAAAAACTCACTTTAAGAACGTGGATTCCAACAAGCAAGATAGGCCGGAAGAGCCTCAGCAAGTGATACACATGATTATGGGAGGAGCGGACGTTTCCATTAGGCCGGTTGTAAGGTGCACCAAAATTTTCATACCAAGAGAAAAGCGTATTCAGAATAACGACCCCGACGGTCCCATCTCGTTCAGTGACGAGGACATGGAAGGCATCGCTCAACCTCATAACGACGTGCTGGTAATATTTGTCCTTGTCAATAAATTTAGAATTAAACGTGTGCTAATTGATCCAGGTAGCTCGGCTAATATCATCCGATGGAGAGTCATCGAGCAGTTGGGACTATTAGATCAAATCGTTCCAGCAATACGAGTCCTCAACGGATTCAACATGGCCTGCGAAACGATGAAGGGTGAGATCACCTTATCGATCAACACGGCAGGAACTACGCAGCAGAAAATTTTTTATGTGAAAGAGGGAGACATGGGATACAATGCATTGCTGGGAAGACCGTGGATTCACCTCATGAAAGTTGTCCCCTCAACTATGCATCAGGCATTGAAATTCCCGACCCCAGAGGGGATCAAAACCATTTATGGTGAACAACAGGCCGCAAAGGAAATGTTCGTGGTCGAAGAATTTGTTAAGACTACAAAGATACCAGATCAGAATGAAGGGGAAAGTGCCAAATAGCAATCACAGATTCTGATCTCGGAGTCCTCGGAAGATCGGAACAGGGACACACCAGACGAAGAGTTAGAGTTCGGAGTGCCGAGGACCTTTGTGGTGCCCGATGATTCAGATGCCACTAAATCCACAATCGAAGAACTCGAGCAAATCATAATGTTCGCTCATCAACCAGACAAGAAGGTATACCTGGGCACAGGATTAATCCCCGAGCTCAGGAAAAAATTTGTTGAATTTCTTAAAAATAACTCAGATTGCTTTGCCTGGTCCCATTTACACATGACAGGTATCCTACCGAATGTGACAACACACAAGTTTAGTCTGGATCCAAGTTTTCCTCCCGTCAAATAAAAACGGAGGCCGCTGCCCGAGGTAAAACATGCATTCGTCAAAGACGAGGTAACCAAGCTCCTTAACATATAGTCCATTCGAGAGGTTAAATGCCCAGATTGGTTAGCTAACGTTGTAGTGGTTCCTAAAATGGGAAATAAATTTAGAATGTGTATAGATTATAAAGATTTAAACAAGGCTATCCCAAAGGACTCATTTCCTTTACCCAGCATCGATCGCATGATCGACGTTACTGCGGGTCACGATACACTGAGTTTCCTCGATGCCTACTCAGGGTACAACCAAATACAGATGGACCAGGAGGATCGAGAAAAAACCTCTTTCATAACTAAGACTGGCACGTATTGTTATAATGTATTGCCTTTCGGCTTAAAAAATGTCGGTGCCACCTATTAACGGCTAGTCAACCGCATGTTTGAGTACCAAATAGGAAAATCAATGGAAGTTTATATAGATGACATGGTCTTTAAGTCCCTGCGAGCAGAGGACCATTTGAAATATTTGGAGGAAACATTCAACATATTAAGGAAGTACAACATGAAGCTGACCTCGGAAAAATGTGCCTTCGGTGTTGGTTCGGGTAAGTTTCTCGGATTCATGGTATCGAACGAGGGATCGAAATCAACCCGGATAAGATAAAGGAAATTAAATATATCACCGTGATAAACGACATCAAAGGGATGCAAAGATTGACAGGATGGATAGCTGCCCTAAGCCGATTCATCTCCAGATCCTCGGATAAAAGCCATCGGTCTTTCTCGTTGCTCAAGAATAAGACTGACTTTGCATGGACCCCCGAATGTCAGATGGCCTTCGCAGAACTCAAGAATTACTTATCAAGCCCGCCTCTACTCCACACGCCAAAAGCGAACGAGCAGTTGTATCTATACTTGGCGGGGTCTGAGATAGTGGTAAGCGGTGTCCTGGTTCGAGAGGAGAAAGGTACGCAATACCCGGTCTACTATGTAAGTAGAACCCTCGGTGACATTGAAACCAGGTACCAACATTTGGAAAAACTTGCTTTGGTCCTATTGAGCGCATCTAGAAAATTAAAACCTTACTTTCAATGTCATCCCATGTGCGTCGTACCGTCGTACCCCTTAAGGAATGTCATGCATAAACCCGAACTCTCAGGCCAATTAGCAAAGTGGGCTGTGGAGATCAACGGATATGATATTGAATATAAACCCCGAACTGCTATCAAATCCCAAATACTTGCGGACTTCGTGGCCGATTTCGCACCGGTCATGATCCCCGAGGTTGATAAGGAAATGCTTCTTGCCTCAAGGACTAGTACGGGAGTCTGGACTCTCTACACAGATAGTGCGTCTAATGTGAAAGGGTCCAGGTTAGGGATCGTTCTCAAACTGCCCTCAGGTGACGTAATAAGACAATTTATTAGATCTACTGATTTAACTAACAACGAAGCCGAGTATGAGGCTATGATTGCAGGTTTAGAACTGACTAAAGGCTTGGGAGACGAGATCATAGAAGCCAAATGCAATTCTCTCCTAGTGGTCAACCAAGTGAACGGAACCTTCGAAGTCAAGGATGATCGAATGCAGAGATACCAAGAAAAACTGCAGGTTGTCCTTCGCCGGTTCAAGCAGTGGATGTTGGAACACATGCCTCGGGATCAAAATAATGAGGCAGATGCCCTAGCAAATCTGGGATCCTCGGTAGAATCGGATGGGTTCAATTCCAGCGCTGTGGTGCAGTTGACAAAATCGGTCATAGAGACCGGCCACGTCGAGATAAACTCGACAAGCCTCACTTGGGATTGGAGGAATAAGTACATAGACTATCTTTAAACGGGAAAGCTACCATCCGATGCCAAGGAATCAAGGGCCCTCCGAACTAAAGCAGCTAGATTTTGTTTTGTCGATGGCCAGTTATACCGAAGGTTGTTCCATGGCCCCTTGGCGAGATGCCTAGGATCAGGAGAAACCGACTACGTTCTGAGGGAAATTATCGAGGGGACTTGCGGAAACCATTCGGGAGCCGACTCCTTGGTCCGCAAGCTGATCAAAGCAGGATACTACTGGAACGAGATGGAGAAAGACGCCAAAACCTTCGTTCGAAAGTGTAACGAATGCCAAAGGCATGCCCCGTCGATACACCAACCCGGGGAAGAGCTTCATCCGGTCCTTTACCCATGGCCATTCATGAAATGGGGTATGGACATAGTAGGGCCTTTGCCATGGGCCTCAGGTAAGACACAATTTATTTTGTTTATGACTGATTATTTCTCTAAATGGGTTGAAGCACAGGCACTCGAGAAAGTCAGGGAAAAAGAAGTTATTGTTTTCATTTATGACCATATAATCTGTCGATTCAGGGTACCCGCAGAGATCGCATGTGATAATGGGAAGCAGTTCATAGGCAGCAAGGTCAGCAAGTTTTTCGAAGAATACAAGATCAAGAAGATCTTGTCCACCCTATATCACCCAAGCGCGAACGACCAGGCTAAATCTACCAATAAAACTATACTGCAGAATCTAAAGAAGAGATTGGCTGGCTCTAAGCACCGGTGGTAGGAGATTCTGCCCGAGGTTTTATGGGCCTATCGCACAATGGTGAGATCAAGCATCGGGGAAACCCCGTTCTCCTTGGGATACGGAGCCGAGGCCTTAATACCCGTCGAAGTCGGTGAACCAAGATTAAGATTCCAATATGCCACTGAGGACTCGAATCGTGAAGCAATGTCCGCTAGCCTGAATCTCATGGACGAAAAAGGGGAAACTGCTCATATTCGGATAGCCGCACAAAAACAAAGGATGCAAAGATATTATAATCGAAGGGCCAACTTCAGACACTTTCAGATTAGGGACATGGTACTGAGGAAAGTGACACTTCACACCAAGAACCCTCACGAAGGGAAACTAGCCTCGAATTAGGAAGGATCGTATCGAGTAACAGGAATAACCGGGAAAGGTTCCTATCAGCTCGAGAACGAAGACGGATAATAGTTGAAAAACAACTGGAACGTGGCTCACCTAAAGAGGTATTATTGTTAAAAGTACGAATAACTTTTCCTTTTTATTTTTCTTCCCTCTCAATCTAACCACGCAGGGATACAACCCAAGAAACATCGGGAGCAGCACAGTGGAAACTGGAAAGTCATAGACTTAGGACTGAAAGCACATGCTGCACTCTTTTTCCCTTCGACCGTTTTGTCCCGAAGTGGATTTTCGGCAAGGTTTTTAATGAGGCAGCACCGAACAGCGTGCTACGCGAATAGAGCAGACTGATCAAAGACCGGGGACTGGAGACTGCACATATCGGCTAATAGTACACGAGCCCTCATATCTCGGACTCGAGTATTAGGGGACTACTATACCATGGTCTAAATGATAACTATGTAAAGCCATGGCTTGAACGATAGGACCAGATGTAAGGACCAAACGATCGATTGAATCGTGTCCAATTAGTATAATAGCAATCACATCGATAATTATGTAAAGCCAAGGCTTGAACGATAGGACCAGATTTAAGGACCAAACGATCGATTGAATCGTGTCCAATTAGTTTGTTCTTGCCACGACAACGATAGCAGTTATATCGCCGGTCGGTTTATCAATTAAAATCTTGCCTCGATCAAAATGATCCAGTATTTCCAAATACTAAAAGACTATGGTCTAAACGATTAAAGACTACGGTCTAGAAAACATACGCAAACCTAAAAGACTATGGTCTAAGTGGTTAAAGACTACGGTCTAAGCGGCTAAAGATTACGGTTTAAAAACACAAAAAATATTGTGATCTGGTCTGTCTTGCAATTTATAAATAAAGCAACAATTTAAGTCAACATGAACGGAAACCCGATCACGAGCCATTACCACTCGAATTTTAAGGCAAGCCAAAAATAATGGCATAAATCGGACAAATAACGAACTGAGGAACACTTTATAAAGGGCAACAAAAGGCTATAGGCCGATTGAGGATCTTTTCTTTTCATTTATACATACACATAGATGATTAACAAAGGCTCAAACAAACGGCCTTAAAACAAAAAGAAGAAAAAAAATCATAAGGCCCCTGAGCCTAATCTTCATCCGAGCTCTCGATTTTTTCCCTGGCTGATTCAAGGTCAATATCCGAATCCTCAGGGTCGAATACAGCCTTCGCTTCTACCTCGAGCCTCTTGGCCTCCTCGATAAGATTCGATAAATCCACTCCAGTGGATGGAACTTTCTCAAGGGTTTCTCTTCGGGATAAACACAGCACGTACTCGGCTAGAATAGTACTGGCCTTCTCGGTAGCAGTCACGTTTGCTTTATACTGGTCTAACATATCATCATAGCTCAAGATCTGGTCAAGAGCTTTTTCATGTTCAGCCCATAGATCGGTGATATCCCGGTCCAATCTACCCCGTTCAGCCTCGGCCGCAGCAAGTGACGACTCGAGTCC
The DNA here is from genome assembly GCF_019175385.1 of Lycium barbarum. Lineage (NCBI taxonomy): Eukaryota > Viridiplantae > Streptophyta > Magnoliopsida > Solanales > Solanaceae > Lycium > Lycium barbarum. The sequence continues at coordinate 10,363,414 of NC_083338.1, forward strand.
GTTTACTTGCTCCGCCATCACACGAAGCTGCTCTTTAAGGGCATCCCGCTCGGCAACAACACCAATTGTCATTTCTTGAAGCATATGGAGCTCGGGTTTGATCCCATCAAGCTCCGCCCGAAGTTCATCAATCTGGCTGATGTATGCCCGAGCTTGAGAAGGAGGGGCATTAGCATCGGATATTAAAGGTTTATTATAAGCTTCAAAAGCCCTTACCTTCTCTGCCAGCTGGCCATGTTCCCGCTTAACCTCGGTAGCCTCGTTTTGAGCCGCTGCCAAATCTGATTTAAGGGTAGAAAGGTCAGGGAGAGACGAGATATATTCCAATTTCTGCCCATACAAATCCATGAGCTCGTCCACCTCCTGTGTTTTCCTTTTGAGCTCCTTCTTGAGCCGATCCACTTCATTCCTAAACCGGTTAAAGCTTGCATGATGAAGCACGGAGGCCTATAAGGGAAAGAGGAGCAGTTATTAAGATAGGGCAAGAAAATAAAGCTAAGTGAAAAAAATGAAGGAACGGGACATACTCGGTTCAAAGCCTGTTGAGCCTCGTTAAAAAGGCAGGATTCGCTGACTTCGGCCATCTTCTTCCAGTCTTCCTGGGACACCAGAGGGTACAGATAGCTGGCCACCCCGACCGACCCCGATAACATATTCATATCGGCCGACACCTTAAAAGAGATAAACCTCTTCCGATTCGAATCGGCGCTGGGGCAGGAAAGACTTTCTCCAATCTGGGACCAGAATTAACCCCGAAACGGTCAGCCACGAGGGTGGATAAATGTTTGAAGCCCGACATGCCAGGCGCGGGTTTCTCATAAACCCTATAACTGGTTGTCTCTTCTGGCTCTATTGACCCCTCGGTCATTTTGCCTTTGTCTTTAGCATCATCGGGCGAAATATCCACCAATCGAGGTGGCAAGTCCTGTATATAAATAATTGTATCAGTCGAAGCCACAACTTGTATCGGAAGGACGGAACCAATACCATACAAAGGCGGAATGTTAAGTACCTTTGAACCCGGTACAGAGGGAACTGTCTTCGATCCAGAGGCTGCGGTTGGGAGCCGTCCCGAGCCTCGAATGGGAGCAGGCTCGGTAGTAACGTCTCTGGACGTCTCGATCGTCAACCTGACGCGCCCTAAGTCCGTCGATCTCGGGATATCCCTCGAACCCGCTGGCGTCGGACTTGAGCTTTCCATCAAGGGTGGAGTAATCTCTGTAGAACTGGTCAGCTCTTGATCAAGGCCCTCATCGGTAAGTCGGTGCTCGCCCAACAGCAGGTCTTCATCATCGGAATGATCAGATAACTGACCAACGACATTGACGTCCGAGGCCCAGGACAAGACGTCTTCCGAAGAGGTCTCTTTGATTGTGAGCCTCAATCTTTTCTTGGCCTCGGAAGGAGCTCGAAAAGACTCGTAGGACTGTATTTTCCTCCTCTCTGCCTTGTCTCCCTGGTCAGGAGCTTTGATATTTTGTTCATCGGCCAAGGCCTCAACAACCTCTTGGACCCGAATTTTGGTGGCCTTTGATAGACCTGTAAAGGAAAGAAGAATAGTTCAAACTTATCCAACATAGCATAGCACGTAGGGAAAACGGAGCAGCGCTCTGAGGGAAGGACTTACCGTGATTTTCGGCCTCCCAGCGGGACCGATACAATTTTCGCCAGTTGCGATCGGCATAGGTAAGTTGGGAATAGATCTTCCCGATCTATTGGTCAATGTTCGGAACCGCACCGAGGGTTCGAATAAGTGATTTATACATACGAGCAAATTAAAGGGTCAGTGTAGGTTTAGACATATGATCATACATACCAAAATAAAGTTAATTACGGGTTGGGTTCTATTTCTCAGGAAATGGCAACTTTTCAGCAGGAATCAGATCCTTTGTTCTGATTCAGACAAATCTTTCTGCCAACCTCGGTCTCTATCTTCGTCAATACCGGTGAAGGGTGCCTTTTTGGCTCGTTTGGAAAGTTTAATCATACCCCATCGGAAGACACGGGGACTGTACAGCCGGAGTAGATGGTGCACCGTGAAGGAAATATTCACATTTGTGGTGAAGTAACGGAGAAGCACAACGATCCTCCAAAATGACGAATGATTTTGGCCGAGGAAAATATCATACTGTTTGCAAAAATCCACTACTACGGGATCGAGTGTGCTAAACGTGAAAGGGTAGGTATAAACGCTTAAATACCCTTACACGAAGGTCGTTACAACTTCATTCTGGTCGGGAACAACGACCTCCATACCCTTCCACCCACAGTCTTCCTTGACCTGTTCGAGTTTACTCAGGGGTATCCTGCACAAATAATTCGATATATCGACACCTCGATCCCCTTGTTGAGAAGGTTTCTCGACCTTGAAATCCCGATGGTCGTATAATATTGTGAAATGAAATCTGTCAGTACAGGCTCCGGTTTTAGAACCGAGGAGGTTTCACCGGTTTTAGCTTTGGAAGATTTGCTCGTCATTACGAAAATATGAAGGTATAAAGGCTTGTATGAAGGTTTGAAGATTGGGTAAAGAACTGATAAGGAGATATGAAGATATGAAGATTTGAAGATATAAAGGATGCTATCTCGAACCAGTTACAGTCGAGTACAAAAAATAAAATATTCAAACATGGCAGCCAGTAGCGAAGCATTTCGAATTTTGGTGAACTATAGAACAAATGACAATTGATAAAATATTGCAAAGACATATACAAGAGTGCAGGTTCAAACAATGCAAATGGAGTGCTCAATAAAGTCCGATAAGAATCGATCCACAAATTTCTAGTAAAGATGTTCCACTTCACAAAATCCCGACTATTTCGGATACATCGGTCCATCAGAAAAAATAGAAAAGCCCCTACTCTACGGCCATAAGCTGAAAAAGAAAAGTAAAACAGCAACACCTTTAACCGACGTAGTAAGCCAAAGGTTGAGAACTCCAGCCTATCCTATGGAATGCTACGACGGTACGTGATACCGACTAGGTATCCCCATGACCTGCGCCAAACGGATGAACCAGGGATATTTGGCGCCGGTAAATCTTCTTCATCAAGTACTATTGTCGGTGGGTTCTCGCCAAAGGCCATTTCCCGACGGGTCTCCATGATATGACGGGTTCGAATCCGAGAGCCAACCCCCGAATGTCTAACTGGGAAGCTTTCGGTCTCTCTGCGTCCAGGTGCCCTCGGCAGCGCAGGTGTTCTTCTTCCCCGAACGACATCTTCGGCTACGGTCTTTCCCTTAGAAGCTCTTCTCGTCGGAAGTCCTGAAAATCAAATACATTGGGTTGAGACATAATACAGAGAAATGAGGGTTGAAGAGATCGGATTAAGAAATTACCATGGCTTTTGCCTTTCCACCCTTCGGGCGCCATTCTCCTCCAAGAACGGCCTATGCTATGAGAAGCTCGGAGAAGGGCAACCATCCATTCAAAGATAGCTGTATCGAGCTCAGGTTCAACCGGATTTGGTGAAGGGTTCCCCACCTCAGGAAAATCGGTAGACGATGGACAATGAAGTTAAGTTGTGCGTATTATCACAAACCGATGAAGCCACCCTCGGCCATAATCATCTTGGGGGTCAATCAGGCTTCGATTTCCCCGAGGAAACAGATGAACATTTCCCCTTCAGATCACCCGAGGTATGTATATGTGAAGTAAATGGTCAAGGGTGAAGGCAACAGATGAACATTTCCCCCTCAAATCACCCGAGGTATGTATATGTGAAGTAAATGGTCAAGGGTGAAGGCAACCCCGGCTATATTAGCCAACTTCTCAATACAGTACACAAGTCTCCAAATCTGTGGGGCGATCTGTTCGATACATATCCGATACCGATGACAAAAGTCCTCGATCACTCGAGGAACTGGGAGAGTAAACCCAATGGCAAAAAGATAAGTGTATGACAACGAGTAGCCGACAACATGATGATTTATTTTCACACCATTCCCAACAGGGCGAATGTCAACATTTGCGCCTAAGTTACAATCTTCCCTGACTACGATAAAGGTGCCATCATCGATACAGGATTCAAATTTCTCCACCGAATCAAAATGGTAAGAAATTTTGCAGTCGTTCGTATAGTTAAACCCCGATGGGAGGATATCGGCAGCGAGAGATTCTAGCTCCTTATCAGAACCGGCGGCTCCCGTTGGCGGTAAGAACGAAGATTGATCTTCACCTTAGGTCAATAATGGAACGTAAGCCATATTTGTGACAGATTTACCCTAATAATGGATGATCACGCCCTGATGGAAGAAAGTTCAAAGTCCAAGGAGGGCTATGGGCTCAATACAGAAATCACAGCAAGGTCTTTGAGGAGAAGCAAAGTTTAGATTTGAAGAAGCACAGATGCATGAGAAAGGAAGAATACATGGGCTATATTTAGAAAAGAAATCAAGGTGTCCTGTAGCGTATCAAGGACTCTGACACAAGGAGGTCTCCCAAAAAAGATTTGGCGGCTAAGTAATAATGATCTAGCATCGGGCAGAGTGAAGTGTTGACTAGAAAGTCTTGTCCTAGGTAGATGTATGTAGTTGCTCAGCTTTATTTTTGTCCATTTCCCGCGGTCAAAATTTCACCTCGGGAAATGGGGGGACTATCTGTATACGGGTAAAACCGAGGATATGGACATGCTCGGTTTCCCGATGTCAAGGTTAGGCTCGGCCAGGATACGACTGGCTTATCGGGGATAAGGCTTCAAGCTCGATCTGTAACGAGGCGTTAAAGCAGGTCGAAGAGGCGGTTACCACCATGAGGAGAAGACCGGAATATCCGCCCTCAGTTGGATATTTTGGCACCAATCTCGGCAACAGCTGTCAACAGATTTCTTTTCCTTATTTAGAATTGTACTAGGGTTAGGACTCCTTTATTATATAAAGAGGAGGCCCTCATTCATTGAGGAGGTCCTGCGACAGAGAAAAGAGAGCATTCATAGACTAAGAAAGTAATAGTACCGTTTGAGTTCATTTATCTTTTCTAAGGTTGCCTTTTGTTATTCATTGTAAACACCCGGTCAGAAGGGTTCGACCTCGGTTCCCGATATCTGAGGCCAGTCATCATTTCACATTTGGTCAGATCTGCATATTTTATTTGCTTATTTATTTATTGTGTAATCTAATCTCGAATTGAATTAAGCCACATATCTTTGGCACCACACATAAATTTAATTGTTCTCCATTTTAAGGTTAAACACTATCCCTCAAAACCCTCTCTAGCCATCCTTCTGATCTTCGTAGGTGAAAAGTCCATTCAAATTTGTGTTTAGAATGTATCTATACTGTGTAGCAATGAAATTGGCCGGACCATGGCGTGATAGGGTCTGTTCTGGGCTAATTTTCACTCTCTTCGTCTCTTCTCATGCGACTTGGTCCTCAATCCCGAACTCGACCTCAAGTGATGTGAATCTTTTAAATCACTATTTTATTTTTCTTCCATTATCTATAATCATGTCCAATTAAATATCATCGTATAAGATAAGAAAGAGAGCATTTCAGTTTTTACGTCATTTTGGACAATGAAGTGAACATATATCATACTCCCTCCGTTTCAATTTATGTGAATCTTTTCGGAGTACGAGGGTCAAACTTTATAGTTTTGACCTTAAATTTTTACTTCAAATTATTTAGAAAAAATGTAAGGAAAAAATGGTCAAAGAACCACCTCGAAGACTGCCCAAATAGTAATAGGTTCACATAAATTGAAACAGAGGGAGTATATAATTGCTAAGATGACTTAGATGTACCTAACTAAGCTAGCACAAATTGAAATCACTTAACCAAAGTTCTCTTATAATATTGCATGTCAAACATTATAAATTTATATTGTTAAATTAGAAAATAAACAAATAGTAGTATAATTTATTTTTCTTTGTGTGCCATTATTGGAAGCTGACTAAATCAAGGTGCAGTCCACCTTCCCCTTCAGCCATGCGCCATGACTTTCCACACCCCCTATTCCTTTCTTTCCTTTTTCTCTTAATTGCAAACGTAACATCTCACAACCAATTTTCTCTTATAATAAACAGAATAACAGAAAGAATTCAAAAGAACAAAATAACAATATCACAACAGCTTCTTTTTTTATTCCATGACCAAAAGTCATAACTACATTATGCTAACTTTATAGCTAGAGACGGATATATATTCTATAATAATCACTAATAGACTAAGCATGTTTTGCTTGACTTAGTTTTTTTCTTTTTTAATCCATAATTGTAATAAACTTTGGGGCTGGGGTGAGAAGAAAGGGTTGAGGGAAGAAAAGTTCAACAATTCTTGAAAGACATTTGGCTAAATGATTTTTTAGTTACTTTCTGAGTAATGATTTTCAGGTTAGCATAGGAAGCCTTTTTCCATAAAATCTGTTTATTTTGAAAATATATCTTAAGAAGAATTTACTGATCCCAGCCGTTTCTCTCTTCAAAGTAACATAAGGTCACCATCACGCAAAAGTGATCTAATGGTATAACTAATAGTGTAAAATGTCAAGAAAATGGAAGAGATTCACAATATGGCTTCAGAATAGGTATTCATTATACAGATTTAACGAATTGTTCTTATTGAAGTATAATTATAATGAGAGCGGGGGAATGATCATTCTCACATCATTAGTATTAGTTATTGAAATACATAATAATCATTTTTGGAGTTACCTTATCTCTATTTTTTTTTTATAATTATATCAGTGTGGCGAGAGGAATGTTACGATACTGATGAGGTTTGAACCCTCCACCTTAATTGTAAAAGACAAGAGCTGAAGCTAGCTTTCAGCCCCTTATCTCTATTTGAATATATATAATGATCACTTTATGTTATGTTATGTTATTTATTAGTATTTTAATTAAAAAGAGAGGAAAATATTTCTTCAAGCAACCACCAAAAGGAGCTTTCATATTATAGAGAATGTAACGGCCAAAAGAATTAAAAATTTCTTCCTCTTTATTAGTTATACATCAATAAGTGACACTCTCAAAATAGCTATCTGTTATTTCCACCTTTTTATTATTGAAATCTCCGCTCTTTTACTAATCAAATCTTGGTTTCAACGTTATACTTCTTCAATAATTCTCTCTTTTCTTGTTGGTTTTATTCAAACATACCTTTTATAAGAATTTCAAATACTTTTTGTTGAATTCTGGATGTTTTTGCATTATTAATCCAATAAAATCTTTAGCTTCATTCATTTCATCTCTTTGATCATGGCTTCAATGTCTAATACCATTCAGTTTTCTTTACAAAGACCACATTTTTCATCACCCCACAAACTTGCTAGTAGAAGTGTAACTAATTTAGTTCCTTTCAAAAGTCTTTCAGTTGTTTCAAAGTCCAAAAGTTTTGATATTTCACCTGTGGGATTATCAAGCAAGCCTTTGAAGTTATTTAAATGCAGTCAAGTATTAAAGCCAAGAAATAATGTTGATGTTTTTATCACAAAGGCTGCAGCTGCTGCTGATGCAGAGGATCATGAAATTGAAATTACTGATGGGTTTGATTTTCTTCTTCTTCTTCTTTTCCTTTTTGTATTGTCAACTTCATTTGTCTGTTGTTGTTGTTGTTTTTTTTGGTTAATTCATTGTCAATTTTGTAAGCAGGTATGCTAAGCCAACTAAAGGCTTTGCTGAAAATTTTCCAGCTCTAGTTACTGGATTCTTTTTCTTTACATGGTAAGTTATTGGGTAACTTATGGACGGTTAAGAATATAATTTAGTAAATAAAAGTGTGTTCTCTCTAATAGCTTAAGCCTTTAAATGAAATGGGCATACACTTCTACATGATAACAGAGCAGGCAAAGGTCATGATTTTGAGTCTCACTACCACCCGTTATCAAAAAGAATTTTCATGAAAAAGAATCCAACCAATATGTGAGGGGCATGTTGAGAAAATAATTAAGTAAATAAAATTATGTTCTCTCTAACACCTTAAGTTTTTAGATGAGATGGTCACACACTTCAACATGGATAGGCAAATTGTTTGACTTGTAAAACTTTTCTTTTCCTTTAAAGAGTGATTCTCTTTTTATTTCCGGGGGGAGGTGTGGCAGCGGCGCGAATAAGGCTTGAGAAAGCTAAAAATGAGTAACTATGAATATGGTTCAATAGGACATATGATTTTACACTTATCTGATAGTTAAAACTCTTATGCCCATGTTCAAATGAATCTGATCATCAAGTCTTCTGATGCAGGTACTTTCTGAATGTGATCTTCAATATACTCAACAAGAAGGTCTACAACTATTTCCCATACCCATAGTAAGTGGCTTTTAGTTACTTGTGAGAACTCTCAAATCCAATATCATGTTTTGCAATTGCGAACAAAGAAAAAGACAAGCTTCCCTTGAGTTTATCTTCTTGAATATGATTTTTCTTCCTGCTTTTGCAGCTTTGTTTCAGTTGTACATCTCCTAGTTGGAGTAACCTATTGCCTTGTTAGTTGGTCTTTTGGTCTCCCTAAACGTGCAGTAAGTTCATTTTCTGCACTGTTATATTCTGTTAAGAGTTTAAGTGATATACACCATCAGTGAAAATAATATTTTGCTCTATCATATCATCCAAAGGATATATATAGGTACCTCCTTAAAATGTGAGATAGTAGTCTTGAAAATATAAGATAGGTTATCCGCTACAACACGTAAAGGTGACATGATGGTGTAAAGATTTCTTACACGGACGGTGTATATAACTCAAACTCTTTTGTTGATGTACTCAATAGCTGGCTTTAATTAACTTGCATTTGTCAAAACTGTGTGATTAGCCCATCGATAAGGAACTTCTGCTACTGCTCACTCCAGTAGCATTCTGCCATGCTCTTGGACATGTTATGTCTAATGTGTCATTTGCGACTGTTGCTGTATCCTTCACTCATACTATCAAAGGTAATAACCCAAAAAGACACTAGTTTAGCTCGCTAAGTTTTTTATTTTGAATAACAGATGCTTGTAAATTTCTACACTTCAAACGAGTACTTCATACTTAAAAAGAGCACTCAGAGATAAGCTGTGCTCTAGAGCTCAGTGTATTAACTTGTCTAATCTTTGTATGGATCAGGAAGAATTACCTTAATTTGACATCCATAGTGGATCTTAATGATATATGGCTTCTGAATTACTTAAAATTAAAAAATCAGTTCAGAATGCTTCATTACCCATTATTCTGGAAGAGCTGAATTTTCTCATTGGTGTTGTGCAGCTCTAGAGCCATTCTTCAGTGCTTCTGCTTCTCAATTTGTCTTGGGCCACCAGATCCCCGTCTCACTGTGGTTATCGCTGGCTCCTGTTGTCATTGGTAAGTGTCACATATAGCATTTTGTTCTTTCCTCCACTAAATTCCAACATTTACAAACTGCTCAAACATATCAATACAGAAAATCTTGCCTCTTGATGCAAAACATGTACACTTTTTTATCAAGTTTATTTGCTCTGGCGTATGATATAACAAATTTTATGTTACATGATACAACGTAGGATATAAACTTAGCTAGGATAATAAACACCCTATTGAATGACCAGCAAATCCTCAATCTGAGGTTCTGCCTCATTCTTCTTGCTGATCCAGCCTGCTCAAAATTCTGATCAAAACAAAATTGTTGATCATTCTTAGGTGTGTCAATGGCATCATTGACTGAACTATCATTCAATTGGACTGGCTTCATTAGTGCAATGATTTCGAATATTGCTTTCACTTACAGAAGTATCTACTCAAAGAAAGCAATGGTAAGTGTTTTCCTCATATAGTAATACTGAGGTCTGATATCATGAAATATGCCAGCATTACCTTCAGCCTGCCCTAATATACAGGGTAGGCTAATTGACATCCAAAAATTCACACAAAATTCTGTCGTCTTTTCATGTTAGATTAGTCATTTGACTACCTAGAAATTAAATTTGAATTGTCAAAGCTAATGTGAATGTGACTAACATGTAAATTATTCTCAAAATGAGTTAATTAACTGGTCTTCATCAACAATAAGAATCAAGTAAGATACACGAAGGGGAGCCTTGAAGCAACGGTAAAGTTGTCTCCGTGTGACCTATAGGTCATGGGTTCGAGCTTTAGAATCAGCCACTACTTGTGTTAGGGTAGGCTCCCTACATCACAGCCAGTACTTGGTGTGCGGCCCTTGTTTGGCCGTGCGTGAATGCAGAATATTTTATGCATCGGACTGCCCTTTTATTTTTTACTGGGTAAGATACATCATCGAGGAAATTGTGCGCACATCGATTAAGCAGTCAGCAAAGTAGAGCAGTTTTAGTGTTCTCAACTTAACCGTCCTTCTAAGTGACCTCTGTGCTACATAACTACCAATCTATGCTGGAGGATTTATGTTATCTTTCTCCTGTACTTTTTTATATTATGATTTTCTTGATATGCTGCTTTCAACAGACTGGAATGGACAGCACAAATATATACGCGTATATTTCAATTATTGCCCTCTTCTTTTGCCTCCCTCCAGCGATATTTGTAAGTTTACTTTTCTCAGAGATACCTGCTTTCTCAGTGTATTTTGGAGATAGAACTAATTGACGACTACAAAATGCAATGTCAGATCGAAGGACCCCAACTACTGCAGTATGGTTTCAAGGATGCCATTACTAAAGTAGGCCTTTATAAGTTCTTATCTGATCTCTTTTGGATAGGGATGTTCTATCATCTGTATAACCAGGTATGCTATGAGTATGTGAATATCAATGCATTAGTTTTTTAATACAGAGTCTATACTTTTCTGATAAGTTCCAAGAGAATTCCTTTATTTCAAAAAATTTATAACTTTTAACATTTACAGATAGCTACCAACACCTTAGAGCGTGTTGCACCACTTACACATGCTGTTGGAAATATTTTGAAGCGGGTGTTTGTGATTGGTTTTTCTATCGTGGTATTTGGTAAGTGTTAACACACAGTTTCTTGATTTGGTATATGTCAAATTTGTTCTATGCTTCATTGTTTCAAAACATTGCAGGAAACAAGATATCGACTCAAACTGGGATTGGTACTGCAATAGCCATTGCAGGTGTTGCCATTTACTCTTTAATAAAGGCAAGGATTGAGGAGCAAAAACGGGTTAGTCCTCAAAAGCACCGTTTAACCTCATTTTTAGATTTTTCTGTCTGTATGAGTGCATCTACTACTGACCTCATTGGTTCATCCCAGTAACATAATCACAACTTGATTTGGGTCACGTAAAAATATTTGAACACTTCGAAGAGAAAATGCTTTGTAAAGCTTTTTATAACTTCACATTTACACCATACTGTAATGTACTAGTATATGTAAAATCAGCTTTTTGTTTTAGTCCTGTTTTCAGATTTTCTTTTACCACCAGCAATTTAACAGAAAAAGCATGCTAAACTTTTTATTCTTTTTACACTGTCTAATTCATTATGTAAAATGAAATAAAGCCAACAGCTTTCCATTTTAAACAAAGTTCTTATAGCAAAAGTTATACGCTTTGACCTAAATGAGCAGTTCAACTTATAATTCACATTATATTGACACCTTGTAGCCGATTTAACAACTTTTTCAAAACAAGCCATTTTATTCGAAATTTGCTCCCCTTGTCAAGCAATATGGAAAAGTGAAAAACTAAGATTGAGATGCTAAAAACAAACACTAGAAATGCACATTGGACAAAACGAACAACCCATCAGAAATGGCTAGAAATTTGTCTCAACAGAATATATGACTTATGAGACCAGTAAAAAGAACCAGGGATACCTTAGCAATTGATCACTAAGAGAGCACATCACCTGGATGGAAGTAGCAGAAAATTGAATAAAAACTATTTCTTCCTGTGCACATTACTGCCTTAATAATCTTGTCTATTTTCAGAAGGCTGCCCTTGCTCATGCACAATAGGAAGCACTAACAAAGAAGACGGAAAGAGTGAACACTAATGAGTACGAGGCAGCGTAGAGTTGATCTGATTAACGCAAGAGAGAAGTTGCCTCATCTCAGCTATGGCAATTATGTTAGTCTATTCCTCATCTCAGCTATGGCAATTATGTTAGTCTATTTGTTTCTTCTGTAAAATTGTGAAGTTGGCCTGATTTTGTTTGTTTGAATATTCACAAGTTAGATACAAGCTGATCAATTCAGCTGCAGTAATTCCAGAAAATAAGACACAAGATCACATTTCATTTATTTAGTAGTTTCCACAGCTATTCAACATATTATATTGATGCAAAATAATATTATACAATTCTTAGAAAGTTCGAACACTTACCTCCAGATGTAGAGGACACAATACTGCAGATCAAATTTTATTTCTTTTGAAGTGAGCAAATATTGCACACAGTGGAAACAGGTTGGTAGATTCATGTTCAGTACCATGGATCCCTGACAAGTTCACCAGCAAAATGGTCATCACCATAAGAAACAGAATCAACTTTGAAGAATACAAAAGCACGAATGGGAAAAAGAAATTATGTAAAGTAAAATTCTCACCATGAAATATTGTACTACAATTGTTCACCGAGAACTTGATCTCATTGCGATAGCAATTTCGTCTTTTGGTATGGAAAAGGCAAAACCATCTTGTCACTAAATTTTGATTACTTGTCGTTCTACACTTGATACAACAACATACCTAGTATATTTTCACAAGTGAGATTTGGGGAGGGTGGGTCTCCGTAGACCTTACCCTACCTTTGTGGGGTAGAGAGGTTGTTTCCCTTAGACCCTCGGTGCAAGAAAATCGTTTTTCAGAATATGGTTTGAAATAGATTAAAAGAATGCATCACAAACAGAACATCCTTTATACACAGAAGCTAATACTACAACCCTTCATCATCAGATCCATGAAAGAAAAGGCCCCTAAATATGCTTCCCAAACTAAAACTACTAAGCAAAATACAATTTTGGTCCATTATCTTAAAAGCTATGCCACCTAGAAAGTTTCCTTCATGTAACCAATAAAACCATGATACTCATGATATCATATATTCTACATTTTTGTTCTCATTTGTAAAGTCTTCAAGCTCAAGTTGATATCCGGAAAAGGGAAAAGGCAAAGCAAAGAGATTTAAGATAATTGAATATTACAAAAGTTCACTGCAAACACAATATCCTTATTCCTTACACGTACGAAATAATACAACCCTCCTTTATCCTATCCATTAGCCAAAAGGCTCCTGAATGTAACCAGAAGCATAGCCAATTCACAATTTTTTATCCATTTTCAAAGACATATTACCTCAGAAACTACAACCCCAAAGTGTGCATCCCAAACTAGCTGTAGTCAATATAAATTTCCATTCCTGCATTCAGTAGTTTAAGTTTTCTATTAATAGGGGTGTCAAATGTGCTGATTGCATGAGCTAAAAAGCGGGTCATAACTCAATTCGTCCGATTCTTACTAAGTTTTAATTTCTTTGTTTATTCTTGTATTAATCTTTTAGTATCTAATAGAACTATTATTTTTTTCTTTATTAAGGCTATATATAAGATCTCTGTTCAATTTGGGCTACATAACAGTTCATTTTTTTATGGGCTGAACTAATACATGGGCAGGTCAATAACCAATCCAAACTTGGGCGGGTTGGCAGACTATGTTTTCATGGGCTAATTTTTCATCTGTATCTACTACTAGTTCTCTTTGTTTCTTACTGACATACAAATCTGGGCAATTTGCACAATTGCCATTCATACAGACTGGTCTTTAATTTTGCCCCTCAATTTGCTGGTCCTTAATTTTTGTTCTTCGCTTAAAAAGGTTGTCGAAAATATCCCGAGGTTCTGGGTTTGAAACCCAGTAGAGTAAAAACTAAAAATAACTACCTTTTAATTTATTTATATTTAATAACTACAGTGATTTTGTAAATTACCATTCACAGCTATACAAAAATAGATCAAGCGGCCATGGACCCATGGTTGGAGTGGTTATTGGGTGTGGGCTCTGCCCCTGCCCCGCCCACGTTCGAACCCAACCAACCACATTATTTTTCTTACATATTTTTCATAGCTTTTTCTCCTTGTATCCGAGTATATTTCGTCATATGTATTTGGCTCATACTTTGTCTCATATGTATTTGACTTCTTCTCTTGTATCTAAATGTATATGGAGCTAAATTCTTCCTTCGTGCAAACAATGGAAGTCAATATATTTTTGGTAATATTCCTATCCAATGCTCACAAATTCTATATTATTTTTAAGTCAAGAAATGTAGCTCTCCATACTCAACTTCCTACCCAGAAAAGGAAAAAAGAAAAGAGGCAAAGCAAAGCAATTTAAGGTAATTTAACATTATTAAGAAAGTACAATGACATCAATTTATAACAAGGCGTGTGTATACCAGGAACTTCACTAAATGTTATTAATTTCGTCCATTTTTACTTGTTCACTATATTAGAAATAAATGTTCACTTTACTTGTTCAGTTTGAAAGACCAAGAGATAATTTACCATTTCATACTGCTTTTATCCTTACTATTAATTATTGGATTGAAAACTTCAAGAAATTGTTAATAGTTGCACAACTTTTAAAGTATGTTTAAAAGATTCAATTATTTCGATGATTTATAACAACTAGGAGTGATATAGTAAAATTAGCATTTTATTTATCATTTCTTAAGAGGTGTGTCAATTCAAATAAAGATAAGTAAAAATGGAGGGAGAGAGTACCGTACAATGAAGCAAGAAAATCCAGCAAAATACAACCGTTCAATCAATTTTTGAGCTTTATCCACCCAAGAAATCCCCTGTTTGATACATAGCTTTAAAGGTCAAATTATGCTACGCAGTGTTAGCAATCAAATCATAATCCTCCATTAGGCTAAGCTAATCCCAACAAATCATCAGCCTATGCACCCATCATCAAATTAGCCCTTAAATAATGATTAAACAAATTAAGGCAGAATACATAGATAAACACCTTAACTTGAACTCAACTGGCAACTAAAATAATCTAACTTTGAAAATGCACATCTATACACCTCAACTTGTCCTCACTGTACTTTGTGGATACCCGATGCTGACGTGACACATAAATTTTACAGATGTATAGATGATCATTTATTTTGTAAGTTGGAGTGCTCAACTGACACAGCGGAGACGAGTTGAGTTGTCTAGACGTACATTCTCTGGTTGACAATTGAGGTCAAGTTAACTGTCAATTAGGGGTCTACATGGACCGGTTTAGTTCGAGTTTTTCAGATACCAAACCAAACCAATTGCAGTGGGTTTTTAAATCTATAAACCAAACCAAACCAATAAAAATCAGGTTTTTCAACTACTGGTTTAGACCAACAAAAGTCGAGTTTTTCAACTACTATTTTTCTCGGTTTTTTCGGGTTACTCGAGTTTTTCGGATTTTTTTCTATAAAGTCTTCATACAAAATATATAACTTGTACTTCAAATATTTCTTTAGTTCTCATAAGATACGACTATCTAATTAAGATACTTTAAGAAAATAACCCAAAATCTGAGATGAGAGATGACGTCGTACTAAAATATTCAACAAAAAATAGTAATGAAATTGCATAAAATAAAATGACCATACTCTAAAAGTACTAAGTCAAACTATAATAAATATAGCTAATTTATAAGGCATTTAGAAAATGATCATAATCTAAAAGTATTAAGTCATGCTAAAATAAGTATGACTAATAAGTATTAATTACATGATTTATTTTAACTGTCTAAATCAATATAAAACTAAAGAATAGATATCCGACATTATTGTCATTCTTCGAGTTAGAATTGAATTTCTTTTATTAGTATTAGTATTGAATTGATAGTTATTGGGTTTTATTTGAGTTATTAATATCTATGGGATATAGAACTTATTGGACCATTCATGTAAAGACAAAAAATTATGAAAAAGTATAAGAAATATTTATAAATTTACTACTATATATAAGTGGGAATCAAAAGTTTTGTAGTCCTCACACTGAACTTTAATCCAATTAAGCTTTTACATGTGGCTTTTGTGTCTTTTCCTTATTGCATATTCTTACTTTTACAAAAACAAAAATATGACATTTCACTTGGGCCTTTGTAATTGGTTAATGTAATAGTAACTTTTATGAATTTATTTTTGTGTTTTTTTTGTCTTATTGCGTATTCTTACTTTTACAATTGTTCTTTTTTTTATGACATTTCACTTGCGCCTTTGTCATTGGTTAATGTTATAATAACTTTTTATGAATTTATTTTTTTGCTCCTTATTAACTTATTTTTACTCCTTTATCTCAAAATAACCCCACTTGTGGCATTTTTGTTGTTGTGTTAGATGATTCTAGAAGATGAAAACATGAGTTTTGTTAATACGTATGAAAAACTAAATACATTGTTAAAATCTTAATGAGTTCAAGATAAGCGCAAAATGAGTTTGACGCAAGGCGGAGCTAGAGTGTCAACAACGGTTTCGATCGAACCTAGTAACTTTGGTCCACAAACTTTGTTATTAAACGATAAGTTATTAATTTAGTATTGAATAACTTAAAAAATAAGAATTCAGAACCCATAAATTTCATATGTTGGCTCTACATCTGAATTGAAGTAAATAATTTCGTTAACATTAAAAGTTAATGTTTAAGAGTTTGGATCCGGGCTTAACATGGGCCTCATGAAACTAGTTACATTATAAGTAAAGATTTTTATGTATAAAATGTTTTTGAAATTTTATACATGCAATGTCGGGTTGATTTGATTCGGTTTGGTTTGAATTTTTTTAGTTAAATTCAAACCAAACCAAAAGTGGTCAGGTTTTTCTTTTTAAAACCAAACTAAGTCAAACCAAACCACTAATCGGATTTTTTTCTCAATTTGATTCGAATTACCAATTTGGTATGGTTTGTCGGTTTCCTTTGTACACCCCTAGTGTCAATCTATGTGTTACGCCAACAATTAACATCAACTTTATTTGGCTTCCCATTCTTATCTTATCCAATGATCTAATCCAAAACTGAAAGAGTTGTTTTATATCTTCCCATCCAATCAGCAAACAGATTCATTAACCCTTGCGCATGAAGTCTTTGTGACATTGCCTGAATGCGTGAAGCAGGGGATTGGTGAAGCAATAATAGATTACTCTTACTTTTTTGGGGTTAAAGTTCATTATTATTTTCTTTTTATTTTTAGTTAGTTAATAATTATAATTTTGAATTTTATTCCATGGTTAGATAATTAACATTAATTTACTTTAGCTAATGGTCAATCATAAGTCTCTATGGGACGTTATTCAATAATCTTATCACTTTATTATTTGTACGGCCGCGTATAATTACGTGCACGTTTGGAAGCAACAAATTTTTGATGTTGTTGCCGGGGACACTATTCCCTTCCAACCCCTTCACTGTTATTATCGTACATCAGCGCTCCGTCAGAAAATTAAATGACTTTTCGCTAGAGTTTATCTTGCTCCTAAAAAATTCTTTGTCCAAACCTTTGTGTTTTTGGAATCCGGAACCAAAATGCCCCCCAAAACAATATTTTGAACCAAAATACCCCAACGAAAAAAAATGTTACCAAACTACCTTTAGCGCAGTAATTATCTGCGCTAAAGCAGTTAACGGGGACGGGTCCGTTAACTACTATAGCGCAGTAATTTACTGCGCTATAGTGTCCCTCCTTTTTTTCGGTCCTTTTGGTTAACCTTTCTTCCATTACACTTTTTAACGTACTTTGACCATAGATTAATCATTCTTCGGGACCCCGAAACTTCAATATTTTATATAGACCCCTACTTATTTTTGTGCGATTAATAAGGTAGGATCAATACATCAAGGATACACAAAAGTTCGGATGGCCGTTTTAGTGGTTGAAAAGTGCTCGAACGCCATTTTCGTTTGAAGGCTCGGTGACATTAGCTTGAAGTTCTTTATCAATACTTAAACTTGTTCATTAATAATTAATTAAAAGTTAGTCAAAAGGGCAGCATTCATAAGAAAAAAAACTTAATTAAATTGCATCATTCATAACCTTGAGTAGATAAAAATACTTAACATACTAATATTCTTCAAAATAACAGCATAATCATAAATTAAACTTAAAACTAAAATTACAACATTCTTAATCATCATCAGAGTACAAGTCACGTCCTCAGAAAAATATTGGCGGTTTCTTAAGACACATCTTTTTTCAGTAGCAGTTCTCTACCGGTTGATGATGCTTGTTCTTCGGCCAACTTTAGCATGTAAAATCTACATCATCTTGCCAGCATTATATTGTTTTCTTTTCTAATCCTTTGCACGGCAAGCTCGCAAGTTTTTGAACCTACTTGAGGCATGGTTAAGGAGTACCTTGTTGGGATTGGAGTGTTGAGATTTTCCAAGTCATGAACAAGACGTTCTGATTCGGCAAGCCGATGTGACCATTCTCGGCGTAAACCACAATAATATTCCCGCCGATCTGAATATTTCACACTGCAAAAATCATCATTACGCTCTATAAGAATATGGGGATTTAGCTCATCTAGTTTGAAATCACTGGTATCGCTCGAAAAACTGCTATGATTTGAACTCTCATCATCACTGCTATTTGGTTCTTTTGGAAGGAGTAAAGACCAAGCTGAGTTTCTACTACTCGATATTGAATATGGTATAGTCTAATAACAAAAGAAAGGGCTACTTATATAGTTACAAACCCCTAAGTACCCTCGGGGTGGGGGGGGGGGGGGGGTCTTTATGACCCTACTTACTTACCTTATTGTAAGAATAATATTAATCTTCATCGGACATTTCACAGTCTGAATCTCACTTGGATCTAAATCTTGTGCTACCATGTATACCATATTCTACCCTATGGTAACGTATTTGCATCTGATTGTTCTCTTCGCGAAAACGATTAAAAGCCAAATTAAACTCTTATGGAGTTCCGCGAGGCATTGACATAGCACGTTTTTTGGGCGTTTAAGCCCTACTGACGCTAACTTGTGCTCCAGCGCTGCAGCCTCCCTAACACGCCAATCCCATTCCTCTCTCATTTTATTATTGTATTCTCGATTGAATCTATCGTTAGGTTTATTTGAGTAATGAAAATCATCATCATCTAGTTCCCAAGTCCTACCCATTGCTTCAAATATGTTTGCTAGAGTGAACGATATAACACGACTGCTGGGACCTGACATAACGCAGTTATTTCATGCGTTATGCAACACTCCGTTCTTAATTTGATTTGACGTAACACTGCAAGACACTGCGTTGGTTCTATATTCAAACTTTAAATCCTATTAATACCGAGTTCGTATAAGGCAAAAAAAGCAAAAAAATTCGAAGTTTCATCTAGTTTTTGCATTTTGTATTCCTTCTAAATTATTCAAAATATGGCAGATGTTCCAAGAATTACAGTTTCTTTATTCTGGGATGGACAAATTATATTCGAGGAAAATAACTTGCGCTATGATTCTTCCCCAAAATACCATGTTAAGTTTCCACTTGACTTAAAATTCTCAAAACTACTCCAAGCCTTGTATAATAGACTACAAGTTAGTGGAAGTGATTTTGATCTAAATATAATTGAAAAATATCCATTGTCATTTACGCCGCAAGGTGTAACTAGTTATGGACAGTGGTACATTCAAGACGATGATTCTTTGACTGATTATTTGAAGGCTCCTTGTGATTATAGGCAATGCATAACTTTAAACGTCCTTGAAATGTATATAGAGAAGGTCCCCATTAATCGACTTGAATTCATGGTTAGGGCTCCTCGGGAAGTCCGAAATAGACCTCGTCGGAAAGCCCCGTCTATAATTCAGGCCGAAGTCACGCAAGCGGAACCTACTTATCAACACAATTACTCAGGTCGAAGTCACTCAAGCAATGGTCCTTCCTCAAGTTTCGGTGCAGTTGATTACTATCGGTACGTGTATTTTTTTTAACATCAATAATGTTATTTGATGTGTAGTAGTTAAAACACCCTAATTTCTTATGTAGGGAGAATGTGGTGGTCACACTAAATTATAGGCAAAGGCCTGCTATGGATGGTCCGGATTATCCGAATTATATAGTGACATCATCCAGCAATAGTGAGGAAATACCTAATGCGGAAGAAAGTGACGATGAGCAAAGTGACGATGAGATTGAAGTTGGAACTAATCCTCAACATCAAGTATAACTGTTGCAAGACATGATGAACAGTCCGACACACGAGAAGGAACTGAATTCACAACAACCATTTGAACAGCAAGAGTCGACCCCGATTCAGTGGCATTCCGATGAGATCCCCTATCTTGATCATCTTCAAGATCGCCCAGATGTCTTTGTCTTTACTAGGGATGATGATCATATTCGGCGAAGTTTGTGGAAAGAGCCAGTGGATCTTTTAAAACAAAAGGCTCATATCGAAAATAGGATGATTTTCAGCTCGAAAAAAACATTGCAAAGTGCTGTTAAGATTTATTGCATCCAGGGGATGAGGGACTTTAAAGTTGACGATTCCACACGAAAACTTTGGCAATTGGTGTGCAAGCGAAAATATCAAGGCTGGGAATGGATGCTCCGTGGTAAGGAAACTGCTAAAAAGATGTGGACTATTTCAAAGTTCTATACAAAGCACAATTGTGATATGGGTGACCTCCCAGATGATCATTGCAATCTAGATATTAATTTGATTGCGCGTGTATTACTTGGCGACATTAGAGAAAACCCAAGGTATCCCCTTCGCCTAAGTTTATTTTATTTTTGGTGTTAATATAATGTTCCTCGTTGTTATATGCTGATATTTCAACTTTTTCAGGTTCTCTATTAAAGATTGTATTAGAGTCGTCCTGAAAGTATATAGCAAAACTGTTACTAGGAGGAAGACGTTTCTTGGGCGTAGGCGTGTGTTGACACCCAATTTTGTCCCGCCTCTCCTCCGAAATACCTATTTACGCTTCTAATATTTTGGGAAAATTAAAAAAATATATATTTATATTTTACTATAATTTTTAGCCTCTTATTAATACTCACGTTTTATTATTCTATTACAGTTACTATTATTATTATTATTATTATTATTATTTTATCATTTTAGCACATTTTACCGGTTTACGCACTCACATCGCATTTATCTTCGCCTAATTAAATAATAATTTTATTTACTGTGGATTTTCGAAATATTATTGCACGGCTATTACAACGCCATTTTTATTATCTGAGCACTAATAATTGCATATTTTATATTAAGTAATATTTTAACACAAGTTATTTAAATAAGTCTTTTATTTAAATGTAGTAGCCCAATCAACTCATATTATTTTCGGATCAATTCACAATACCAGTCCACATTTTAATTTACCTGGTATCATTTTAATTTACCAGCCCAACTTAATTCACCCCAAGCCAAATAATTAACCACCACTTCGGACTAGCCCATTCATTTAATACCAGTCCAATAATGACCAGCCCACATTTTTCAGATCAGCCCACAACCCAAATCCTACCCAGTCCAAAAATGGACCCGACCCGTTTCTTAATTGAAGAAAACAGGTAGGGTTCCCCCCCTCCTTTTATTTTCCTCCGCCGCTCCCTCCGCTCCTCTTCCCTTTCCCTTCTCCCTTTCTTTTCCTCTTTCATCGTCATCTTCAACCCCACCACCGCCGCTCCTTTTCTCATCATCGTCCCCACCACCGCCGCCTGCACCCCGCTCCCACTTCCCTCTGTTCCCCACCTTCGTCTTGTCCCCCCGCTCCACTCTCCTTTTTCTTCAACTCAAAAGAACTCCCAAATCCCCATAAATAGTAGGGGTTAGAATCGCAGGAAGGAAAGAAGAATCACAGTTCCTGAACCCCAAAAAAACACCCTATTTTGTAGCTATTTTTTTTTAATCACAGAAAAAACCCATGGGAAAAATTAAGTTCTGAAATAAGTTTTCTTTTGTTTTCTTTGAAATCCCGAAAAAAAAAATCTCTAAAATACAAGCCCTTTAACCGCGTAGAATTCCTTAAAAAATCAGTTTTCTTCAGCAATCGTAATCTTATTTCAATATTGGGTCAAGAATACTAGTTCAGCTCGTATTCGTTTGTTTTGTTGTTGCTGTGAAATCGAGCATCGCAAGCTCGGATTCGAGAGTGTTTGAGTGGATATCGAGGCCCCGTACCCACTTCGCTGCACTCAAAAAAGGTAAACAACTTCCCTTTTAGTTGATTTAGTTTCAGTATGGTATTTGACAAGTGTTGGTGTGTCCATACATGTTAGTTGTCGTAGTTGGTTTATTTTCAGTTTAGTAGCATGGTGGTCTTAGGCGTGTTCGTATTTAGTTAGTTTAGTTTCGTTCTAATAGTTGAGATATCTGGAGGTTCATGTTTTATTCAGGGGTTTAATCTCCAGTTCAGGAGTTAACAGAGTTTAGCTGTTTATGTTTCAATTCAATCCAATTAATTTCAGTATTTATGTGTTCGTAAGAGTTTATCCGAAGATGATTATACCAACTAGTGATAGTAGGTGATAAGTTAAATTGCAGCACGATCCTGTGTGCTTAAATATCAATTCAAAGCAAGATCCAAGTTATTTAGATTGGGGCTGATAGCTTTTAAAAGTATTTATTACGAATATGCAGATGAAGATGTTTGAATTTGATTATGTGTCAGTATGGTAAACTTTTGAGCTTAGATATGGAGATTGTTAACTTGAGAACTTGGTATATACACATGAACTATAATAGATATGGTAAAATAAGTCGGACCTCTGTATGTGAACTCGGCATTCCTTCTTTGTGATTGTTAAATAGATGTTGAGTGAGCTTACCCAATCATCAGCAGGCCTGTTTGGTTTTAAGGCTGTTCATGCTTAATTCTAATAGTTCTTTGAAACTTGCCTTGGCTTACTGCTTGGACAACTGAAGGAATAATTCGAATGTGAGATTGGTCGATTACTGTTTGCTTATGAGTTCCAACTGTTTTTTTTTTTGTGGTCGCTATTTCACTAAGTGTATGTTAGTTTAAGTTAG
Source organism: Lycium barbarum (assembly GCF_019175385.1). Lineage (NCBI taxonomy): Eukaryota > Viridiplantae > Streptophyta > Magnoliopsida > Solanales > Solanaceae > Lycium > Lycium barbarum. The sequence continues at coordinate 10,386,277 of NC_083338.1, forward strand.
GCATTGTCCTGTCTCGTGTTGCCATTTAACTTAATCAGCGTCGAAATTCAAATCTGGCCAAATTGCTGGCATATGAAATAACTCAAATATGATTCAGTCTATGATTCATTGACAAGTTACTAAATTGGTCAAGATATATAAAGAATTTCACATGCCTGCTATGATATCGATAATGACATTCTGGATGGTTCAGTTTGGTTTACAGTGTGCTATCTCATTCGATATTTTTGCTTGCTTATATGGTTTATTGTTAACATGATGCCAGTTCGTTACTTGGAATTCTTTACCAAACCTGCATTAGTGTTCATTTATCGCATTAACATTTAAAAATGATTGTTCATTTTCCCAAAAAAGAATTGAAAAGTCATCTTGTTAAGTTGTGATCTTCTTTGCTTTGCAATATGATTTATATGATCAAACTATACAAATCTGGTTAATTAGTCAGTAGGATATTCGAACCCGTTTAAGGGTTGTTGTTAGGTCAGGCATAATTAGTAGTCGAATCTGTGGCTGATTTCTGTTCTACTTCTGATTATATTAACGAAGAACACCTCTATAAGTTTGTTCAATGTGGTTTAATAATGTCATAGTAATAAGGTAGGTTAGCATAATCCTCGGAGATTCATTGATACTTGTTTATGCTCAGTTTTAATTAGTTGCAGTCGCCTATAACTTGTTTAAATGAAGTTAGTATGATTTAACATGTTATTAGTATAGTCCATAGGTCTTGTTTGATATTGGAATAGCTTGAGAATGTTATGTTAGTTATGTTAGCTGAATCATGATTCTTATTGACTCTTTAATGGTACTAGTATTGTCAATTATTTTTTTTCATTTTTTTTTAAGTTCAGCAGGGGCCCTTAGGGCCTTTGTTGCTCTTATCTTTTGAAGTTTGTTATGTTTCTGTTCAGTTTGGATTATGTGTAATGTTTTATCCGGATATGGTTCTATTCTCTGCACTCGGTATTACTTTATTATCATGCTTTTGGTGATAGGGAGTTCTATTTTTGTTGTTGCTGCAGTGCATTGAATACTCCTGTCAGTTCTTGTTATTTGTTGTAAGAGAGTCTCAACGTATCAGCCTGTTTCTTGTCTTGCGTTTGCCTGCTGATTTTGAAGAATGAATTTGTCCATGTGTGCTTGCTTAGGCTATTTGGCATCTACCTAGTTTGGTCTTTGAGTCAAATTAAGATGCCGAGTGACTTCATATAAGAGTGATCATGTATGCCCTGAATATCATGCGTATACTGGCCATTGCACATGTCCAAACCAGTCTGTTTCAGTCAACTGTAGGCTGTAAACGACTGCGATTTCCTGAAATTTACTCGAACATGGAAAATATGGCTTTACTTTTAATATGGATTCAAAGTATTTGATAGTCTCCTTATCTTACAAAATGGCATTGAGAACTTGTTTTGAGACTATCTATGGATGAAAACATGATCGAAGCTATAACTAGTTAACTAGATTAAAAGGAAATGTCATGGTAACCTCACTTAAAACATGGCAATTGCCTTCCTTATTTTGCTAGAATATGTAGTTAAGGTCACCTAGTAAGTCTCTGTTTGGTCATTCAAATTGCAAAATCCTTTGTGCTTTCATGCTGTATACTGTTTTAAGCTGTCAGCTTGTTTTTCAACCTTTAACTCCTCGTTTATAAACAAAAAATAAGTATGTAAGCACTTATTCTTCATTTTGTTTTTGCACTAAAGAATATAGTAGGTTTGTGACTGGGGTTTTCATTTTCTGTCACAGTGGGAATTATTATGAATCTTGCAAAAAGTACATGCTCTAGTTTGCATTAATGTGTGTTTGGGTCTGTTTTCTCCTATTCTTATAGGAAGTTTAAGCTTTTGTTTTATATGTGATTACAAGTATAGATTAAAGAGAAGTGAAGCATGCCTTTCCTTTGTGTTTACTCTCAATAGTAATTTAGCAGTTCTGTAAATAAGTATAAGTTTCTGGTTAAAACGAGTTTTTAGATGTTGGAGAATAATGGAAATTAAGCCTCCTAAGTGATTAAATGAACAGTTGGTCTAAAATTACTCTTCTGTTGCTTTTAAATCAGTGAGTGCATTGCACTTTTCACTTCTAATTATGCTCTGGCTGTTTTAAGTGTTATGTCAAGCTTTTAATATCCTAAAATAAGTTGTGTTTTCCATACTTGTTCGAAATTTCATATGCTTTCACATCATAGACATACATAGTATGTATACATAATTTACTGATATGTTTAAGCTTACTTATTGATCATATATTAATCCTTTTCCTTTCATTTTTTTTATGCATGACCATCGCATACGACTCCGAGTGACTCGTCTTCTTCCGCATTTGGTGTTGGGCTAAAAGCCCAACGCAATCTCCTCTCGGGTCAATCTACCGCCGCAGCAGATAAAAAAAAATATTCTGGGCCAAGCCCATACAGCGGCAGGCCACAGCAATACAATGAAATTACTGGGCTGAAGTCCAACAGCAGTCTGATCATAGCAGCCATGAAATGGGCTGAGCCCATTTAACTTATTTACTCCTCTATTTTATTTTTTATGCATTTAATTTGTATTACATGACTAACACTTGTTAATTTAGATGAACCATAGTGAAATTAGTGGGGTTTAGTCTTAGTAATGGGTAGTAAACCAATAATTAATTCCATAAGTTTTATTCTCTTCTTTTTCATGTTAAAACTATTTATAACGTCTAATATTTGTTTTATTCGGAACAATTGATTTGCAAAATAACATGACTATATATTTTAAGTAAAGGGAATCATATTTTATTCTTACTATCATATACATTTTAAAACATCACTAATACGTAAATATAAACTCAAGTATATTTTATAAACACTGTTTTCAAGATTCATCCAATTATACATATTTATAGCCAAGCATAATTAAATAAAAGAGAAAGAAAATTCGTTATCTTTTGCATTCTATTTATAAAAAATAAGTTTAGATTTTCTACATTACTATACTCATATAATGTAATTCTATCTAAAGTTCACATCTACTAAATCTTCTCTTAAAAAGTTATTATATTTTAAACAGCACTATCATACTTTCATTGGAAGCCTTAACAACTTTTATAAGTCCTATTTTAAAAAAAAAATGGCATTTTAAGTTTTCTTTTATATTATATTTTCTATAAATCTTATTTTCACTAATATTATTTTCCTTTTAAAATTTTAGCAACATTTACGAATTTAAACATTATATTTACTTCAATTAATTAACCTAAGTTTGGTCGGATAACCGTAAGTTAACGGATTTTAAAGGATGCCTAACCCCTTCCCTTTATGATAATATAGAGCCCTTACCTAGAATTACACTGGTTAAGCAGACTATTAATTGAGGTTTAGTTTTAACTTTGTCTTAGTTAACATCTTGGTGTCCTAATTCACCGTTAAATTAATTAGGTGGCGACTCCTCAAACAAAATAAACGGGAATCACCAATACGTCTACTCCTTAATTTAACCCGGTTAAAAGGGGGTGCGACAGCGTGCACATGAGATAGTCTTCGGCAATTGGGAGGGCTCTTTCAAGACGTTGCCGAGATACATGGCGGCTCTACAACACTTCAATCATGGTACTGTTGTTGAATGGAAGCTCAAATCGAAGCCTGGTGTGCCCGGTAATATTTTTGATTTTGTGTTTTGGGCCTTCAAACCATGCATTGATGGTTTTGCTCATTGTCGGCCTGTAATATAGAAGGAACACATGTGTACGGGAACTATGACATAAAGCTGCTAATAGCCGTTGGAATGGATGCAAATGGAGCTATATTCCCTATAGCTTTTGCAATTGCAGCTAATGAGATCATTAGTACGTGGGGTATGTTTTTGGACTACTTAAGGCAACACGTTATTAAGGATCTGTCACGACCCAGCTAGGGGCCGTGACGGTACCCGGGGCTAACCACCGAGCATCGCTCGTGCCACCACTTCTTAAGCTTATTTAGCAATCACTTATCCGATTCATGCTCAATTTATAATAAATTCCATTTTCATTTAGAAACAAAATGTTAGTATACATACGAGACCTTAGGCTAGCAAAATAATATATACATATACATATATATATATATACACACACACATACACATAATGACCATGCCATGAAACCACACGACCCACGTCGAGTATCTACGAGCCTCTAAGAGATGACATCTACAACTGTACACAAAAGAATCATCATAGGCACCTTCGGGACAATGGAGGGCTTTCAGTCAGCTAGCAGCCTCTAAGAATCCGGAGCAAGATCTCCTCCCTGTCTACCTGTGGGCATGAACACAGCGTCCAAATAAAAGGACGTTAGTACGAATATTGTACTGAGTATGTAAGACAGGAATGAAATAAACAAACATAATAGAAAGATCATGAGTCATGGGACAAAGATATAACCTGCACAAATGTCATAGGCAATCGCATTACTATTATATTTCACATTTTAAATAATCATAGTACACATGTTATCACATCCCATACATAATCACGTACGTCATCATCTCATCATAACCTGTATCATTACCCGCGTCCGGGCACCCTCATACGCCGCCAACTAATGGTGATCTTGCCCGGCCTTATAAGCGCGGTGGAATCATATGCAGCCCGCATTAGCGGTGACATGCCCGGCCATATAGGCGCAGTGGAAATCTTATCATCACAGCATCAATCATAACACGTCATTATTATACTTCTCAAGCCATAGCATCATATTATCATTTCTTAGTGTTCCATGTATACCATAGTGTTACAAGTTAGCATTACTTATCATCTTATTGTCATAACATCCATTAGCATTAAGAGCATTCATTAGGCTTTAAGACAATCATACTATGTCGGGGTGACGTAAGGTCGTGAACCCCCGATTGTATTATGGACATTTATGAGTATCATGCCTCGCCTTGAAGGGAATAAAACATAAGGCGTGTGTTAACAATAATAACCTCATTATCATTGTAGGAACATCATGCCTAATTTCTTGAGTCTCTAGACTCTAGCTCATTTTCATCACTATCATGCTCATAGGGGATTTAATATATAGAAGGACTCTTAAGCTTCATCTTATAGAATAATTTGTGGAATACTTGAAGGATTCATGCCTTTGAAAGAAGAGTTAATCCTCACATACCTTTGTCGTTTAAGCAATTTAGCGTTTGCTTATTCTCCTTCAATGTCACGCCTCTACCTTCAAAAAGAGGATTTGCACGATCGTTAGCTAACCAACTATATGAACGCACTACTATTTCTAGAGAAAATTGCGCAGCACTTCCTTTGTTTATACTACTTTGCCCGTATTCCATATCAACTCCCAATCACTCACAATAACAATCACAATATAGCAATCAACAATTATCATGCATATACAATGACCATGATCCACCATTTCTCTTCTTTTATGTCACGACCCAGCTAGGGGTCATGACGGGTACCCGGGGCTAGCCACCGAGCACCACTCGCTCTAATACTCATCTTACTCATTTAATGCTCTTTTACCAATTTTATACACGAATTGTAGGAAAATCATATTTTATATAAAAACATAAATACTTATATACATTTGCCTCTCGACCATCAAAATAACATATTCATAATAATAACATCTTGCGAGACCATCTGACCCACACTGCCTATCTACGAGCCTCTACTGACATACTAAACATATAGACGGAACAAGACTCCGTCATGCCCAAAATATGCATATGTACCAAAAGAAGAACCATAAGCACCTCCGGACAATGGAGTGCTCTCAATCAGTTGACAGCTACTAAGGGTCTGGACCAAGCTCACCTTCCTGTCTACCTGTGGGCATGAACACAGCGTCCAAAGAAAACGGACGTCAGTACGAACATTGTACTGAGTATGAGAGACATAAATAATAAAGAAAAACAGTGTTAATATAATGTGAACATCAATATGAAACATCTGAATCTGAATGACAATCATAACAGAAGTAATGCATGCTGTCTTACTCATACTCATCATAATCTCATATATGCATAATATGCAAGCTGCCCGTCCATATCGGAACGGTGTGATAATCAATAACATTAGCCCGCGTCCAGGCCTCCCGCGTCTGGGGTACCATCTCATGCCGCCCACTAGTGGTGTCTGCCCATGCCGTCTGGCCATGGTGTATAAGCTGCCCGCCTTCGCGGTAACTGCCCGGCCAACTAGGCACGGTGTAACATAATCATAACATGCTCATCATAATACATGTACAATAACTCAAGGATAGCTATACTTTATCGGGGTGACCTGAGGTAGCCAACCCCCGAATCCATTATGGAACATTTTTAAGTATTCTGCCTCACCTTGAAGGAAATAGTATATAAGGTGAGTGGTTACAATAAATGACACCATTAAAGTCATAGGGACATCATATCATAAATTCTAGAATCGTTATATTAAACTCTTCATCATCACTATTGAACTCACACTGTGTCTCATGTGGTTATCCATGAACATGACTATTAATGTTCTGGAATGTAGGAAATTCATGAAGAGGAAGGAAAAGTCATGCTATAAGATTCATGCCATAGAAAGAAAGGACTAGCCTCACATACCTTTGTCGTTTGGCTATGTTATCGTTCACTTGCTCTCCCCCAATGTCACGTCGTTACCTTCACGGGAGAATTCATATTAACATTAGTTAATAGATTATAAGGACGCGTCGTAAATTCTAGAGAAAATTGGGCAGCATTTCCCCTGTAAACTTAACAATCCTCGAAATTCCAACTTAGCCAAACATCAATCAAAATACCAACAACAACAATACCAACAATTTCATATCAAACTAGACTTAAATCCATTCTTAAATTACTCCCAAAACAGCCCAATATACATTCGGATACCAATGCTTGTATACACTTCTTTATTTCCGTATATCCATAATATAACAACAACAACTACAGCCAATCCTCCGATATTCCAGCCCACAAAACAGTCCATAACGACCATAAAACAATCCCCAAAATATCATCGCAAAACAGCCACAAATATTATACCAAACAGCTCCAAAATATTGTCACAAACAGCCACAAAAATTACATAAAACAGCCCCAAAATATTGTCAATAAACAGCCACGAAAATTACATAAAACAGCCCCAAAATATCGGCACAAAACAGCTCGGTATACGCTTTGTATACAATATCTTTATACACTTTATTCTCCCAAATTCAAGAACAACAACAATGTCAACATTTATTATACATCATAACTCAGCTAATTCCATCCATTTAATCCACCTAAAACAGCCCCTTAATCCATAAATTCCAACAAAACAACAAACGAGTTTATAATGCTATTTTCTCCGTTCTAATCCGTTAAAACTCTAAATAAACTTGTTAACAATGAAAAATGGACCTTAATCTTACCTTAAATATGCAGCAACCACTTCCACCCTCTCTTTCTTGGCTGATTTTTAGCTCAAATTGAAGGCAACGCGACGTACAACACTTTTCTCTTCAGGAGCTTCGCGATTCGGGGCTTAGATTGTGGTCAAAATTTGGTTTCTTTCTCTATCTCTCCTCTCTCTCTCTACCTCTGAAATTTATGGGTTTGTTGAGGTCTGAAAATGAAAGAGAAGGTCGAATTTTTTCATTAAATGGCAAAGAAAATGGGCCTGACCCGACTTGGAATCGTGTTGGGCCGAATTCATTGCCCAGCTTGACCTTTCTGCCTTAAAATGTCCATATCTCCTTATCCCGATGTCACATGAAGACCCACGACCTATGGTTGGAAATCTATTTCAATTATCTACAACTTTCATTCTGGGAGTTTTCCCAAATTCCCAAAGTCCGATAGGGTTATGACCTCCCGAAATCAAATCACCCGAAAACGTATCTTAAAAATATTATTTTGGAGGGCTTTCACTTTGATTTGGCTCAAGGGTCCTTCTTGGGTTGTGTTTAACTTCGCATATATTATTCATATAACTTGTTATATGTTCTAAAAAAAATCTCGACATGTGAACCCCACCTCAGCTTATGAATAATTCATCGTACGAAAATACGGGATATAACATTTTTTCCCGCATTTATGGTTTTAGATTCGCTATCGTATTTTCCACGTATCACACTTATCTCATGGTCTACATGTCATTTATAACATATTCATACTCACAACACACTAACATTCATGATTCAATTCAACTACCACTCACTCATGACACTATTCACTCTTGAATGACCCATTTGCTATGTTCTTCTACAATTCGGGTATCTCAACCTTCCAATACCTTAAAAAACATAAAATGGTCATGAAACTTACCTTGGATGATGGTAGAACAAGTCTTGAGTGGAGTTTCTCTTCTAGCAACAAAACCCTATCTCACCTCTTTTGGTTTTCTTTGAAGAAGATGAGCTTTACTTGAGTTTCATACACTTTGATCCATGGATTATGTGTTATTGATCTTAGTTTTCCCTTGAAATTTTAATGGATGAATGATGGAGAATGTTCTAGAGTTTTCTTGACTTGTAGAGAGTGGAAGTGAAATGAAAAAGGGTCCCTTATACTTGATTTAAAAGCTAGCCCGACCATGTTATACGGACCAACATACGGTCCGTATAATATTTACTGACCGTATTTTAGGACCGTATATTTGGTCCGGTGAACCTTGGTGTTCTGGGCTGGATCTACGGACTGGACATACGGTCCGTATATATTATACGGCCAGTATGTCTGGCCGTATGTTGTCCAGTTCTCCGGAACTTGTTTTCGTCGACTCGTTTGATCTCCGATCCTTATGGAACCTTCTTAACACTTGTTTAACACTTCAATTCCCATCTAAAGGGCATTACTTCTTATCCCTAAGACCTCATTATGCCATCACCAAATCGTTGCTTGTTATTCTTATCCGATACACAACGTATGATTCATTTTCCTTGGCGATTTTCTTTCCTTGCATTGTATGTTTTTAGAATCTCGTTGAGGGTCATCTAATACTCTTTAGTGCTCGTCAAAACATCGCATATGCTACGCTCTTGGTTAGCTTATTCACTGTACATACATGGGGGATTTTCTAAAGTGTAACAGGATCGCATGGGAATATGTGTGATATCAGACAGACATGCTGGAATATTGCACAATATGTTCGATTTGCAGGGGTGGCAGCCACTCTTTGCCTACCATCGTTATTGTTTAAGGCATTTAAAGGAAAACTTCCAAAAGGCATATCGAATCCCATCACTTTGCAATTGGATGTAGGCGGCTGCAACAGAGCATCAAGAGAAGAAGTTTAACCTGCAAATGAACATTATTAGGCGGACGAATGAGGAAGCCTTCCACTGGTTGAATGCAATTGATACAAACAAATGGACATTACACCAGGATGAAGATAGGCGATGGGGTATGTTGACAACAAATAGCTCTGAGTCATTCAATGGCTTGTTGAAATCTGCACGGGGACTACCCGTCACCGCAATGGTGAGAATGACATTTAAGCAGGTCGTGGAGCGGTTCGTCAGTAGATCAAAAGAGGCCAAAGCACATGCAACAGCAGGTCCAAGATGGATGCCAAAACCATCAAAACTGTTCAAGTACCACAAATGTAAGGCTCAGAAACATGACCGGATGGAGTACAACCCTGCAAAGCGCATATTTGAACTCACAACGAGTGTGCACCAAGGTAAAGGAGGTAATGTCCACATAATTTGTGAGATTCCAAGAACATGCACATGCGGCAAGTGGCAATCATATCACATGCCATGTTCTCATGCCTTCAAGTATTTTATCGCAATAGGAAAGAACGCCTCCCCATACATGGCTGAGGAATATACAGTTGAAAATTATGCAAGAACGTATGCTCTACCCACTTGGTAGTGAGAGTTATTGGCCACCGGATCCATTTTCAATGGTTGCAAATAAAGCATTTATCCGTAAATTCAGAAAGAATGCATACTCGCGTATTCATAATGAAATGGATGTTCCACCGGGGAGATACACTCGAAAATGCTCATTTTCCAATTATGTTGGTCATGATAAGCGCAAGTGTCTCTTACGACATGGTGGTCAAACTACATCTCGCGGTGGAAGTACCTCTCGTGATGGAGGAAACTTTCGTGGTGGAAGTACCTCTAGTGATGGGGGCACATCTCGCGGTGGTGGCACATCTCGCGATGGTGGCGGAAGATCAATTCAAGGGCATTAATTGATGAATGTTTGTTAAGTTTTTTTTCTTACTTTGATTATTGTATTTTAAAAAGTTTGGGTTTCTTATTAATGAACAAGTTTAAGTATTTTTATCTACTCAAGGTTATGAATTATGCAATTTAATTAAAAAATTTTTTTATATAAATGTTGTCATTTTGATTAACTTTTAGTTAATTATTAATGAACAAGTTTAAGTATTCGTAAAGAACTTCAAGCTAATGTCACCGAGCCTTCAAACGAAAATGACGTTCGAGCACTTTTCAACCACTAAAACGGCCATCCGAACTTTTGCATATCCTTGATGTATTGATCCTACCTTATTAATCGCACAAAAATAAGTAGGGTTCTATATAAAATATTGAAGTTTCGGGGTCCCGAAGCATGATTAATCTATGGTCAAAGTATGTTAAAAAGTGTAATGGAAGAAGGGTTAACCGAAAGGGCCGGAAAAAAAAGGAGGGACACTATAGCGCAGTAAATTACTGCGCTATAATAGTTAACGGAGCTGTCCCCGTTAACTGCTTTAGCGCAGTAAATTACTACGCTAAAGGTAGTTGGGTAACGTTTTTTTTTTTTGGGTATTTTGGTTCAAAATGTTTTTTTTGGGGCATTTTGGTTCCGAACTCGTGTTTTTGCTTCTCATTCTCTTTTAGTTGTATGTGAATATTCAACTATTTTCTATACATAAGAAAACAAGAAAAATTGTGACAGCAAAAGAACTTGCACTGGCTTCATAAGTAGTCAATAGCTTTAATATGTTTATACATTCACATTGACATACACATGAAAGACGATGATGTACATTGACATACACAATTGTATCACTTGTATGTCACGTGTATGTCGTATATACGCCACTGTATGTACAGTGATACACGTGACATACAAGCATGCACACGAGATACATGTGACATATACTGATATATCACGTGTATGTCACTTATATCTCGTGTGTATGTCACTGTATGTATGGTGATACACATCACATATAATGACATATACTCGATATACATCTTACGTGTAGAATTATTTCACCACTAGACCATCACCAAAAACAATATAACCATCACTAAAAATCACCATAATCACCACTGGTTCCAGCATAGCAACGCAAAAACCATTTCTCTACAGAAAGAAGATAAAAAGAAGAGAATAATTAAACTTTTCATATATTACTCCCTCCGTTTCAATTTATATGAACTCATTTGACTGGGCACAACATCTAAGAAAGAGGGAAGACTTTTGAAACTTGTGGTTCAAAATAAGCCTTGAAAATTTGTGTGGCTGTAAATCATTCATAAAGTGAATTTGTTTCCAAATTAGGAAAGATGTCATTCATTTTGGCACGGACTAAAAAGGAAATAGGTTCAAACAAATTGAAACAGAGAGTAGTTTATATACACCATCCATTGCAGAAAAATTGCTCGAAGGGTAACGAAGATTACAATATAAATTATAATTAGAACGTAATAGCTTTCAAGTTGAAAATAAGGAATAAAATTTATGTCCATAGGAATTTCAACTCAATATATTGTTATAGAGTCATCTTTTCTATTCTATTGTTACACAAAATTATTGAAGGAGGGGAATATGAAACCATGGCCTTACGCCTTCACATTGAGAAGATACGAGTTGTCCCATCATGGTCAATGTGTAAATTGAGCAAAAATGATCTTCAAAAGTATAATTAAACGGTTAAAAGGTCAAAAAAAAAAAAAAGGATTATAATCTCGCTATTCTCTTAGGGGTTGTTTGGTAGGAGGTTAAGTTATCTCATATAGATGGGATTGGGTGGGATAAGATGGGATAACTTATCCCACCTTTTGAGCCTGTTTGGATGGGCTTAAAAAAATAGTTTATAAGCTGAAAACAAATAAGTTGGGGCTTAAAAAAATCAGCTTATAAGCTGAAAACAGCTTATAAACTGTTTTTTTTAAGCTAAGCTAAATGGGTCAACTTATTTTTTTGGGCTTATTTTAAGCACAAAATGGCTTGTAAGCTGGCCAGTCAAACACTCAAAACAGCTTATAAGCAGTTTTCCATCAACTTATAAGCTAAGTCAAATGGGCTTTTTATCCCATATAGATAGGATTGAGTGGGATACCAAAGCAGTTATCCCACCAACCAAACATGGGATAATTCCAATCCTATTAGACTAATAATCTCATCTCATCCTATCCATCCAACCAAATTAGTGTTAATGGAACTTCGCTAATCTACGTTAACTTTGTAAAATAAAATAAATTGAATAAAAATGGGAGTGTATAACATATTAGTTAGTCTACACTACAGATACCCTTCTTCTTTCGTTAGTAGCCATTGAAATTATTTACATATCCTTTGAATAGTTGACATTGAAAATATTTACATAACAACTTGGCTGGCTAGACGATAAAAAGAGTTTTTCCTGTGTGTATTATCCGAGATATGTTAACGGGAAAAAAAAATACGAGATATGTTAGGTTAGATTTCAAAGAGGAGTCCAATAATGGTCCTTCTTTTCCTTTCTAATATTTTATTTGTTCACATGAACAACTATACAGCATTATGAGTGTACTTTTGAGGTAGCTCAACTTTACTTTAAAGGGGTTTTTAGTTTAATTAAGCTTAAATTATTGAAGAATGTTCGTCAGACCTGGATCTGATCAGCTAGGCATCATGTTCCATATTAATCAGTCATATTTGTCTCATTAAGAAAGAAAAAAAAAACATGCCATGTATTGTCTGATTTTTTTAAGATCTCTTCCTTTGGTCTCCATTTGTGGCTTCATATAAATTCCCAAATGCATGTGAGAGTAAAAGGAAGAGAAAAAGAGCCACTTGATGTGTTATTTGTCCCTAATTGCCTTTTCCTACTCATTTTAATTCAAAAGTATGAATAGGGGTTATCTTTATGAATGGAGATTGGAGGTAGTTTTTGCGCATCTCAACTGTAGATCTAAGATAAATTAAATGTAATTCGGTCAATTGATCATCTATATTCACTAGTGAAAATGATCAATCCACTATGTCAAAGAGTGTGATCTTATAGAATCACTCTCAAAGAGGTTTCCACTAGTGTCGGCGAGGTGTTACGTGAAAGGTAACGAAACAAATCTTGAATGACAATAAATCAAACGACAAAATAGAAAAACACTAAAGGATGATATAAAAATATAATGCGGTTTGATCTACTAACTTACATTAAAGGACGTAAATGAATAATCCACTATTTCAGAGAGAGAGAGTACAAAGATACTTAGAAAATAACTTCATAAAATACACTATTAAGAACTTCAAATATGCTCAAACACGATTTCAACCTTTAAATACTCTTTTGCAATCTAACTTTAAACTATTCCCCTCCAAATATCTTTGAATTTATGTCCAAAAGTCTACTAAGTAACAACCCCTAAATTTAATCTACCTTGCAGGTTACAAGTACCGCATGTAGAAACAGAACACAATAAGGGAATAGTGAGATTATTTCATTTTGTTTCTATAAGCTTTTTGTTCTTTATTTTCTGTTAGTAATTCGACTAATTCAGCAGCAATATAATATTGATGATTGAAACTTTTCCCTCCGTTCTATAATAATTCTCACGTTTCACTTTTTCAAAGTCGCCCAATTTTTAAAGTTAAAGTGAATCAGCTTAACTTACATGAATCTCTTGTGCTTGCTTAGCATACAGTTGTGTTGTTGTCACTATTTCCTTTTTCTATTTGACTTGCTTTGTTATTGCTATATTCAGAGTTGAGGATCTATCGGAAACAATATCTCAAGATAGGGATAAGATCTGCGTACACTCTACCTTCCCTAGACCTCATTTATAGAATTACACGGGATATTTTGTTGCTGTTGTTGTATTCAAAAGCTACACGCAAAATACTAAAAGTTGAAATTCTTCTTCTATTAATATGGTGAATAAATACATCTTAAAACATTGATTAAAATTCATGTTGTTTGACTCTAAAGTGAAACATAACAAGTATTTTTGGAACGGAGAAAAGAACAATAGTACAACTGACTTTTGTTTTAATTTAGTTTTGCATGTGGTATGTCTAAATTTTCCCCCAACCAACCAAAGCAAGAACCGCACATTTTATTTTACAAATTAAGCTAACTAACTACTGATGTGTTTTGCGCGACATTCACTACGATAGTGTTTTTCTAAAAATATTAAAAATCCAATTTTTTTTTTAAAATTTTATTATATAAAAGTAGGGAAAAGAGAAATGGGGAACGAGATTATAAAATGGAGAATCGAACCGTCACCAATACGATAAAAATTCAGATAAACAGTCAACTAAACTAATAAGATCCCAACTTTATTTTTTCTCTCTTGAATTAATGATGGTAGGAGTAACTTCGAAGAGGACCGCTGAATTAGGGGCGGAGCCAAATACAAAGGTACCGGTTCGATCGAGCCTAGTAATTTTGGAGTAAATTCTTTATTTATCTTAGAAATTTTATTTACAAATTATTAATTTCAGACTCAATAACTTGAAAAACGTAAAATCTTAAACTCATAATCTTTAAATTCCCTCTGTCTAGATCTTTGTTGGCATACCTTAGATTTTTCACTTAGAAATCATGTCGATTTTTACTACAAGTTACGATAACCATTACGTAACATCGTTAGAAAAATTTTACAATTGTAAAACCATTGAACTCAGTTTTCATTATTTATTTTTTTGCACGAATTACCCTTCTTTTGGGGTGGTCTTTAATTTTGACCCCTCAAATTGGTGGTCTTTTAATTGTTGGCCTTCGCTTAAAAAGTGGTCAAAAATACCCCGAAGCTCTAACCTCGCTCAGTCAAAAAAAAAAATCGCAAGGCAAGGCTTTGCAAAAAGTTTGCCTAATAACTAAAAGTCTGTCTTATAAGGGAAAGTCTGTCGTCTCCGGCAGACTTTTAATTTTGTCTTAAGTCATAGTCTTCCACATAAGGCAGACTTTTTGCAAAGTCTTGCCTTGTGAATTTATTTTTATTTTTATGACTAAGTCGGGATTCGAATCCAGAACCTTTAGAATATTTTAGGCGTAAGATAAAAATTAAAGACAACAATTTGAGGGGAAAAAATTAAAGATCACCCCCAACGAAAGGATAATCGTGCAAATTACCATGCAATTGCAGAGAATCTCTCTGCACAGGAGTCCTTATTCCAAAAAAAAAAATGATATTGTATAAATTATAATGTCTCGAAAAAAGGAGAAGAATCTACGCAGCTCATGTTTAGCCTCTTAATTACTTGATCAAAGTTGATAAAGACTATTTGACAATCGAAAAACTGTTCAAATAATTTTTTTTATGTTTCACCAGTATTTTTAAATAATAAAGTTCGGTACTACTACTATAATAACGACCAAATGAATATTTACATAATTTTGATATTTATGAAATTGAAATATTATTCATGGGCAAATAAGAGTTCCTCTTATTAAGAAGAGATGTTAAAATGATAATACGTTCTGCTTTTTCTCTTTCAGATTTTTCTCGTTAGCCAAACTCTTAATAAACAAATTATATTTTCAAACTATATCACAAATTGAAACAAGCCAAGGCTGGTCATATAAATGTACCACTAACCATGTCACTCCATTTAGGCTCATTTCACTTAAATATTAAATAAAATTTAATTTGGAAAAAAGAAAAAAGTGTTTCTAGCATTAGAAATTATATACTATATTTTTACTAATATATAAATTTCAGACGAGTCTAATAAGACTCTTAAGAAACACATTAAGCCTAAATTAAACGTAGACTAAAATTTTATTTCAGAACTAAACAGTGCTGCTTTCGTCATATCTTTTTTTTTTTTTGGGGGGGGGTTAAATCCTCATATCTATTGAGACAAATTTTCATGTAATTTTAGGTAGACACATAATATATATTTGGATAATTTCAATAATATACAATTCAGCATAAAATATTACATCCATGTAATCATATTTCTTTTTTACATTCGTATAGCCAACTTTTTTTTTTGTTGCAACACTGTTTATACACAGGATATACATTAATATACACTTACTGTAGACAATGTATAAACCTGTACTAAAGTGTATAATAATATATAAAAAGGCACTTTCGATTAATATTAGAAATGTGGATCATTTCGGGTAAATATTTTCTCCAAATAGATATAGAGTGTTATTTCCCCTTCGCTATTGAAACCTTAATTATATCATTAGTTAATGATACCTTATATTTTAACAAGAAATATTTAATATTTAAATCATAACTATAACTCTTTTCCTGTAATTATATTTGTAAGAAGATTCTGTGGAACTTTTTACAATATCCTTAGGGGTCGTTTGGTATGATGGATAAGGCAAAATTGGTCTTGGGATAAAAATTTAGTAACGCCTTATCCCACGTTTGGTTGGGATAAACTCGTGGGATAACTAATCCCGGGATAAGTTATCCCGAGATTGTAGTGTTTATTTATCCTACATTGAGGGTGGAATAACAATCTCGGGATAACTAATCCCGGGATAACTTCTTCCGCAACCAAGCCCTTAGTGAATGCAAAAGGACACCATAATGAAGACTCACAGCAACAGCACACCAGAAAAAGTGTAGCTGAAACAAACAATCACAGGGGCCTCTTGTACAACAAACTAGTGGGTGTGCATGGGACTCCACAACTTAAATGACCCAAAAAATGAGATTTGAGATCAAAATAACCCATTAAAAAAAGTTACATAACTAACTTTTGCGCACTAATTTAGTGCGCAATAGGACCAAACTGTAAATTTACAGGTAGGTCATATTGCGCACTAATTACTAAATTAGTGCGCAATAGGTCTTTAATAAAACGGCCTCAGCCCTTTATTCATTGGCCAATAGTTTTGAAATTCATATTTTTTCCGTACTTTGACCAAAAATTAGTCATGTTTCAAAACGCCGGAATATCAATATTTTATATAGAACCTGATATCTTTTTCTGCAAACAATAATGTAGGCTCACACATCAAGTATACCTATACGCTTGAATCGTCATTTTAGGAGTTGTAAGTGCCCCGAAGTAAGTTTTGTTTGTTAGGAAACTTGTTATCTTTAGGTTTAAGTGTTTTATTTTATAGGGTTTTGATTAATTTAGGACGTCGCACAAGTTATTATTAAATGGCAATAAAAACTACGATAACTAATTATCATTAAGAAAATAATACCAAAAAAATATCCCCCTAGGTCCCACATGTGGGAGCCTTTAGAATAACCTTAGGCCTAAGGCGAACCCCACCACCCTCACCGTCATCTCCATCCCCTTTCTTCCTCTTAATCCCTACATGCTCTATGGCATGATCATCCCGCGTTCCCTTCCTTAAGGGCTTGTTCAAAATCTGCTTCCTATGGGAGACGACGGTGGCCAAAATGTGAGCTTCAGGAGATGACTCAATCTCAGCAGGAGACGGGTCCACAGGCGCAGAAGAATGAACCTGAAATAACATATAAACAATTTAGTTTAGATTTATTCTACACTAAACATGGAATAACATATAAACAATTAATTAATACATTACTTTAATGTAAAAAACAAACCCGTGTGTCGACGGGCTCCTGAGATGGCTGGTGAGAGGACTCCTGAGCTGGCTCCTCAACGGTTTCATGAGCGGGCCCTGGAGCCAGAGATGTAGATGGTGCCGGAGCTAGAACCTAAGAAATGAAAAATTATAAAATAATTAGTATAAATATTTTAATTTGTTAAAATAATTAATTTAAACAGTTACATCTTCACTCTCAAACATGTCGAAGTCCTCGAATAAGTACTCAAAGTCCAGTTCCGTGCCACCCTGTAGATCACAAACTGGCCGCTCACCCTGTGGATGATGAACTGGCGGCTATGTAGACGATGGCCAGAACGTGTGATCTGAAAATAAATCCGGCGTATATAGAGGTGTCGACGGTCGCCCTGAAGTTGACGGATGCTCTGAAGTCGACGGTCGGTAAGAAGTCGATGGGATCTCCGAAGTCAACGGAGGCTTCTAGGCTGGAGCTGGAGCATGCTCGTCAGGCTCATCTAATAGACCACCAGCTCCTCTGCCCCTACCCTCTCGGCCACAAGCCCCTCTGGCCCCACCATCTCTGTGACCAGCCCCTCTGCCCCTACCACCTCTGCCACCAGCCCTCTGCCTCTACCTTCCGAAAATTGCTAAGACCCCGACTCGCCCTAGATTATGTGAAAAAGGTCATGCGGGGTAGTGGGTGCAATTGTACCGGCATTAACGCATCGAAATACAAGGAAGTTCTGAGGTTAAGCGTGCTAGGGCCAGAGAAATTTTGAGATGGGTGACCCCCTGGGAAGTACACCAAAATTTTCATAAATGAAGATATAAAAGACAGATGGGAAATCTGGGGTAACCTAAAGGAAATTAAAATGTACCGAACGGTTAGAAACCCTAAACAGGTCGGGTAGGCTACGGCAGACTAGGCCGGTGAAGAAGAAGGAAGCACAACGCAGTTCTGGAATCAGAGTAAGTTTGAATAGCGTTTGGAAATGTTTTGTGAGCAAAATGGTAGTAAATGCATAAGTATGCATATGATATCCCGTTTATGACTGTACCGATCGGCAGGTGGGCCCCAGTAGCCAGTGTTGCGATATATGAAAGACATTAGCTGAACGGAATTTAAGAGACAACAAGTAACATATGGTACAGATGTTACAAGTAGATTGATACCGATTCCACCACTAGTTAAGGTTGGGAAGTCCTAGTACAACGATGTTCAGGAATGGAAAGAAAGCGAGTACGTAAAAAGGGAATAGCAATTGTAACGTTTGAAATTTTTTGAAGGAAAGACAGAGACCTCCCCGAAGTATTATGGGACCCCATAAGGTCAGTTGAACATTCGAGGACGAATGTTCTAAAGGGGGAGAGGATGTTATATCCCGCATTTAGTGCATTCGGATAATTTAAGATAATTGCGGGAAGCTAAGAGCAAGCCTATATGTTTGATCTTGTTTGGCACACAAGTTGTCCACAAAATATTGACGCGAAAATATTGAGGAAGGCTAAGGGCAAAATTGAAATTTTGAAAATGGGTTTCATGAATTACAAAATATTAGCTATAGTAAGTTGGGCTTGAAAAAAAAAAGGCAAAAGGCCCAACAAGTGGCCGGCCATAGAGAGAAAAAATGGCCCAAGGCCCATGAAAAATTTAATCCATGAAATATATAGAGAAAGGGCCACTATTATTTGCCATAAAAATTCAAGAACTTTCAAGAAACAAAATTGAGAGCAAGAGCAAGGAGAGTTTCGGCCAAGGAGAAAAAAAAAGGGAAAAAAAATTGGAGCCTTAAATCTTTGATCCAAAATTATATTTTCCTAGTATTATTACTAATTCAAGGGTCCTCTCCAACGTGGTATAATTATTTAAACAAGAAAATCGCTCTTTGTTGCAAAATCACAACCCTAGCTAAGTTGAGGAGTTGAGAAGAAGAGGTAAGATTTAATCCTCTTTTATATGTTATAAATGGTTTATATATGTTGTAGTATGTAGAAATGGATAAAAATCATGGAACTATGCATGTTGAAGGGTTGGTCGTGTATGTGTGTGTAGTGTAGGAAAGATGAACTAATTTTTTTGTAGTAATTTGGTTGTTGTTGATATGTATTCTATGATGAAAATGAGAATTTGATGATTCAAGTTGAAGTTGTGGTGGTTACGGGCTGATTTGGAGGCTAATGTGATTCTAATATCGTTTCTTGTATTTGCGGGAATAACATTGTTAACGTGTGAATTGTTGAGTGTAGTCATGAATTTGAAAGATAGAAAATGTGTTGTTATTGCCCTTGTTGGAATTGGAAGTTTCGGGTGGAGTATGGTGTTGGTGGAGTTGTTTGAATATTTTGTAGATTGTTTGAAATGCTCTTGAATTGTGTTTGAATGATCTTGGATTAGTAATGAATATGTGAGCGTCGATATTGGCGTGAAGGTACGTAGTTGAATTGAATGTTGATGAATTATGTAGAGAAGAAGGTTACTAATGTTAGAATATGTCTTAAATTGATTGTTGGTATTATTGGAATAATTGTTGGTATTGTTGTTGATATTTTGGCCGAGTTAAATTCTCGGATTTGTTGTTGATGATATAGCCGAGTTGGATTCTCGGGGATGGTAGTATTTACAGGGGAAATGCTGCCGAAATTTCTGTAGAAAAAGTGTTGGTTGGAATTGAATTCTTAAGTGTTTATACCTAATGTTTGGTGTGCATTAATGTTGTTGTAAATCTTGTGAAGCCAAAGACTTAAATTCGGATTTGTGTAGAAAGCGGGCAAGGTATGTAAGGCTTACCTTTCTTTCTTATGGCATGATCTCTATGAAATGAACAAATGATGTATATGTATGATTTAAAAGAAATTCTCGTTCTTAGAGCCATTAGGGTGGCTAATATCTTTGACCTCCATAAGTCGTTCCATATGGTTTCGATACATATTCATGATTCCGAAGCTCTATTTGATAAGTTCCGAGTTCGTCTACGATTTCTATTGGCCTATTGATACGAGGATACGTGGTATGGTTGAGATTATTGCATAACTGGATAATAAGCCAAGTATAAGAATTCATGTCTTTAAAATGATTTTGTAAGTATTAATGTTTCTAAGTTTTGCATACAATCTTGGATCGGGCCGAACGTTCCTCGGCAATACTATAATACGTTTATGGATCGGGCTGCACGTTCCGCAGAAATACAATGTACGATGTTCTATGAGTATGCGTGCATGAATCTGTTATATGTATATATATAGATGATATATGATGTCGGCATGATGTCCAAAGACCTATTTGATATGTTCCTGAATTGACATTTAAGAGATAAGTGATATGACTAATGTCTCGATTTTCGAATGATAGCACGTCCGACTATTCCATTAAGTTTTGATATACCTTGATATGTACGTACGGTTCCAAAAGCTATATTTGATTTTATCCATCACGAGATCCGAAAGGTACTTAACATGATTGCTCCAAAATCTGTTATATGTATATATGATGATTGCTTCGGTTTTCCAAAAATGGCTTCTGAAATGTCCGTAAAGGTTCTGTGGTAAAATATCTGTAACTTTCCTATACTAGCTCCGATTGGTTTGAAACTTGTTCTGAACCTTCAGGTGTCGATAAGTATACCTATCTATCGGGTCTCGATTTATGTGTATATGGTTTCGCACTACTCTGTTCATGCAGCTTCAGTATGTCCTTCACTGAGCCCGGGCCAGGATATGTTCTCGTGCGTACTCCTCTGCATTATTCACCGCGTCCCTCTCACTTGCGGACCGGGGCACGTTATATATGATATGTTGACATGATGATATGATGACGGGGTGGTGGCCAGGATGGCATATGATGATTCTATTCACCGTGTTCCGCAAAAGAGGGCCGGGGCACGTTACATGCATATGTGATACATGATATTGACATACATGATATATGATTCATCGCGTCCCTCACCGAGGGCCGGGGCACGTTATATGCATACATGGTACATGATTTACCGCGTCCCTCACGGGAGGGCCGGGGCACGATATATGTTTACATGATACATGATCTACCGCGTCCCTCACGGGAGGGCCGGGGCACGTTATATGCATCTATGATATATAATTCTGTCATGCATGATCCGTGTCTGGAAAGTGAGCTCTTTTGGCACTCTGGAAGATTCACTTATTTTCTGTACTTTTCTGACATATGACATCGGTATACGTGATTTGTGTTTGAAAGGTAAGTATCTTGGTATTCTGGACGGTGTACCTAGTTCTGTACTGTTATTCCGGTTATGATTCTGTTTTCTGTATTTCATGCCTTACATACTCCGTACTGACCCCCTTTCTTCGGGGGGCTGCGTTTCATGCCCGCAGGTACAGACGCTTATTGTGGTAATCCGCCAGCCTAGGGTGCCCATTCTGCTACTTGAGAGTGCTCATTTGATCCGGAGCCCACACTTTTGGTACAGATCCTTCCATTGTACATATTTATGTATATATGAATATTCAGGGGTACGGCGGGGCCCTGTCCCGTCATATGATTCTGTTTTCTTTGTTAGAGGCCTGTAGACATGTACGTGGGTCATGGGTCGTTATGATTCTGTTATGTCTGTGTAGTTTGCGTCTAAGGGGCTCCAGTTGCTGTGACAGCCTCAACGGCTGGTGCGTGTATATATATATATATATATATATCTGTGTGTTTATACGATACGTTTGTTATCTGCGACCGCTTAAGATTATGTCCGATCTTCGCATCTATATAATCTAATATATGTTGGACAAGAATAAGTCATGGATATGTCGATCGGTTAGGTAAGTGTGTATGGGTGTCCAGCTCGGGCACTAGTCACGGCCTACGGGGTTGGGTCGTGACAGCATCCTCTGTACGGTCCATAGTTGTATTTGTTTGCAAATATCAATGATTGAATAAATTTGTAACGTAATACATAAGACGATTAATTAAGTTTAAGACTAATACAACTTAGCAACGCCTCATATTGTCCTGCGAGTGCTGCATATCCTCGACCATCTGTATGAAGCCTCGCGGGATTGCAAATCAAGCTGCGACTGATCCGCGTGTACCACTCCATGTACCTCCTGTCCGGAGTCGCATGCCCGATCGCCGCTGGCGTCCCCATCCTCTGATCCCAATGCTGGACCTAGAGCTGCATAAAGGCCCGCCATGCATTAGTGACGGTCGCACGCTCGTCCCGCGAATAATGGTCGTGCTCCCAAGTAACCGCCTCAGGTATATTCTGTACATGGCTGAACTATCGTAAGACGCGGTTGGGTGCATGATCCTCAACGATATCCATATGTATCAACGGACACCGCGACCTCCACATGCGCTTACCAGCCCTACAAAACTCCGGGAGCTGATCCAAAATCTGATCATACGGCGTCCATATAAAAGCCTGTAAAAAGAATTGAATTAGTTAACAATAAAAGACTAAAATAGTAAAATAAAAATAAAAAAATAATAACATACTAATGTTAAATCAAAAAAACTTATTGTGTCTGCCGTTATACAATCTAGCTGATCCCTGGACGGGAGAACTCTGTGGTGCGTATCCACATCTCAGATTACTCTTCCCGTCAATTTCCACGTGTATGGCACCATATCAACAATATAGTCAACCGGAGGGTGAGCAGCTATGGGTTGAAAATGTCTCATCCTAATCCACACCTATATCTGAAAAGGTCATTAAAAAAATGTTTTACTAGCCGTCATTTCAAAAAGAAATATTTAGAATAAAATTACACACGCTTAAATATATTACCTGGAAGAGCGGGAAAAATGCAGCGATATCGGTCCTCGAGCCCATAGACGCTCGACAAAATCCTCGATACATGTAAGCTAGAACAGCAGCACCCCAACTGTAACATCCCAACTCGCCCAAATGCTCCAGAAACGACAGATACCTCAAGCTCACATGGGAACCCGAAGTGTTCAGGAACAGGATACCTCTGAATATGATGAGAAGGTACAGACGAGCACATCAGTCAACATCCACTTGAGGTGTGTCCTCTGTAATTAGATGCTCTATGTCTACGAGGCGCAAGTGAGTAAAGAGGAAATGTGTCAACACTGACTCTATCCCCATATATTACCCTCTTGAGGCGCGAAACCAGTGAGCCTAGTCAACTCCTGCCGATACGACGGCATCTGCTTAGGCTCCTCAATATACAATGCGCGTCCATTTACCTGTAGAACGTATATGACCTCCATATCCTGAAGGGTGATAGTGGCCTTACCAGTGCGGAGATAAAATGTATGGGTCTCCGGTCGCCATCGCTCAATCATGGCCGTCACAAGAGCCCTATCATGTTGTACTCGACCAGCAGCGACACAATAGTAGATACCACCCTGATATAGTATATCTAAGACGCGACGATGTGGGGGCCGAGCGTCTAAAATATCTCATGCTTATTCCATCAACCGGGGACGGAACAAGCGACTGGCATTTACATCCGCATCCCATACTAGCTGGGACCTCTGATGTTGTTGTAGATGAAGAACAACTGGCTCGAAGGGCCCCGGATGAAGGGGGTCGGGATCCATGGAGGTGTCGTATCTATTTTACGCATTTTTAATTAATTATTAACATGTAATATTAATTATGTAATCTTTTATCGAAAAATTATACTAAGGATGTTCAATTCTAAACTAAAGATGTTCAATCCTAAACTAAGTATGTTCAAACCTAAACTAAGTATGTTCAATCCTAAACTAAGGATATTCAATTTCTAATTAGTATTAATCAGACAATTAACAATTAAAGATATAAAGATTAACAATTCATTATCAAACAATAAAAAATTAGCTAATCAAACAATTAACAAATCTTTCACAAATAAAAATATAAAGATTAGCAATTCATTATCAAATAATTTACAATTAGCTAGCAAACAATTAGAAAATAATTAACAAATAATTAAAAAATAAACAATTAACTAATCAAACTATTAACGAATAATTAATAAATAATTAACAAATAAACAATTAACTAATAAAACTATTAACAAATAATTAATAAATAAACAATTAGCTAATACGACAATTAAAAAAAATACTAAATAAATAATCAGCAAATAAACAATTAGCTAACAAACAATTAACAATTAATTAACAAAAAAAATGAAAAAAGGGGCAGTGGACTGCCCCATTTGCGTAAAAAAAAAGTGCGTAGCATTTTTTTTTCTGAAATCCGCAACAATTACACAATAATCATGATTAGGATAATAATATATTTAACAATGTAATAGAAAATTCGTAGTGAAATACCTAGATTGAAGATTGTTTCTAGTTTTTGAAATCGAGTTCTACGCTGCTTTATTCCGAAATCAAAGCTTTGAAACTTGTTCTCTTCGTTGAATATACCAAGAATATTGACTTTCGGGTTAAAAAAACACGAAAACGACGTATTTGGAATGTGGGACCTCGGGTGTTGAACTTTAATGGCGTTTTTTTGTAAGGGAGGGGGGGGGGGGGGGGATGACAGATCAGTGGGGAAGATTGGGGGTCCATTTAGTACACCTCTATTGCGCACTAAATTAGTGCGCAAAGGGTATTTTTGTCTTTTTTTTAATGGGGGTATCTTGGTACCTCTGACCACTTTTTGAGTCATTTAAGTTGCGGATTCGTGGGCATGGTATGGTAGATACTGATTACCATATTGAAATCGAAATTTTTTATACCGCGATTTTGGTATTATGATATTTGATATGCATTTTTAAAAGTTTAGTATTCGGTATTCATAAAGAAAATACCTAAATACCGAATACCGTAACGAAGTATATAATTACATATACAATTCATCTATCTTAGTATTATAATACTAACAGATATATAAACTAGTATTACTAGAAAATTAATTGTTTAAACATTGAAACTCTGACTACTCTATCTTGATTTAAATGCCTTTTTTGTGTAATTGATTTATGAAAGGGATTGCTTGTACTTTCTTTTGAATATTTTTACATGTGTAAGGTGTTTAGTACATAATAATTGAGACGTTTCTTAAGTAGCGGAAGTCATAATTCTCCACGATGTAATTATATGTAAGTCGAAGTCGGACAAACTCTTGTATCGATTTATCGTACCGTAAATACCGAAACCGAACTTTAAAATACCGAACCGTACCGAATTAATTTGGTACGGTAATGGTATAGTATTTTTAGAAATCGAAAATCAAAATTACCGTATCAAAATTTCAAATACCGTATCATGTCCACCCCAACAACAAACCCTAGAATTTTTCATTTTCATTTTTTTGAAGAGTAAGTTTAACAAGACTTGAGTTAGGTAGTACTCCATTTATTTTAAATTAATAGTCATAGTTTGAATCGATATGTAGTTTAAGTTGACGTTTGGACATGTGATTTCATCTCATGAGATGAAATAAGTGTTTAGACATGTAATTTCATCTAAATCCGAAATGATTCAAAAAAGCATGATTTGGGATTCCAAATCATGATTTTAAAAAATTTAAATGTAAAAGTCGACCTATAAGTTTATACGTTGTAAAAATAGATTCATAAGTTGGTCTACATTTTATATCAAATATTAAAAGATCTACAAGTTGGTAGTATATTTATAACAAATTTACTCTTATCAACCATGTGGGAGGATTATATTAAAGAGTAGTTACACTACCACTCATGTTCAATTTTTCACTTTATTGAACTAAAGTTTGATCAATTGATGTTGTATTTTTTAGAACCTTCTAGTAGCATATTAATTTGGTTATGAATTATGACTTGCTAATTTGGTAAGATTGTGTAAGAATTGGGAAAGTTTTGATGATTTTCACAACTTGTGGGGTTTTTATGTCTATAAGAAAAAATACAACTTAAGAAATTCAAATTGGATGTCAAAAAAAAAAAAAAACTTCAACTTCAGATCATAATGATTTCAAATCATGTTCAAATGGCTCCTAAGAATGGAACACACACACACGCACAAAAAAAAAACTTGTAATTATAAGTATGTGCAGTGGGCGGATCTAGGATTTTCACTCAGGGGGTTCGGAAAAAATAACAAAAGCTAAATGTAAAAATTAATGTTGTCCTAGGGAATCGAACCTAGGACGCTAAAGATAAATTTGAACACCCCAAACCGCTTGAACTAACCTTTTGCATTTGTTTAGGATATTCAAAAGTCAATATACGTACATAAACAAAGAAAATATACCCTATATATACAATGTAATTTTTTGCCGAGGGTGTTGGGGTGAACACCCTCCCCACCCTCTAAATCCACCTCTGAGTATGCGGCTATTAAACTTTTAAGACTTAATTTTTAAATATGTGATAATATTTGTGTGACTATAATTTTCTTTTTGATTAAGAGTAAAATAAAAAGCGTTAAAATGTGTTTCTAAATATATTAGATAATCTGCACGGGCCCAACATTTTCTATCCTTGGATATTTCAATTTCATTTGTATAAATAGGATATTTTTGTGCCACAATTTTAGGTTTTGAATGAGAAAAAAAAAGTTAGATTTTGACTCATTTTATAAAAATAGTTTGTGTGCCACAATATGATAGTAATTCCCTGCAGATCATCATAACTTCTGATGGATGAGCAAAAACTTGCCTTGCCAAAAGTCTTTGAGGATTGTCCGGACTTTAGTACAAATTATGTCATAAATTTAAAAATGACTCACAATTATAATTAAAAAAAAAGACTCACAAATTTTGGTGGATCTCAGAATACGAATGGTTGGGCAAAAACTTGCCTCATATATGCAAGCAAAATTCTGACGGATCGTCATAAGTTCTGATGGATTGGTAAACCTCTCCCTATATGCGGGATTTTTATTATCAAATTTGTCTTTCATTAAACCAAATTACTATGAGTATTCAAACGTAATAAAGCACATTTTTTTTCAAATATTATAAAGTTCAAGAAATGAATAATTTTATATTTCAAGATTTATTTATTGCAGCAAGATCGAAGGTGGCAATGCGATGTGGAAATTAACTTATGTAAAAACAGTGAACGAAAGTTAAGAATTCCTTAATTTAATTTTCATATATATTTTGATAATAACCTGTTTCGAAAAGAATATTTGTCATGACACACAATTATTTGCTAGAACTCTTGAGATCCAACTTCCTTTTATTAAGGTTAGAAGGAACACGTAGGTCATCGATACTAATTCGTTGTTAGTTTCAGACTATGTAATTCTAAATAAAAGAATCTATAATTATAGCAGTATGCAATTTATTAAGAAAATGAATAATAATCATAAGTTAATGTCAAAACAATTGATCTAACAAACCTATGCTCTAAAAAATGAAAAAAAAAAGCACTACGCGTCATTAGTACATGAAACGAATGATGAAACTGAAAGTTAAATCCGTCGAAAATCAGAATTATTTCCCAGCGATTGAGTGTTTAGCTTGAACATACCCTTTGAGAAAGATAATTTTAAGAAAATAGTTATGATATAAATGATTATATATTTTGGACTAAATCTAAAAATTTAAAATATCCAGTAATATGAACGGGAGGAGGCAGTAATGTATACGTACAGCGAAAATAAATTTAAACTATAAACAGGTTCATAAATATGATTATATGAGCAATGGGCAAGTTAATTGAAAAAAATTGTCGGCCATAGTCATAATAATAAATGACCCCACTTGAAATCAATGCGGCTATATCAAAGGGCTAAAAAGTGCACAGTCAAAAACTAATAAAACATGTACAACAATCAATTTATTTGGAGTAATTACCTAAATACCCTAAAAATTTATCCCTCTTCTTTAATAGTATAAAGTATAAATATAAAAAATATAAATATAAATGTGGGCCGCAATTGCTTTTGCTATTTCACGTTCAATTTCTTGGTTCCCTATTCATTTTTTTCTTTTTAATATATGTGGACCCTATCTTTTAATTTCAGTTGATCATTGAGGGAGTTCATGGTCGACGATCCTGGCATGAACTCTCTCTTCTATAAAGTATAAAAGATGTATTTTTTTTTGGACGCAACTAATAAGGATTGTGTCAAATAAGCTAAAATATAAGAAGGGCGGAGCTACAACACTCTATGTATAGATTCAGATGAACTCACTACTTTTTTTAAAAAAAAAAGATATTGTACTTATATTAAGAAAATTATTAAATATATTTAAATTTTTAATTGCGAGCCAAATAATTATAACTAATTATGATTAAGAAGGAGGTGTGAGAGGTTGATTGTAGCAGAGGTTAAGAAAGGTAGAGGTAGACCAGAGAAGAACTGAGGGAGGTGATTAGAGCGGACATAACAACTTCAGCTAACTGAGAACATGACCTTAGATAGGAGAATATGAAAGTTGATGATTAGATTAGTAGGTAGCTAGGTGTTGTCGCCTTCTTCTGTGTGGGGAGGGAGGGGGCCAGTCTCCTCCTCTCCTCTTTTCCTTTTAGCAGTAGTATTCAGTTATCACATAGTTTCTTATTCCTCGATGTGTATTACTATTTGTTGACATATTTGTTTTGTATGTTGCTATTTTGCTGCCTCTTTTCTTACAATCCTGCGTACTTTTCTAATGAGCCAAGAATCTACTAAAAACAACCTCTCTACTTCATAAGCGTAGAGATAAGATTTGCGTACATCTTATCCTCTTCGGATCCTATTTGTGGGATTGTTTGTTGTTGTATAACCTTCAAACGTAGGCTACAACTTCATATAGAAAAGTACAACTACCATTTTTTTTTGAGGAGTAAGTTTAACCAGAGTTGAGTTAGAGATAGTGAACATGTGCATGAGTTTATGACCGTTTGAAAGTGCAAAGGGCACACATGCACACAAGTACAGGTACAGTCAATTACATGACAAAAGCTTTTGCTTTACTGCTCAGTTTCCTAAAACACTGTCTACCATTCTCAACAAACCATATGAAACGGAAAAGTGTTTTGGCCATATTATTTTGGCCTTAATGATTCAAATGAAATAAATTTATATGATTATTTAGATTAAATTTAATAATTTATATTTATCTAATATCATTTCTATTTTTTATTTTTAAAATTTATTTTAATTTAAAATTATATAATAAAAATTATGATGATTTTTATATAAATATGATTAAATTTGGATCAAATTGATATGGAGCCCGTTTGGATTGACTTATAAGTTGGCTTATAAGCTGTTTTCAGCTTTTTTAAGTGTTTGGTTGGCCAGCTTAAAGTCATTTTATGCTTAAAATAAGTTCAAAAAAATAATTAGACCCATTTGACTTAGTTTATCTAAAACAGTTTATAAGCTGAAAACAGCTTATAAGCCAAAAAAAATAAATTGAACTATCCCAACTTATTTTTTTCAACTTATAAGCTGCAAATAACTTTAAGCTGTAAGCCCATCCAAACGTGCTCATGATCATTTACACTTATCATACATATAAAAGTGCCACCAAAACAAACATTTAGCTCCTGTACTTCTCAAATCTCAATACTAGTAGTCACCCTCCACCGTCACTCTCATTTTGTTGTTTTCCATAACACCCTTCTTCGCCTTTACCAACTTTTTGTCTTGAAAAAGTGAAAGGACTAGTGCAATTTCTTCATTATTGCTTCTACAATCTTGTAACAATCATGGCTGCTGTTATGTTATCTTTGGTATTTTTCTTGGCTATCACTGGTCACTCAAGTAAGCTCCCACTTTTCACTTTGCTCTTAAGTTTAATCTGTCTTGTGACTTTTTTCATATTGAGATGGGGTTTCACTAGATTTTGCTCTTAGTAATCTGCTACTTTACTTTTCTCTTTTCCCTCAAGTTTTCACTTTTTTTCATATTTTCTTGAGATGGGGTTTCACCAGATTTTTCTCCTAAGTATGTTCTTGATTCTTCTAAGTTCAAAGATTCAACTTTTTCCCTTTATCCTCAAGTTTTCACTGTTTTGTGCATTGTTCATATTGTTCTTGGGATAGGGTGTCACCATACTCAAGTTTTCACTGTTTTGTGCATTTTTCATATTGTTCTTGAGATGGGGTGTCACCATATTTTGCTCTTAAGGATGTTCTTGATTCTACTAAGTTCAAGGATTCAGTCTTTTTACCTTTTCCTTCAAGTTTTTTTTTTTTTCAAATTTTTCTTGAGGTGGGATTTCACCATATTTTGGTCTTAAGGATGTTCTTGATTCTACTAAGTTCAAAGATTCGGTCTTTTTACCTTTGCCTTCAAGTTTTTTTCTTCTTTTTTTTTTCAAATTTTTCTTGAGGTGGGATTTCACCATATTTTGGTCTTAAGGATGTTCTTGATTCTATCAAGTTCAAAGATTCAGTCTTTTTCCCTTTGCCTCAAGCTCATTTTTCATATTTTTCTTGATATGGGGTTTCATAACATTTTTCTCTTAAGGATGTTCTTGATTCTACAAAGTTCAAAGATTCAGTCTTTTTCTCTTTTGCCCTTAAATTTTCTCTGTTTTATGTATGGGAGTTTCACCATATTTTGCTCTTAAGAATGTTCTTGATTCTACTAAGTTTAAAGATTTAGTCTTTTGCTTGTTTGAGCTAATTTTTTTTGGTTATTTTTGGTGGATTTTGTTGTGTAGGTGCTAGTTACTGTATTTGCAAAGATGGAGTAGATGAAAAGATTCTTCAAGAGAACATAGATTATGCTTGTGGATCTGGAGCTGATTGCACACCTATCCATGAAAAAGGTGCTTGTTACAATCCTGACACTATTAAAGATCACTGCAACTATGCTGTAAATAGTTATTATCAGAGAAAGGGTGCATCTGGTGCTAGCTGTGACTTTAGTGGAAGTGCAACTTTAACTTCAACTGCACCAGCTTGTAAGTTTCCTCATTTACCCACTAATCCTTTACTCAGTATTTATTTTGTCTCTTCAAAGATTTATTATTAACTTTTTGTTGTTTTCTTCTTTTGTTTTAATCATCAGCTACTGGTTCTGGATGTGTATATCAGTCCACTTCTGGGTATGTTTTCTAAACTTATGGCTTATGTGATGTTAGATCTGGCATTGCATAACCATCTCACTTTTTTTTTTTTCCTTTTTTCCTTTTTCTATTTGGAGTTTTTTTGGGCTGTATTAGATTCTACTTAAAGTTTTACCTTAAAAATAAAGGAAAAAATCTAGCTGCTGTCCTCGCTTTGTGATGTTAGCTTCAACTTAAAGCTCATTCTCCACCTTTTGATCTTGGAAAAGGCATGAATCAGTCTTTTTTTTTTTTTTTTACAAATTTGGTTGGTAAAGGGTTGATACAGGTAGCTAAAACTGGGCTTTTGGGTATGAAAAGACTTAAACTCGGTTTCAATTTTTGTGAACTTATTTAATTGTGAACTTATTTAATTGAGCATGTAATTTAAGAACTTATTTTTGAATTTGTCATAATATTATGTCATAATATTTGTGTGACTGTGATGTTTTTAAAACTTGTAGGCTGAAATATGTCAGAACATTGGTATGAGCTTATAAAGGCTTCTCATTAAGGGTAAAAAAGAAGTTTAAATTAAGTTATTTTCAAATTTTAGAGAGTGATCATTCTTTAGAAACAAATTAAAAGAGAAATGGAGAGATGATGACTCAAATGGTTGGTTGTTGTTTGTAATTTAAGATGGTTGGTGCTCTTTCTAGTACTGTACTTTATTTTACCATTATATTCCAATAGCTATTGCTTGGTGCCTGTCACTACGCACTACCAAATAGCATCACTCACTTGATGAGTTTGTTTCTTCTTTATATGCATGTGTGAGCTGTCTTGATGTTGATCTTCTGTTTGTTATTTGTTCGATATATGTCCCTTTCTCCTTTTGCTCTGATGAAAATCTCAGGTGCATCTACCATCATGGATTAGCATTTTTTAACCGTGTTAGTTCCTCCATTTATTTGTGTCCTCATGCAACTGCTTGATTCCTCACCTAACACTTTTAATCATGTTAGGTCCATTTATTTGTGTCATGCTACTTGCTTTCCTCGTGACCATTTCCTCATTTACCATTTCTTTTTCCCGAATCCACCCTTACCGTTCCAATTAGTGAACGGTTAATTTAATGGCGTATTTAATGAGAGACAAAGGTTTTGAGCGTATCCTTAAAGGGTGTGCAAAAATCCTAGAAGACAGATAATATGGACCGAGTATTGTACTGTAGCGGTTAATTGGACGGATGCTGATTTTTCTTGTTTCTTGATATCCTTTCCTTTTCGGCTACCTGTAACAGTGGTGGAAGCACAACTCCAACAACAGGAGGCACAGGCACGGGCACTGGAACCAGCACCAGCACGGGCACTGGAACCGGCACGGGAACTGGAACCGGCACAACCACAACAGTACCAGGGACTAATGCAGTATTCGGACTTGGACCGACAGGAAGTGGCATGACTGATAACACGGGGATAGGGACGGGGACTATACATCAGAGCAGTGTGTTTTTCACCATGACCTTTTTGTTTATAAGCTTGGTATGCTTAAGGGTCTAAAAGAATCAAGAATGGGGAAAATATAAGGGACAATTGCGCCTAGATGCCTAAGCAGTATAATTTGCATGATATTCCAATTGAATAGAGTTTTTGGGTCAGCATGTGGACACAACTTTCCACTTGTTTTTTTTTTCTTGGGTAGTTTTTTTGTTTATCATCTACTTTTAAGTTGTCATGAAAAAGTTGGAACTGGATTCCCCTTTAAGAGGAGGTGGAACAGTTTTTAAGTTGAAAATGTAGTGGTGTAGAAGGGCCTAATCTCTTTCTTTTTAGATTTTTCCCTTTTGTATATCTGAAAAGTAGAGAGGCTGTAATTTTTTATTCAAATATTGTTGTCAATGAGTACTTCCACATTTCAAAAAAATTATCTTGATTTGATTTGGCACGAATTTTAAAAATTAAAGGAAGAATTTTAAAATGTGTATTTTAAAATAAGATTTAAATATTTATATGGCTAGAGATTATTTTATAAAGTTAAATTATTTTTAAATATAAAAATATATTAATTTTTTTTGGGCAAATTAATAAGGAAAGGAATATAACTTTTTCTGGAACGGGGGAGTAATATTGTCATCTTTCGGTTAAAAAGTAACCATATTTCTTGTCACTTGATCTTGTTTGTTTCTGTGTGTAAAAGAGATGCGCACCAAAAAGCTCAAGTTTCAAGCCACTGTGGAACTTGATTAATTATTAACAATGACAGGTCATAAAGGTGTTTTATTATAGTAACTCGATAAGGTCAGAAATTGGTCCTAATTCTTTTCAAAAGGTCTGTCGAATATATTTTTATTTAAAATTTATTTTTTTAATTTTTTTAAATGTAAAGTCATTAGTTATTATTATTTTATAATCATCAAGAATAATGTAAATTCGTGAACAACTTTTTCACAAAAAAATTAATTGACAATATCCCTATAAAGGTAGAGATAAGGCCTTCGTATATTTTATCCTCCCCATCTCCACTATGTAAGACTACACTGAGTATCAATATTGTTTAATCACATAATTTAAATAATTTATTATATTTTTCTTTGTTATATATAAATTTTATACTCCCTCAGGCTCAATTTATATGACAGAATTCGAATTTTGAGAGTCACATTTTTTTATATTTATCATAAATTTGGATGTATAATTTTAAAAATAATTTACGTATTTAAAAATTACATAGTACTATAAGTCACACAGTAACTTTTTAAACAAATTAGTCATAAAATTTAATAAAAATAAGGCACTAAAAGTTTGGGGGCCCAAAGCTACTGCTTATTGGCTTTGGCTGATCAGTGGTACGCGGTTCGTAATATAAGTCATTATCTTTAACTTTGTTTCAACTTTTGTCTGCAGCAGAGTTTAAATTCGTGACATGCTTCTAATTTTTTGTCAAAATGCAACTTTACCTTTTGAGCTTTTGTCCGCAATAGAGTTCGAATTTATAACATGCGTCTGATCTCTGTCATGACTTATTTCGTTTGCTCTTTACCCCTAAAATAAAACCTAGCGCCAAAAATTTCAAACTAAGTGAAAGATTTGAGAAGTTGATGAGTTTGAAGCAGAAGGAACTTCAAACATCTTTGACTGTTCTGATTGTGAGGTTAAAATATAATATTAAGTGATCGTTTGCTAGGTAGTCAAAATTATCGCAGAATTAATTGTGAGATTAAAATATAATATTCAGTGGTCGTTTGGTAGGTAGCTAAAATTATTCCGAGACTAATTTATCCACCTCTTGGGATAAGGTGGGATATTCTACCCTTAGGATTATACTTTATTTTGTACCGTGTTTGATAGGATGTATAAAATTATTTCAGAATAAATTTATATTTTATACCAAATACGATATAAAAAATTAGTGTTGAAATATTCCAGCTTATATCATGCACCAAACGATCCCTAAGGAATATGGTAGTACTATCGTCTTCCTGTACCCAAAAAAAAAAAAATTAAAAAAAAAAAGAGAAAGTAATAATGTCTTCCACTGAATAAATATTCGACAAGACAGATAACTAACCTGAGCCATCCCATGTGCTCCCATGGAGAAAGGAAACAAAACACCAACTAGATCAGTCTCTCAAAAGCATGAGAAAATTATGGCGAGAAAAGGACATAAACGGTCTCTTAATTAAGAGAGTAGATTCAAAATAGTCTTTTAACTATGTATTTAACGGTTTTGGTCCTTTAAGTTTATCATAAGTTAACAAAAATGGTCCCTCAACTATGAGGGTTGGTTAAAAATAATCCCTTAAGTATGCACTTAACAGTTTTAGTCTTTTAAGTTCGCCAAATGTTAACACTTTTAGTTTCCGACAAAATATTCATCGAACTCTGTTTGTTAGATTTGACGAGAACTATGAAAAAATTAGCGAGAACTCACATTTGGGTGTACGCATTACTAAAGAAAAGGCTAAATACCTCAGGATAAAACCGACGGACATCAGTCGGTTATAGGAAAAAACAGAGGAAAAACCTACAGACTTGATAATGTCAGAAAATAGTGTCTCGGAACACAAAGACCGACGGACTCTGTCGATTAAAACCGACGGACTCCATCAGGTTTTCAGTAAAAATGAGTTTAGTGTATTTTACTTAGCTAATAGACTACCTCGGTTTTAATCGATAGAGTCCGTCGGTCTTTGTGTTCCGAGACACTATTTTCTGACATTATCAAGTCTGTAGGTTTTTCCTCTGTTTTTTCCTATAACCGACTGATGTCCGTCGGTTTTATTCTTAGGTATTTGGCCTTTTCTTTAGTAATGTGTACACCCAAATGTGAGTTCTCGCTAATTTTTTCATAGTTCTCGTCAAATCTAACAAACAGAGTTCGATGAATATTTTGTTGAAGACTAAATG
Organism: Lycium barbarum; assembly: GCF_019175385.1. Taxonomy (NCBI): domain Eukaryota; kingdom Viridiplantae; phylum Streptophyta; class Magnoliopsida; order Solanales; family Solanaceae; genus Lycium; species Lycium barbarum. Next base: position 10,422,181 of record NC_083338.1, read on the forward strand.
TGTTAACATTTGGCGAACTTAAAGGACCAAAACTGTTAAATGCATACTTAAGGGACTATTTTTAACCAACCCTCATAATTGAGGGACCATTTTTGTTAAATTGTGGCAAACGTAAAGGACCAAAACCGTTAAGTGCATAGTTAAGGGACTATTTTGAACCTACTCTCATGCATACAATCAATTGGCCCCAGGCCAAATGATTCACTTGTAAGTTGATCTGTAAAGCTGAGATCATTACATGGATCAAGAACACCATAATTTAGAGATAAAACGCATACTTGTAAATCCGTTTCGTTCATCAGTGCAAATGCGCAATCCAGAAGTATGAAACGTTTGACTATGTCTTCCTCGCATTGCTCCTGCTACACTCTCTCTATATCATGCTTTATTAGGTCTTCAATAGGGTCTTCCACTCCAATACGTGAAGTGATTCAGGTGCAACAAAGAATCCAATGTATAGATGGCCCAATCATGTCCACCAACTATATTTACTTAGCCCATTTTATAAACCGAAATAATTAAGTTAATGTTAGTCTACATTTGTTGAAATTTTCAACATCACTTACCCCAAATTCCTGCTTTGAATAAGTGTCCAGGATATTGAAAGAAAGAATCATAAAGATGTATATAAGATTCTTATTCTAACAAGGGAACTGTAAGATAATATTTGTCGTGCCTCTTCTCATTCATTCAATGGATTAATATACATCATTTACAACATAATTTTAGGCTACAAATTAGGAACTAATTTGACTAATTGATTCTAACATATGCTATCCTAAAATAGAAGATTATAAAATATTTTTGACTAAATATTTACATAATCTAACACACCCCCGCAGTCGAAGCGGTAGGTTTACGAACGGTTAGACTGTCCCGAAAATCATCAAATAGTACGCGCGGAAGACCTTGGTGAAAATGTCGGCAATCTGATAACGGGAAGGAACATGTAGAACACGAACCTCTCCACGTCTAACCTTTTCACGAACAAAATGAATGTTCATTTCAATATGCTTGGTACGTTAATGTTGTACCGGATTTCCAGATAAATAAATAGTACTCACATTGTCACAATAGACCAAAGTTGCTTTTCGAATAGGGCAATTGAGTTCAAGCAACAGATTACGAATCCAACAAGATTCAGAGACAACATTAGCAACCCCTCTATACTCAGCTTCGGCACTAGACTTAGATAGAGTAGGTTGGCGCTTTGAAGACCAAGAAATCAAGTTATCCCCAAAATATACACAATAACCCGATGTGGAGCGTCGAGTGTCTAGAAATCCTCCCCAATCAGCATCTGTATATGATAGTAGTGACTGTAGAGAGGTTTTGTACAGATGTGTACCAAATTCAATCGTACCTCGAATGTAACGCAAAATGCGTTTTAATGCTTCCGTATGCTCGACTTTGGGATCATGCATAAACAAGAAAACCTGTTGTACTGCGTACGATATGTCTGGCCGAGTAAATGTCAAGTATTGCAAAGCACCTGCCAGACGACGATACTTCGCAGGATCTTCATACTAGGGGTGGGCATAATTACCGAAAACCGAAAAACCGGACCGAACCGAATTAATTCGGTTTTTCGGTGTTCGGTTTTTCGGGTTTTCGGTTCGGGTTCGGTTTCAATTTTCAAAAATTTTGAGATTCGGTTCGGTGTTCGGGGTTTAGTATTCGGGTTTTCGGGTTTTCGGTTTAAACCGAAATATTATGTGTTAGCCCAAAAATATTAAATAATTAGGCCCATGCCCACTAAATTTAAGTCCAAAATAAATAAAACCCAAGCCCACTTTCATTATCAGAGGTTAGATAAGTACAAAAATAAAAAAAAGCCCACTTTCATTTCATTGTTTTGTTACTTTTGTATCAAACCTAACGTATCCATCATTCCATCTTCCATTCTTTCATCTTCAGTTCTTCTTCTTCACACATCTAATCTAAGTTCTAACCTAACGTATCCCTATTCCTAATTTAATTTTCACTTCTCAGTTGACTGTCTCATTTAATTTTCACTTCTCACTTCACTGTCTCAGAGCTTCAAACTTCAGAGCTTCACTGTTCACAGCTCCGGCGGCGGCTGCTCTTCCAATCTCGGCGGCGACTTTTCTTCCAAGTCCCGGCGGCGACGGAGTAAGTATTTCTCTCTCTCAGTTCTCCTAATTTCAGTCCTGACTAATCATTTCTGGTGGCGAATTGTCTCTCTCACACTTCTCCTAATCGACTTCATTTGTTCTTTCACTAGTTGATGTGAGTTTCTTGCTACTGTTTTGATTGTTGTAACATGATATGTGGTGGTTGTGAATTTGTTGTAATTAAATGAGTAGTTTTTTGAGATCTCTATGTATATGGAAAAAAAGAAAAAGACTTTTATCATACCTGGTGGCTGGTGGTTGTGATGTTATTTACTTATTTTTCGTTGAGGTTTTGGTTTTTAACGTGCTGCCTACAAATACAATGCCTTATATTTTCTCTTTAATTTTCGTAGATGGAGGATGAAACTAAATTAAGTGTTGTCGATTCAACTGGTAGCATACCTAATACAGATGATACTGATAGCAATGATAACTCACTTGACACCCAGGTAACAAAGAAAAGAAAAGAAATGCAATCTAGATCTATTGTTTGGGGTCATTTTGAGAAGATTGTTGTACGGGGAATTGATAGAGCGAAGTGTAAGTATTGTAAAAAAGATCTTGCTGCTGCAACTGTAAATGGGACAATGGGTTTGAGACAACATTTATTGAGGTGCAACACATATAAATCCCTTATTAAACCTCTCACTCAGAAAAAGATACATTTTCCATCTAAGGATAAGAATGAGATAGAGGACCATTGGGAATTTGATCAACAATTAATTAGGAGGGCTTTAGTTGAGATGATAATTATTGATGAACTACCATTTAGCTTTGTAGAAAAGGAAGGCTTCAATAAGTTTATGAGTGTAGCACAACCTCTGTTTCAAATTCCTTCCCGTAGAACAATAACAAGGGATTGTTATGAACGTTACAATGAACTGAGACAAAATTTGAAGAAGTCTTTTAGAGAAGCATGTTCAAAAGTTTGCCTTACCACAGACACATGGACATCATTGCAAAAAATTAATTATATGTGTTTGACTGCTCACTTTATTGATAAAGATTGGAAGTTGCATAAAAGAATACTGAATTTTTGCCCTGTCACTAGTCATAAGGGTGAGCACATGGCAGAGACTATTAGTAATTGCCTGCTTCATTGGAACTTGGACAAGGTATTTACTATTACTGTTGATAATGCTTCTTCAAACGATGTTACAGTTAGAGAATTGTCTAAACAGTTAAATATGTGGAGAACTAATATAATGGATGGTAAGCATCTTCACGTGAGGTGTATGGCTCACATACTTAATCTAATTGTGCAAGAAGGTTTGAAGGAAATTGATGCTTCTGTTAAACGTGTTAGGCAAATGGTAAGGTATGTTAGAGGATCTTCGGCAAGAACAAGAAGCTTTAAGAAATGTTGTGAAGTTCAAAAGGTGGGATGTGCTAAAACATTAATTCTAGATGTGCCTACTAGGTGGAATTCCACCTATGCGATGTTGAACACGGCACAAAATTTTGAGAAGGCATTTGATAGGTTTGATTTTTTTTATGAGAATTTTAAAACTTATCTTGCTACTCATGTTTGTGAAGATGGAAGTGTCGCAGGTACGCTTGAATGTGATGATTGGGTGAATGTAAGGAATGTGATACTGTTTCTTGAAAGATTTTACGAGCTCACCGTAAAGGCTTCAGGTTCACATTATGTTACTTCTAATGTTCATTTTGAGGATATATGTGAGCTTGATGCATATTTGAAAGCATGTGTAGCAAGTGAAGATCTTAGTTTGAGTAGAATGGCTGAGCGGATGAGAGAAAAGTTTAGGAAGTATTGGGGTGATCCTGAAAAGATGAACAAAATGATTTTTATTTCTTCCGTATTGGATCCTCGCAATAAGTTTGTGTATGTTAGCTTTGCACTTGAAGAGCTATTTGGGGAGGAAGTTGGAAATAAAGTAAGCGAAGGAGTGTACGATTATATGAAATCTTTGTTTGGAGAGTATCTTAAGAATTATTCAAGAGCATCTCATCATCAATCGTCTCCTTCTCTATCTACTTCATCTCATGATACATCTGATGTAACTTGTAGTTCCGGGTCCTCTTCAAGTGTGAAATCAAATGCTTTGAGAACTAAACTTCACTTGAAGAAACAAAAGGAAGATTCTGGAAGTGGGTGTGCTAAATCCGAGTTAGATAAATACATTGGTGAAGAACAAGAGCCAATAGATGAAAGTGAAACCGCCGTTGAATTTAGTATCTTAGGTTGGTGGAAAGTTAATGCTCCTAGATTTCCTGTTCTTTCAGAGTTGGCTCGTGATGTGTTAGCTATTCCGATTTCTAGTGTGGCATCGGAATGTGCATTTAGTCCCGGTGGTCGTGTACTTGATTCGTTTAGAAGTTCGTTGACTCCTAAATGTGTGCAATCTCTTATTTGTGTTCAAGATTGGCTTAGGAAAGAGACTAAATCTATTAGTGTGGAAGAAAGTTTGGATCATCTTGAGGAACTTGAACTTGGTAAGATTTTGTATTTTTTTTATGTGTTTTAGTGAAAAAATAATATACTTTTTTATGTTGTATGACATATTTGATTAAATTATCTTTAGACATGGCAAATAGTGGAAGAGATCCTTGCATTGTTGATGTATGATTGCAATTTGCTTCTTTGTTACTAGTGGTAAGTTCAATACTTTATTTTGTAGTTTTGTTCTTTTATCTTGAAAGTTATTTTCTAACTTTTGGTTTTATCTATTTTTTGTTATTTTCAAGTTCAACCATGCCTTCTAGAGCTCGCTCACAAGTTTGGGAACATTTTGTGATGGTTCAAGACAATGAAGAAGGGCGTAAAGCTAGGTGCTTAACATGCGGTGCGATACTTAATTGTAATAGAGCAAATGACACATCTAGCTTAATGAAGCATATTAAGAGATGTCTTGAAGATAGGCGGATTCACCTTCAACTTTAAGCTTATGTTTTGAATTTGGTAAATTTCGGACTTAATTATGATTGTTATGTGAGACGACGGATTTAACACTTGGTGTTACAACTTATGTTTTGTATTTGGAGCTAAAATTTAGGACATTTATGTTGTTTGGCGTTGGCCGTGTGGTTGCTGCTCATTTTATCGTTATGTTGTTTGTGTTGCTTGTTTTTGTCTTGTACGTTGTTTGTTGCTGGTCACCGTAAAGGCTTCAGGTTCACATTATGTTACTGCTGAACTGCTGAAAAATTCTGCTGCTGAAACTGCTGAAAAATACTGCTGCTGAAACTGCTGAAAAATGTTGAATTGCTGCTGAAAAATGCTGAACTGTTGCTGAAAACTGCTGAAAACATGCTGAATTGCTGCTGAAAACTGCTGAAAAATGCTGAGCTGCTGCTGAAAAATGCTGAACTGCTGAAACTGCTGAACTGAAAACTGAAAATTGCTGAACTGAAAATTGAAAACTGCTGCTTAATTGAAAACTGTCTGCTGCTGAACTGCTACTGCTGCTGAAATTGCGCAACTGCTGCTGCCGCTGAAAGCCTGAATTGAAAACACCGAATTAAAAAAACCGAAACCGAACCGAACCAAACTTCAAAAAACCGAAACCGAAAGAACCGAACCGAATTAGTTTGGTTCGGTGTTTGGTGTTCACTTTCAAAACACCGAAACCGAAATAGCTAAACCGAAGTATGAGAAACCGAACCGAAAAACCGAACGCCCACCCCTACTTCATACGGGGCGCTCGAAGTAGCGCTGAGTTTTCCCTTTGTATCAACTGGTGTGGGGCAAGGCTTACATTGTGACATGTCTGCCCTGTCAAGAATATCCTCTGCATAAGAACTTTGACACATGAATAGGCTATTTTTGTCTCGGGAGACGACAATCCCCAAAAAATAGCTCAACGGACCCAAGTCTTTCATTGCAAATTTCGTAGCTAATTTGGACATAATACCGAGTCTGAGAGAATCTGAAGATGCAGTTAGAATAATATCATCCACATATAACAAAATGTAAGCAATATCTTTTCCATGACAGTCAGTGAAGAGAGAGTTGTCAGATGTGCTATGCGAGAAACCAATGGTTGCCAAATATTCAGCAAAACGCTGATACCATGCCCGTGGTGCCTGTTTCAAGCCATAAAGAGACTTACGCAAGAGACAAACATGATCAGGACGAGCCGGATCCCGGAATCCCAAAGGCTGATACATATAGACGGTCTCATTCAAGTTGCCATGTAAGAAAGAATTCTTTACATCAAGTTGGTGAATGGGCCAAGAGTGAGATAAAGCAATAGTAAGAACCACACGGATAGTTGCTGGTTTGACAACCGGACTGAAAGTCTCGTCACAATCAACACCTTCCCGTTGAGACCTGCCATCACCTACAAGACGGGATTTATGCCTCTTAAAAGAACCATCAGATTTCTTTTTATGCCGAAAAATTCATAAAGACCGAATAATATTAGCATTTGAAGGACGAGGGACCAACTCCCAAGTCTTACTATCAATAAGAGCATTATATTCATCTTGCATAGTATTTTTCCAATTTGGGTCATTAAGTGCACCAACTGGATTCCGGGGAATAGGGGAGATGGATTTGTTGGTGGCACTTAAGGCTTGATTATGGTATTTCAAGTTCGGCTTAAATATCCCATTGTTGACTACGTGTAGTCATGCGAGGAACTGGTGGGGGGCTGGCAGGGACGGGGCTGCTGCGTTGGTGACGCAGTGAGGGCGAAGGACAGGGTTGGGCCGCGCCAGGAGAGGGAAGAAGCTGGCGGGCAGCTGGGGTGGTGGGAGTGTCCTGCTGGACAGGCGATAAGGAAGGAGCGGAGATGGGTGAGCTCGGGTGTTGGGTTGCAGGAGGGGGAGGGGGCTGCATTTGCGGAGCATTGGCCTGGTCATACAACAAATGTATTCTCAATGGGGAATTATCATCACCCAAAAACTCATATGAGGTAGGAGTTGGATTATTTATTTGTGAAAATGGAAAAGAGTTTTCATCAAACCACACATGCCGGGCTATGATTATTTTTCGGCTCGATAGATCATAGCATTTGTACCCCCGATGATTGGAAGGATACCCTAGTAAAACACACGGAGTGGACTTAGATTGTAGCTTATGAATTTGTGTGGAAGGGAAGAGAGGAAAGCATAGACAACCAAAAACTCGGAGATGAGAGTAGGATGGATTCTTTTGATAAAAAATCTGAGTGGGTGTCTTATATGCTAAGATTTTAGAAGGGAGAATATTGAGTAGGTATGTTGCCATGGACAAAGCGTGATGCCAATAGGAGGGTGGCATAGATGCATGGGAATGAGTGTACGAACTATGTTGTTTATGGATTTAATTTTCCGTTCTGCCTTACCATTTTGTGGTGAAGTGTGCGGACAAGAAAATCGAAAAAGCATCCCATTTTGTTAACAAATTTATGAAAAGGACCATTATCAAATTCACGCCCGTTGTCACATTGAAAAGTTTTGATTTCTTTTTCAAATTGAGTGCGAATGAAAATCCGGAAAGACAAGAAACAATCATAAACTTGGGACTTTGTTTTGATGGGAAAAGTCCAAAGAAAATTAGTATAATTGTTAAGAAATAAAACATAATATCTGTGACCGGAAGAGCTAAGAACAGGTGAAGTCCATAAATCACTGTGAACAATGTCAAAGGGCATAGTAGTAGTTGAAAGAGAGTCATAAAAAGGCATTTTAATTAATTTCCCCAAAGGACAAGAATGACAAACATTGTTCCGAGCCTTATTACATTCAATCAAATTACTACTACGTAAAGAACTAAGAATTACATCCCCCCGATGACCAAATGAGAGTGCCAAATATGAGGAGAGATGACGGTAAAAGCAGATGGTGCGGAAGACAAAATGGCTCGATAATTGTTGGAGAATGGATAAAGAGCACCCGAACTCTCACATCTCATGAGTTTGCTCCCCGTCCGTAAATCCTTCACAGAAAACCCAAAAGGACCAAATTCAACAGAAACCATATTATCGATAGTAAATTTACGAACGGAAATAAGGTTTTTGATGAGTTTAGGTGCACGTAAAACATTTTTCAGGTTTAGGGAGGGATTGACTTGAAGGGAAGTATAACCATAACCACGAATCGGAATCATGTTACCATTACCAACAACAATGCCATTGTTTTTTCTCAATTGATAGTAAGATGAGAGAGTACTTTGGGAGTTGGCATTGTGAGATGTGGCTCTGGTGTCCATGTACCAATTGTTGTCATCGGGCGAATTCAAGGACATTGTATGCATAGCCTGATCAATATCCGTGGGCACATACCCACCATGTGATGACGGGGCTGCCGAATAGAACGACTGGGAGGGCGAGCACCGAGAATGCCCTGATGTGACTGGGCTGGGCGTGGCTGCTGCCACCCTGTGGTGGGGTAGGGACACGGTGAGGTGGCCCATGGCTGTGGCCCCCAAGCAGCCCAAGGGGGGAAAACCAAGGCTGGGCAGTAGCGCCTTGGTGCTGTGACGTGGCGGGCAGGCTGGTCTGGTGGTTGTTCCGGCTGCCCCCGTCGCTGTTCTGGCCATTCCCAGCACCACCACGGTTGTTGTTGCGGTTCCTGCCGCCACGACCGCAATTGTTCTTCTTTCCACGATTGTGAGAATTTCCTCGATTATTAGAGGTATATTCAGAATTGTTGGGCTGCCCATTAACAGAGAAATTATGAGAATTAATATTGTGGGAAACGAGAGCAGCATTCGAACCAGATTCGTGAATGGCATCCTCGCCATTGCTGTCTTCCTCAAGTTCGAGCATCGACCGTACAACGTTAAAGGATGGGAGAGGAGTACGGTGCTGCACCGTTGTTCGAAAAGTCTTATATTCTTCCGATAACCCACGCAGAAGACGGAGCACAAGTTGTTCGTCGGAAACTTTGTGGCCGGCGTTGGGGAGGTTGTCTGCAAGAACCTTGAGCCTGGTGCAGTATGCTTTCACGTTAGAGAAATCCACCAATTTGGTGTTCGTGAATTTGGCATCAAGAGCAAGAGCCCTAGCCGACTTATTGTCCTGGAAGAGATGAACAAGGCGATTCCAAGCCTCGGCTGCGGTGTCCTCTTGATGAATGATCGTGTTGAGAAGATCATTCGATATCGTACCATATATCCATTGCCGGACGATGTTATCCAGCCGTTCCCATAGAGACTTTGCAGCAATTTTCTCGGCTGCGGTTGTTGGGGATGACACGGCGGGGGAGGCAGGAGGTAATATGTGATCAATTACCAAGTTTGCTCGGCAATGGATCTTGAAGAGGGTAGCCCATTTATTGTATTGGCTTCCTTCATAGTCAGGAACAATAGGAATACACGATTTGATATTGATGACTGTAGTTGCAGGATGCAACTTGGACGCGTCAGCCATGGAGATGAGAAGGAGGAAGGGACGAAGAAGAGGAGACGAAGGAGGTGGGCGGCTGCTAGGGTTTGTAGAGACCTAGTCTGATACCATGTAAGATAATATTTGCCGTGCCTCTTTTCATTCATTCAATGGGTTAATATACATCATTTACAACATAATTGTATGCTACAAATTAGGAACTAATTTGACCAATTGATTCTAACATATGCTATCCTAAAATAGAAGATTACAAAATATTTTTGACTAAATATTTACATAATCTAACAAGAACCATAGCCACTAATGAATCTATCACACCAAAGTACACTTGTTAAGTAGGATCAGGGGATGTAAAGTCCCAAGTGCTACGAGGTTTGGAAGATCTTAGTAACTGTTAGTAGTAATCAAACAAGTTCAGCCGCTAAGAACCAACAAAACTAATCTGGCAATTTGCCGGATTGCCCTTCGCTGGGGGTGGTCTTTAATTTTTGCCCTTCGCTAAAAATCTCTTGATTTTGGGTTCGAACTCCCGCTCAATCAAAAATTTAAAAAAAAAAAATCACAAGGTAAAGTTTGAATTCGAAGGTAGAGTTTTGCATGCTTTAGGCAGAGTTTCAAACTCTTTCGAAAACTTTGCCTTGCGGATTTTGAAGGCAGAGTTTTGCCTTGCGAAATTCCTTCTTGTTTTTTTACTGAGCTGGAATTCGAACCTAGAACCTCGGGATATTAGGCAGGGGCGGATCTACTAAGGAGGGAGGGAGTCCCACATCGCGATCCAAATGCTCTATATATATATATATATGTGAGTGTATATAGGAAATCATATAAATAGATAAAATGGCACTCGGACTCATGTATGGTTGGCTGGTGCCATGGGCATAGGGCTTAATCTTCTGCCCACAGCGCATGGGATCGAATCACGCTTACTCCACCTTTTTAGAACTATTTTGTTTTCTACGTTTAAGAAGCTTACACAGCAGATTCACTCTCCTTTTTTTTTTTTTTTTTTTTTTTTTTGTTGTTGTTGTGTGTTTTGCTTCTTATTTACCCTTTTTTCCTTTTCTTTATTTCCTGTTGACTCTTTTTTGCTTATGAGTTACATATTGACTTTTTAAAATTTATTAATCATTGTTTCTGTTTAATTTTATTGTTCACAGTATTTATTTGTAGTAAGTTTATTTTGAGTATCTAAAATGCATCTACATTGAGTTCTATTTGAGTATTTTTGAGTTGGACTATAGCTCCGGAATATGAAAATTCATCGGGGACAATTATAATGAATAAAATAGTTTGTTGATATTAATAATACTATTAAAGCTTTATGCTTTATTTAATATTGTCATAATTATTAAATTACTTTGTTCAATCAATTTGTCTAAATAAACCGAAAAGAGGAATAATCCGACCTAAAAGTTCAAAATAAATTAAGCCGAAGTCCATAATATAATAGTGTGACAATCAGTTTGTCTATATAAATCAAAAGACGAGTAACCTGAATCGAAGCTCAAAATAAATCAAGTTGAAACCCAAAATAGTGTAACAATCAGTTTGTCTATATAAACCGAAAGACAAGTTCGAATGGAGATTCAAAATAAATCAAGTCAAAGCCCAATGTGTGACAATCAGTTTGTCTATGCAAACTGAAAGACAAGTAACCCGAATCAAAACTCAAAATAAATCAAGTTGAAGCCAAAATAGTGTGGCAATTGGGTTGTCTATATTAATCGGTTGATGATTAACTCGAACCAAAGCCAAAAAAAAAAAAGAGTCAACTTGAAGCCCAGAATAGTGTGGCACCCGGAACCTCAAAATCCTGGATCCGCCTCTGATGTTAGGCGAAGGGCATCCGCGAAAAAAAATGAAATTAATCTATTATAATGAAAGCTTGAAAAAAACCTAATCCAGACAAAAAATATTGGGCAATTCGCACGAATGACCATATTTTGGGGTGGTCTTTAATTTTTTCCCTTCAAGTTTGAAATCATTAACTTTTGCTCTTCGCTAAAAATCCATTGGTTTTGGATTCGAACCTCCGCTCAAGTTAAAAATTTAAAAAAAATCGCATGATAGAATTTGGATTCGCAAGACAAAATTTTGAAGGCAAAACTCTACTTCAAGCCAAAATTCTCCACTTGCTCAAGCTTTTAATTTGTTTCTCTTGTTCCTCTTGCCAGTTCCATCCGTTTATCTTTAATGACGCATTTGTTACAGTCTACCAGATTGAATTCAACACTTCAAGTTAGGTCACTTCTTTAATTTCAACTCTAGATATCATGGCATTGTTAATTTGACAGCAGAGATGCTGCCTTATTTTGGAATAACAAAATTCATACCTTCAGGCCATGCAAAATTCTGCCTTAACGCAGAGTTTTGAAGGCAAAATTCTGCCTTGTGAAATTTCTTTTTATTTTTATTTTTACTGAGTTGGGGTTCGAACCCAGAATTCCTGAGTATTAGGCGAAGGGTAAAAATTAAAGACCATCAATTTGAAGGGCAAAAATTAAAACCACCGTAAAAGATGGGCAATCCGCGCAAAAAAAAAAAAAAAAAAAAAAAAGAAGAAGAAGATGAAGAAGTTTGCAGCTTGCAGCTTGCTCTTGCTATAAGGTCCAAGTTCAATTTAGAGATATGGGCTAGTTTGTATTGTTGTTGTTGGGCCACTATGTTTAGGCCTGTGTATTTGTACGGGATAATTTTCCTAGATATGCTAAAATAGGGGCCAATTTGCAGGATTATCCTTCTCTGGGGGTGGTCTTTTATTTTTGTCCCTCAAATTGGCGGTCTTTAACTTTTGCCCTTCATTAAAAAAATTTTGATTTCGGATTCAAATCTCGCTCAATTAAAAAATTATACAAATTTAAGTCATTGAATTATTGAGAAGACACATGTCATAATATTAAGGGGGTAATTGAGAAACTGGACAGATCCCCTATTGGAGGGGAGCCAAAAAGATATGTCACAACTCACATGTGTGTCATGTATTTTTTTTTTTTTTTTGTTGAAATATGTCATGTATCTGATACTATACACACGACATATACACAAAATACAGTCATTAAACTTCCACTAGACCACCACCAAAAGCCACCATAACTACCATTCATTCCACCATTAGAATGCATATGGGCCAAAAATGTATATATTTATCTATTATTTGCATCACATCTTAGTACTTTTAATCGAAATTTGAGTATTAATTATAGTAGTTTGTGATAATATGATATTTTTATTATGTAGAAATAAAGCGATGGGAAGATCATGAGATTTGGAATAACATTGAAAAAAGCAAAAAGAAAACAAAAGAGAAAAAGAGAAAAATAGAAGGAGACAAAAAGTTGTGGTCTAACCATCATTGCCATAATGATTAGATGGAGTTTGCACCTTTTAAATGAACATACAATTGAAATTGGATATGAAGAACGGACGGACAGCATGACGTGCGATTTCCACGCATCGCCATCGCGAAGAAAAGTACTCTCTGAAGTTTATTTGGCTGTGCACGCCACTTGCGCGACGCGAGCTCGCTATTTTTCGCGGTCCGAGTTGGAATTGATTTTTATGATACCTTATAAATACATTTTTTACAGGGTTTTTACATAACTTTGGACCTAGAAAGAGTTTGAAGCCGCTGTGAAGGCCGTAGTTATTGGCGTATGTCAGGGTCCCGTCCCGACCTTATGATAACATTATGATTCTGTAGAGGCTCATAGACAGTACTCGTCCTGTGTATAGTTTTCGTATAGCCTTGCCAGCTGATTTTGTTGTATATAGTCTATCATGGCGGCCTTGCTGGCCTGTACCTTTATGTACAGTCTATCATGGTGGCCCTCGGCCCGCATATGTACATACATGTTGTTGTAGTATCACTTTTGGGTTGTTTACGTTAAAGTTCTATTATTCATGATATATAGTTCATGTTGGCCTAACCGGCCCTTGTAAGTATTAAAGATGGCTAAATGATATGCACGTTGGTGCTTGACAAGTAAGGCCCGGGCTTCGGTTGCGGCCCTCCGATTTGAGTCGTGACAAAATTTTAGATTGATAGAAAACTCAGTAACTCAGAAATTAGGAAGAAGAATATTTCTTTTCTGTATGTTTCTCAAGGAAACAATGTGTGAACATATATGAAGAATAATCGTGAACATTATGGCCATGAAAAAATAATGGCAGATTAATTCTCATAATGTATCATATATTACAAATGAATTAAAGACAGAATTAGTTCCAAAGGATTAGTGAATCGGGAGGGCAATGAATTTGGACAAATTCATCAATTTGGCTTCGGGCTAAATCTCGCTTGCGCGAGCCCACAAAGATAGCTCTTCCTAATACAATGCGACACTTCCTTTCAGATACTTTTCTTGTTTTCTAACAAAATATATATCAAAGGTGAATACTACTTTCTCAGCAAGGATTACATAACTAGAAAAACATGAGCGTCCACAGCCTTGATGTGAAAAGATACGCAATTAGCAAATTGCGATAACATGTTATGCTACACTAATTATAGTATACTTTGAATTAACTTTAAGTTACATAAAATCATAACTAGAAATGATTTTATATTTTTTCTTTTTTGGGGACAATGTGTTCTTACATTAGATTCATTGATATGGAGAAAGGAAGTCCAGCACTACCTGCAATTTCCATTTTAAATTTCAACACCATCATCATATGTATGCACCCATCAAACAATGTTTAATATATACGGCCATTACTTTAATGATCGGTAGAGAGAATTGGAAATAACAAATAAGTTGATAGAAAAATAATTTCTAGATCCATCTTCTTTTCTTTTTCCCTCGAGAAGAGTACATATTACCATTATGAAATGGTCAACTCATCGAAAGAGTCATATACATTATTTTATCAATGAGATTATTTCATTCACACCGTTACACCAACGGCGAAAAGAAGAATGTATATCATAATTAATCACTCAAGAAATATTTATATGTATAACTTTTTACGTATAAGTGGGAGGAACAAAAATATCTATTCGCATGAGTTTTTCATCCTGAGTACTTGTGACATACTTCATCAATTTTAATTATTTTATATAACAAAATTTGATTAGACACGTAATTTAATAAAATAATTAACACGTAAACATTTTATATAACATGCAATACCAATGTGGTATCATGAAATAACACCCAACATGGGCGTGTTTGCCATGAATTTTAATGGAGATATTTGTGCACCCACCATGGGTGCATTAGCATTTAAATTGAGAGAAAAAAAAAACACAACATGCAATAGCCTACTCAGAATCTTGTGGTTAAACATATCAGACGTGCATACTATTCTTATACAGGTTGTCATTAAGGACAAACTACAAATATTTCTAAAGAGTTTCTTATATATATAAAATACTCCTATTAATCTTACTGAAACATTTTTTTTTCGTAATAAGACAAGCATCATATAAAATAATATCGGGTGGAAAGTTGTATGGATTTTGTCATCATTTTCTTTTATTGATGTCACTGAGGGACCACACGCAAGACTTTAACGCCAATAAATATGCGTATGTGACGGTCCTTGGAGGCAATCAGGAAGCACTAAAAAACAGAAATTCTGAACCGTTACAAATAACAAGTAGGTTGGATAATATTATTTCCTCCACTAATTTATGTATTTGAATTTGACTAGATATAAATTTAATAAAGAACGGAAACTTTTGAAATTCGATATTTAAAATAGGTTATAGATTTTTGTGTAACTATAAATTATCTCATTAAAGAAAATTGATAATAATTTTAAAATTAAATTATTATTTTTAAATAAGGAAGTATGACATTATTTTTTAAATATACTAAAAAAAAGTATGATACATAAATTGAGACAGATTAAGGGAGTAAGTTAATTAGAAAAACTATGATTCCTTCCATTCCAATTCACGTGGTAGTGTTGACTTAATATGAGGTTTAAGAAGAAAAAAAAAACATCCGTTGAAATATGTGGTATAAAATAAGTTCTAAATATTTGTGTTATTTAAAAAACATCTAATTAAGAGTGAAATCAATTTTTAGAGTTAAATAATTTTCAAATATAGAAAAAAATATGATTCTTTTAGCAATAAACTAAACCCGGAAGTGTGTTGCATAAATTATAAAATTAAAGTTAGAAAAAATATATTTATAAGTATCTGACTACGAGATTCTCTGCTAAAAAAACTCTTTTTTTTTTTTTTGGTCAACTTAAAAGACTTGGATATTTACATCTGAATCTTATAAACAGTTACTCCTTGTAATGAACGATAACTACCTTATTCAAACACTTTTCCTTAGCAGCAGATACCCCTTTTTGCTACTATAGTACTATACTTTTTTTGGAGTGTCATATTCCTTTTGTTCATTTCAGTGTGGGTTCAGAGTGATTGTTCTTTGTGGGGTCTCAAATAGGTACCTTTTCTATCTTTTTTCATGTTTTTAGTTTTTAGTTTTTTACTTGCTTTAAAATTTTAAATTCCCTTGTGTTTGGAAGAAAGTTGAAGCAAATTTCACAACACACATTTCTGTATTTTTTTGCTTTTTCTTTCATTTTTGCTACTGATGCTTGATATCTTGTATTCTTGTTTGCCTTCTGACATGAAATGAAATTTTTGTTTCTTGTGTGTGTGTGTGTGACTCTGTGAGTGTGTGTTAGTGTGTTGGTGATCATTCTCTGATACTGTTGTTCACTTTTCTTTCTGAAAGCAGCAGTCCGGATTTACTTTTCCGAGCCGTTATACATGGATTATATACTTATTGTACATGGTTATACATGGATCCATGATTTAAGCTTTATATATTCAACTTTGAAGGTTTTATCATTGAACCCATTAGATCTAAAGTTATGAATTCATATCTATTCTTTGTTGTAATTTTAATAGTATAATTTTATACATAAATTTATACTCCTTATGAAAAATACAGAGTTTCCATAAACTTGATACTTTTTAGGAGTGTCATTTTTGGTTCATTTCAGTGGGGCTCTGCGTGTTTGTTCTTTGTGGGGTCCCAAATAGGTACATTTCATATCATTTTTGGTTTTTTGCTTGTTTTTCCTTTGTGTTTGGAAGAGAGTTGAAGCAAAATTCTCTTAACACATATTTCTCTAAAGATTTCTGTTGCTTTTTCTTTCATTTCTACTGATTCATGATACCTTGTTGCCTTCTGAACATGGTGTGTACTGTTCATCTTTGAAAACAAAATGAAATCTTTGCTTTTTCTGTGTGTTTATTGGTGATCATTCTCTGACATTGTTGTTCACTTTCTTTCTGAAAGAAAAAAAGGGATCTTTACACATATAACAGGCTGGATCACTGTTTACATTTCCTAGCCGGTATACATAGTATATACTGATATCCTTTTTTGCTACTGTATTTTTTGGAGTGTTACTTTTTGGTTCATTTAAGTGGGGCTCTGAGTGATTGTTCTTTGTGGGTCTCAAATAGGTACCTTTTCAATCTTTTTTGGTTTTTGTTTTTTGCTTGCTTTTTAATTTCCCTGTGTTTGGAAGAGAGTTTAAAGAAAATTTCTCAACACACATTTCTCTGAATATTCTTTTTCTTCAGTTTTTTGCTGCTGATTCTTGATACCTTGTTTGCCTCCCGACATGGTGAGTACTGTCCATCTTTGAGAACTAAATTAAAGAAATGTTGGTAAAAATAAAATTATTGGTTTTTGTGTAACCCTAATTGTGAGATTACACTAAGTATGTTGTTGTTATTGTTGGTTTTTTGGGGGTGTGTGTGTGTGTTTACTGGTGATCATTCTCTGAGATTCTTTCTGGAAGTCAAAAAAAAAAAAAAAAAAACAAAGGAAAGGGATCTCTACACAAATAGTCAACCAAATTTACTGTTTACTTTTTCTAGTCGTTAGACATAGATTATATACCGATTATACATGGTTTTATACATATTATACGTAAAAATAAATACATATATTATATATTCGCCTGGTCTATTTTTAGTTTAAGAGGTTGGGTGGACAACTATTTAGGTTAATTATTCTAGAAGGGAAATCGATCCACCTGCTGATTTCCCATTTTACAGGAATGAGTTGAGTATGGACCATGATCAATTTCTGATGCCTTTTCTTTCATTTCTACTGATTCTTGTTACCCTGTTTACCTTCTGACATGGTCAGTATGTCCAGGTTTGAGAACCAAAGCAATGGTTGGTCAAATGAAATCTTTGTTTTTTGTGTGTGTTTGTGTTTATTGGTGATCATTTTCTGAGATTGTACTTCACTTTCTTCTGAAAGAAAAAAGGGTTCTTTTCTATCTTTTTTTTTTTTTTTTGTCTATTTTTTGTTGGGTCTCAAATAGTTAGCATTCCTATCCTTTTTGTTTTTTTGCTTGCTTTTCCCCTTGTGCTTGGAAGAAAGCTGAAGAAAATTTCTCAACACGTACTTCCCTAAGAAATTTGTTTCTTTTCTCTTTCATTTCTACTGATTCTTGGTACCCTATTTGCCTTTTCTAACATGGTGAGTACTGTCCATGTTTGAGAACGGAAGAAATGGTTGGTGAAAAGAACTTGGTTTTCTTTTGTGTGTGTGTTTATTGGTGACAATTCTCTAAGATTATTATTCATTTTCTTTGTGAAGAACAACAGGATCTTTACACAAATAGTCACTTGGATAAACTGTTTACTTTTCCTAGCCTATATCCATAAATTATACATATATCCGCCGACATTTTAGTACCTTTTTGGAGTGTCATCTTTTGGTTCTTTTCAGTGGGGCTCTGCCTGATCACTTTTAGTGGGGTCTCAAATAGGTACATTTTCTATATTTTTTGGTTTCTTGTTTGCTTTTTTCCTTGTAATTGGAAGAAAGTTGAAGCAAAATCCTCAACACATATTTCTCTGAAAATTCTGTTGCTTTTTCTTTCCATTTTTGCTACTGATTCTGGATACCCTTTTGCCTTCTGAACATGGTGAGTACTGTCCATGTCTGAGAACCAAAGAAATAGTTCATGAAAATGAAATCTTTTTTTTTTCGTGTGTGTGTATGTGTTTGTTTATTGGTGATCATTCACTAAGATTGTTGTTCACTTTCTTTCTTCAAGAAAAAAATGGATCTATACACAAATAGCTAGCCGGATTCACTGTTTTTCCACGCTGGTATACATAGATTATACATGGTTATACATTTAGTGTACATGGATTATACACATATTATATATCTACACGCTATTTTTAGTTTAAGCAGTTGGATGAATGGCTATTTAAGTAGGTTGATTCTTCAAGAAAAAATCTATCTGCATGCTGATTTCCCATTTTACAGGAAGGAATTGAGTTTGGACCATGATCAAATTGAATCTTTAATATTCACTTCTTCTTGAATTATGTAGGATTTTTGGAGCATTCCCAATTTGATTCAAGTGTCACCTGAAATAGAAAAGGTGTTATCCCGTGGTTTGAAGATGTATGTGGTGGAGAGCAAAGGAGGGGCTATAGTTTGCATGTTATTGTCTTTGTTCTTCTTAGGGACTTGGCCAGCCTTACTAACTTTACTTGAAAGGAGAGGGAGATTTCCACAACACACTTACCTTGATTATACTTTCACTAATCTTTTAGCTGCTGTCATAATTGCTTTTACCTTTGGTCAAATTGGGACAAGCTCAGTGGAAAACTCAAATTTCCTCTCCCAAATCTCTCAGGTTGGTGTCCTCTACAAAACAAGGGAAGTGGAACAAAAAATCATTACTAGTATTTATAGTCTGTTTGGTCAACCTCCCTAAAACTGCTTATTATGAGAAGCATTTTTGTCAAACCAGCTTTTCAGAAAAGTATTTCTTGAGAAAAGCAGTTTGTACTTGGCCAATTCGTCTAAGAAGTGCCTCTTTAAGCATTTGATAAGCAGATTGTGTTTGAATACTAAGTAATCTATTTGGGTGAATGTGATATTTATATGTGATACTTTTGCTGGACTCTTGGATTGGAAAATTAGCACTCTAATTTTGGCATTTGGAACTTAAGGAGGCCTTTCCTTTGTTGCATAACTTCTATACAATTAAGTACAAAATAGATGCTGCAATCCATTCACCAGAGTCACATTATGTTCGATCCACAGTTCACCAGCAGATATCATTAGCATCTATAAGCTACTTGATAGGTGGATTTAAGATTGGAAAGAATCACTGTCCTTTGTTATTCATGTGATGTTTCATCGGGATGAACTATTGTTACCAGCTTAAGGTGGAGTTTTGTTTATTAATTTCTCATAGGTTTTGTCTGGTGATCTTGTCCCCACTTATCCTGGAGTTTAATTGGCATCTGTTTTAGTTTAATTGTCGCTGCCAAGAGATCCTTGCTACTGAAGCAATGAAGACTTCATGCTCTGGAACCAATTTTTTTTCTTTTTTTCTTTTTCTGTTTGTACTTCAAGACTTTAGCAGTTATCATTAATAGCTACATTTTTTAGGTTTTAATGCATACTTTTATCAAGATCGCTTCATAGGCCGGATATTGTTTTGTTCAAATTGTCTACTGTAATAGAAACTTTCCAGGAAATCCCATATTGATTGCCTGTATTGTTGTTAACAGTTGAAATTGCACATTAACAAGCATTCTGGGACTTCTATATATTTTCTAAGTTCTTGTTCACGGACAAATGGTGTAGGATAATTGGACGAGTGTCTTGTTTGCAATGACTGGAGGGGTGGTCCTTAGCATTGGAAACCTTACAACTCAATATGCTTGGGCCTTTGTTGGTTTATCAGTTACCGAGGTTGTCTCCTCAAGCATTACTGTGGTTATAGGTATCATTTTTACTTCATTGGTTTATAAGTTTTTTGAAACGACCTTGTGACTATGTCCTCTATGAAAAGGAAATTGGTAGTATCATAATTTGATTTTGTATGACAGGAACGACCATGAATTACTACCTTGATGACAAAATTAACAAAGCGGAGATTCTTTTTCCCGGGGTTGGATGCTTCTTGATTGCCGTTTGTTTAGGCTCTGCTGTTCATGCATCCAATGCAGCTGATAATAAAGCAAAGCTTGATAGTTATTCAAATGACTCTAAACATAGCATTAGGTATGCATCAATACGAGGATATACGCAATGCTTAATTCTTCCAAGGGCATCATTTTTGCGTCTTTGCAAATAGGGAATGACATTTATGGGTTGATACTTTTTATTAAAAAAATAAAAACAGTATACGAAGGACGAGGTTGTTATTTTTTCCTCTGAGGCTCGTGCCATGATAGTGTTGATAATGCATGTATGACTAGAAGAAGAGTAGTGTCATTTTATGACTTAACCAGCATATAGATTGGCCATATTGTGCACATTAATGGAAAAAGATGTTGAAACTTATCAAAATCCTTCATATTTCTATTAGCCAACAATCTCATCAACATCTTTATTCTACTTCTCTTACGCCTGTCCAGGGGCGGAGCAAGAGTGTCGGCTGAACCTAGTAGCTTTGCTTCAAACCCTGTATTCGTCTTAAAAGATCCATTTACTATGTACAAACTATTACCTTAGAACCCAGTAACTTAAAAGTTAGAATATCCAAGAACCGAAAAGCTTCAAATCCTGACTCAGCCATTGTGCCTGTCTTCCTGTTTATATATCTACTTTCTTTCTCCTTGTATTCAGAAGCTAAGAATGCAGGATATGCAGAAAGTCGACGAGGATTACATATTTCACATTGCTATACAAATACATCACCATCAAAATCTCTGGAAATTGATGCTGATTTTAATTGAACCTTTTGCAGGGCTAATAGTATTACTGACTCCAAACAAGCATGCACAAAGAGAGGTATTATAAGCTCGAGTCTGAAAATTGAAGTTTCATATCTTTACCATTTTATTAGATCCATAGCCTCATATGTTTTTCCCTTAACACTTATTTTGGGAATGCTAAACATCCACAGTTGGTTTAAATGATGCGGAAAAGGGAGTTGCTTCCACAGAAAAGGCAAAATTTGGGACTGCGCTTTTCCTGATAGATCTCGAGAAGAGAAGAGCGATCAAGGTCCGCAATTCTTCTTGAATTACTTCTCGTATCAATTATTATTGTCGCTCCAATGTTAACTTTTTCAAGGTAGAAAAGTTCTCACGGACTCCATATTAGATCTAGGTAGAATACATCGATAGCCTCTTAAACTTGCCAAATAATTTTTTTTAGACACTTTAACTGCGACATCTTCCAATTGAGCAGCTCACCACATGATACAGTGTTCCTATTAGGTACTTCCAGTTCAAATATGAGAAAAGTTTCCGCCTTGATCTGATGTTTTTGTCATTTTGTTAATCTAATGTAGTGGAAGATGTTTAACGGAAAGATCTTTCCTTGTTTAAACTACTGAAAAAAACAGGAATTAGCAATAGACAAAATCCGTTAGCTATGAGCAATTTAGCGATGTTTTAGTTGTAGGTAATTCCAGTTTTTGTTGTATTTGTTCACGTTCTTGTGTTTGCTTGCAGATATTCGGGAAGAGCACATTCATTGGTTTGGCGTTGACATTCTTTGCTGGAAGTTGTTTTTCTCTCTTCTCACCAGCATTCAACCTTGCCACGAATGATCAGTGGCGTACTCTAAAAGATGGAGTTTCACACTTGAGCGTCTACACAGCATTCTTCTACTTTTCAGTTTCTTGCTTTGTCGTTGCCATGATTTTGAACCTCATCTTCTTATACCGCCCTGTTCTAAATGCGCCCAAGTCATCTCTGAAGGCTTATTTAAATGACTGGAACGGTAGAGGTTGGGCCCTTTTGGCAGGACTTTTGTGTGGTTTTGGAAATGGTCTCCAATTCATGGGAGGTCAGGCTGCTGGATATGCAGCTGCAGACGCTGTTCAGGTTAGTAGAACTTTGTATTTGGATTGAAGTTCTTGTAACAATTACTCAACAATCAACCATGTCTGAATTAGTACGGGTCAGCTATTATGAATCCTCTGTGTCTATTCCCAAAAGAAATTGAAAAAGAATATCAGAAAACAAGAATGCTTAGATACTACAGCACGAATAGACATGCAACGAGAGACCTCCTACGCGTGTTATTCTTGTCTATTTTTTGAGGTTCGGGAAGAATACTATGAGTTCTTGTGATGTGAATTTATTCACTAGCTGCAAGCAGGGGCAGATCATAGAGGCCCGTTTAGGGGTTCACAGGAACCTAGTGGCTTCTGTCTATATCCTATATATATATATATATATATATATATATATATATATATATATATATATATATATATATATATTAAGAAATTCACTAAATATTTTATATTTGACTGTTAACCCAGTTACTATTGGTGTATTAGCTTGAGATCGATGTAGGAACCAATAAACTTCAAATTCCGAATCTGCCTCTACTGCAAGCATGCTGAGTTAATTGAAAGTTGGTTTTATTTTCAGGCGCTACCCCTCGTGAGCACATTTTGGGGGATAATTTTATTTGGAGAGTACCGAAGATCATCCAGAAAAACATATACGTTCCTAGTTGGCATGCTGTTTATGTTTGTAGTAGCTGTTGGAATTCTTATGGCATCATCAGGGCATCGCAAATAGTGAATCGAAGAAATCATAATGCTGTTGTAGCCTGCTTATATATCAGAATTAGGAAAATGTTGTTGTATATAGCACATTGCTGTTTCTTGTTGAATAGAAGCACAGTTTACTTAAAATCTGCTGGAACTGTAAATAGATGTGGTTTATGGAACCAGTTGCAAGCATTTTAGAGACCTTTGGTATGGATAATGAATCAGATCTTTCAATTTGCATTTTATATGCAATTCTTGATTTTATCTGCAATATAAGTTACTTATATCTTATTATCTGCTTGTCCAAATTCATAAACACTTGATTTTTGGTTGACACACATGCGCACACACGTCATGCATATCCAACGCATCAGTTTGCTTTAAATTTGTTTTATCAGAGTTATAATATCTTGATTATACCTCGAACCTTCTTTTAAGAGTGTTGCTCGTACACAATAGCAATTATGAAAATATTTCATGGATAGTTAATTTGAAAAAAAAAAAGAGGAAATAATGAGCCTGTTTGGATTGACTTATAAGTTGTTGAAAACAACTTATAAGCTATTTTTAGTTTTTTTGAGTGTTTGCTTGGCCAGCTTATAAGCCATTTGTCCTTAAAATAAGCTCAAAAGTATAATTGGGCTCGTTTGGCTTAGCTTATCTAAAACAGCTTATAAGTTGAATCCAATGATCATCCTTTAAAGCATCATCTACTTTCTTTGGCTCAAGTTGAGATATAAGAGCCCAATTTGCATTATTCCTGCAAGATGATCGAGTCTTCATTCCTTCATTTATTTCTCCAATAACAAACTTCTTGGGATAGTCAGGCTCACTTCTCCATTCGTTTGGAACAGACCCAATTGTAAGATTAGTCGACTTATCAGTAGAAGTAGTTTCCTTTGGAGAACTATTTTGATCAGTTGAAGGAGTAATCATAGTGACTGAAGGTTGACAATTTTCTTCATCTGCAAATTTTTCTTTCTCGACCAAGCGATTAGTATCATAAAAAATAACATTAATTGACTCTTCAATAGACATAGTGCGTTTATTAAATACTCTATAAGATCTGCTAGTATTTGAATAGCCAACAAAAAATACCTTCATCACTTCTAGGATCAAACTTACTGATGTTGTCTTTTCCATTATTGTGCACAAAACATTTGCATCCAAATGGATGAAAATAACTAATATTGGATATCTTACCATTCCATAGCTCATAACTGGTTTTCTTAAGAATTGGTTGAATTAAACACCTGTTTAATACATGACATGCTATGCCTACAACTTCTACCAAAAGTGATGTGGCAGGTTGTGTTCTAAAATCATAGTTCTTTCCATGTCTTGTAAGGTTCTGTTCTTTCTTTCAACAACACCATTTTGCTGAGGAGATCTTAGTGGGAAGAAGTTATGCGTATAACCCTATTCATCACAGAAGTCCTCAAATGCTTTATTTTCAAATTCTCCTCCATGATCACTTCTTATTGAAGTAATGTAGTATCCTTTGTCACACTAAACTTTCTCATAAAAAAACTTAAAACTCTTTAGAGTATCATCTTTATGAGCAAGAAATATAACCCAAGTAAAATGGGAGAAATCATCAACGATAACAGAAGCATACCTTTTTCCTCCAATGCTAGCAGTTCTAGTAAGACTAACAAGGTCCATATGTAAAAGCTGCAGGGGCTCTGAAGTAGATACAATATCTTTGGAATTAAAAGAACTTCTTGTTTGCTTACCTTTTTGACAAGCATCGCATATATGATCTTCTGAGTAATTTAATTTAGGCAATCCTAAGACCAGATAATGTGTAGCTAATTTCTCAATTAGTCGCATGCTAGCATGCCCAAGTCTCTTGTGCCAAATCCAAGGATCTTCTCCCATTGAAGTCAAACAGATGTGTCCAGCTGGACTTTTCACTGAATCTAACACATACATATTCTTTGTTCTGCTTCCAGGAAGGACTTCTTTTCCAGTTTTATCTTCTATGACGCAACCTGTCTTTCTAAACCTCACCTCTAGATCAGAATCACATAGTTGACCGATGCTTAGGAGGTTGTATTTGAGTCCTTTAACAAGATAAATGTTAGAGATAGCACAAGAATTATTGAAAGAAATAGTTCATGTACCAATTACTGTTCCTGTTAAGATATCACCAAAAGTTACTAGTCCTCCGTCAAAATCTGCGACTGATTTGAACAAGCTTTTGTCTCTTGTCATGTGACTGGAACACGCACTATCTAGATACCATTTGCCTTTTGATTTCTTCTTGTGGCGTTCCTGCAAAATAGAGTAGTTACTTTCTTTTAGGTACCCAAGCTTCCTTGGGTCCTTGAGGGTTAGTCTTTTGATGGTCAGTTTTAGGTTTCCATATCCATCCTGGAGATGATGTGTAACGAAAACGACATTGAAAAAATTTATGACCCATTTTCCACAACAAAAGCATTTTTGGAAAGAGTGTTCTTCAGTGACTGACTGGTTAGTCGACTTATTAACAGAATGAATTTTTCTTTAAGACATCGTTTCAGTTGATTTAAAAGATTTAGTTGACTGGTCTGTCTCTTCATAATAAGTCGACACATCCTTAGATTTTTTAGAAGTATTTCCATCACTGATAGGCCTTTTCCCAGTTGACTTGTTGCTACGAGTCGACTGGTTAGACCTGACTGAACTATGACTGGTGGATTTGCGCAACCCATTTAGTTGCAATTTCAAATCCTCAACTTCTTCTTTAAGAAGATCCCTTTCTATTTCAACAACTTCTAGTTTAAGTTCCAATCACTTTTTTCTCTTTTAAGTTTCCTATACTCATCAAAAAATTTATTTAAATCTTCTAGAGTTTGATCAAGCAATTCTTGAGTTTCACTACAGTTAGAACAGTGATAAGGTCTTACCTCGCTTGTGTCACCAATTGCCATGAAGCAAATTTTCTCTATTCTTTCTTCAGCATCTTCAGAGGCCTCATCTTCACTCCAACTGCTGAAGACTCTTTGCTTTTGATAGTTATTGGATGGTTTTCTTTTTGCCTCAGGACATTCAGATGTGATATGACCATATTTTCCATATTCATAACATTTTCCGTCATTCCTTTGTTGAACAGTGGAAGTTTTACCTTTCCTGAAATTTGAACTTCCTTTTCTATTGTTTCTTGATCTTCTCATGGCTTCAATCACATGTTTAGAGATCATGGACAGTCATTCCTCTTTAAAATCATCATCAGATTCTTAAACTTGAGATTTGAAAGCAACCACTTTTTTCTTTTCATCCTTCTGATATATTTGAATATGATTCTTTTCAAAGGCCATCATATTTCCTCTCAGTTCATCATAAGTAAAGTTGTCCAGATTTCTATCTTCCAAGACAATTGCCTTGGTTTCCCAAGTCTTTGGTAAACTTCTAACAAGTTTTCTTACCTATTGAGAGTTGGTATAAGTTACTCCAAGGGATTTGAGTTCTCCAATGATTTTGCTGAATCTAGTGAACATTGATTCAATGCTCTCATCCTTCATATTAAAGGCTTCATAATCATGCCTCAGCGCATCAATTTTGGTTTCCCTAACTTTTGACGTTCCTTCATAGGTGACTTCAAGCTTATCCCACATTTCTTTTGCAGTCTCACAGTTGGATATTTTAGCATACTCTTCTTTACTAACTGCACAGTAAAGCAAAGCTATTGCTCTAGCATTTGTTGTCAGTGTTTCCTGTTGTTCTTTAGTCATATCATGTGACTCCAAATCGATCTTTGTTGTATCTGCATTCTTTGTATCCACATTTGGAATAGGCTTAGGTCCTTTCTTGATCACGATCCATGCCTGATAGTCTGTTGATTGCACAAAGATCTTAAACCTTTCCTTCCAGTGACAGTAGTGTTCACCATTGAAGTATGGTGGTCATGTTGTGGAGTGCCCATCTTGCAAGATTGCTCCAGGAATTTGATATCCAGCCATTTGATCTTTTCTCACTTGCGATTAAGCAACAAAATGTGAGACCTTGCTCTGATACCAATTGAAAGTGCAGGAGAGGGGGGGGGGGGGGGGGGGGAGGGGTGAATTGTAACTTTTTTGCTCAAACAATCGACTATATGAACAAACTAGTCAACTATAAAGTAATGTAGGAATTAAAGTGCAGAAACTAAATGACATCAGATGTTTTATACTGGTTCAGATTCAATGTGAATCCTAGTCCAGTCCCCTTGGGTTGCAAGGGTGTTCTCTGCAGCTCTTTTTGTAAATGGTTTGGTACAATGGTTGTTTGAATGGAGCTCCTACGTCTACACTCAAAACACTTGTAATCTTTTGATACAATGCCTCACAAACTATACTATATCTCGCCTTTCTTTTTTGTTTACACTATATCACTCAGGAATACAATGTTTATGAAAAGTAAAGCAAAGAACTTGAGAGAATGAGACAAAGGTATGCTTTTCTTCGTCTCCAGAGTCTTGTATTTATATTCTTCAATTTGTGTAGCCATTAGACTCTTTTCAGCAGAGATGTCAACCCAATAGAATTGATCCTTGTAAATTAGGAATATTAAGGACCCAAATTTCCAAGAATAAAGCAAGAGCTATTTGATGTTGTACAACTTCTTTCCTTGTACGGTATTGACCTTGTTTGAATGGTACTTGTTTGAATAAAGCAAGAGCTATTTGATGTTGTACAACTTCTTTCCTTGTACGATATTGGCCTTGTTTGAATGTTACTTGTTTCCTTGTATACGCTGATCTGATTCAAACTTGGAATCTTCATGATTTGCACTGATTGATCTCTTGACAGATTTCCTTTCCTTTGACATAGCGTAAGATTTTATAATCTTACTTGATTGAAATCTTGGCATGATCTGATCCTTCTTCCAAAAATAAGCATGGGCTTATTTTCTTTGCACTTCATGGCTATTTCCCTTTGCAGCCGACTGAGCTTCATTTGGGCTTCTTTTCTTTGCAGCCGACTAAACTCACTTGTCAATTGGGCTTTGTATGTCCAATGGGCTTGGTGGACCTTTGAGTTCCTTTGAGTATAGTGCCTACACAAAAAAAATTGTCATCATTAAAATCATAGCACTAACAAGTATTACCCTTAGTTTGTCAAACTTTATTGCTAAGAGCCCTAAAACGATTATTGTGCCCAACAAATAACAACAAATGCTCCTCCTTCTTTGGTGTTGCCCCAAAAGTCCTCACTAGGTTACACTTGAAAGAAAAAAAAAATCAGAGACGGTGTCGTGGTTGTCGTCGTCGTCTACTCGTGCATGTGCTAGTTTAGAATGGCCCACTACCCACAATTGCACCACATGATGGATTGATAATAGCTAGGAAGAAAAGTTTGATTTCTATACATTGACATGGTAAAAAAGAATATTATAAAATCCTTTGTTTCATAGCCTCAGGGCCATTTACAATTAGCCAATTAAGAAGTGTCAAATACATGTATTAGCATTGCATTTTTAGTGCATTTATCGATTCTGCCCCGAGAGGTCACAATTGTCACAAACAAAGATACTAAAGACGAGGAACGTTCTTTTGTCATGCTACTAATACTTGTTCTATTATTGTGTCCTAGCCTGGCTGAGGAAGAGTCACGGGATGTATAATATCTATCAGATCGATTACATAAAAAATATAGCTAGGTAACTGTCTATAATAAGTGGAAGATAACTACAATGGAGTTTGTAATCTAAAAGATAAAACTGGTTACATACTACAATAGATTAAAATACATTGCTTATGTTAAAAAAAATTATATTATCGGTGTATATGAGTTAAATGATAGAAAGAACACTTGAAACCTTTATCTTTTGAAAAAGGTATACGACACTGCAGTCCTCGCTGGGTATACACAAAAAAAGCTGAATGCCCCACGATTGGCATCTTTGAATGGCCCCCAAAAAACAATCGATCCAAATTTGAATATCAGAATCCTACTTGTTTCTTTTTTTGTCAATTTGTCATAGCCATTTTTACACTCTATTTGGTCAGCATGCATGTTTTTGCCTTAGTCTTCTTTCCGTGGTATGGTAAAAGCCGTATCTCTTGTTAGTATTATCTCTTATTAGCCCCAAAATATTAGTGTGACATGCCAACTCTCAATTACTGCCGTCCTTTCATCATCCCATCCATCCATCGTACTCTCTGCCAAAAAACAAAATAAAACATATTTTATATTTTTTGGGTTTTCAAAGTCGATTGTAATACGGAAAGTTACTTTGTCAATTGTGCAACTTTTGATTTTTGCCTATAGGTCTATAATTTAACAATAAGATTCATGAATCTCCATTTTTTTAACATATCAGCTAGCTCTGAAGATGTATACGGCAAAAGCATTTAAGCCGTGCAATGCAATAGTAGTACTTCTTTTAGATCAACAATTCTTCCATTCGAACATTATAGACTATTGGGATGGGAGTAGGTATTCTTGGAATTTGCCACATGGTAGTATATATCAATGTGGGTCAATTATACTTCTTTTTTTTAAAAAAAAATATATATGTAAATAACTTTTCTGATGTGTTATTTTATAGGCTTTTTTAGTGTGAATGAGAGGATGCCTTTCCGCAATGGTGGAATCAAACAGTTTGTACACAAGTTTTCTTCTAGTGAAAATTTCAACACTTGTTAACGGAGTAGTAGTAAAGCATATACAATCATGCTATGCTATTTAATGACTATTGGAAGTATTGCTCAAACTTTTGTCCTTATCTTATGTTTGGTCGGAGAAGGATAAAACCATTTGCTATTCATCTCTTCTAGTGGGGTTTTAATTTGATTTGAAAAGACATTACTTAAAATCCCATTAATCCCAAAAAGTTCTACAAATAGAAGTTTTTTTATAATAAATGAGTCTAATCGCAACTCCGCACGACAACCGAGTCTAACCGCGACTCCGCGCAATCGATCCTTAGGTCATAACTAGAAACTGAACTGGATCACGCGTTCGAATCAGAATAACACATTAATTATAAGTGCCGTATATGGAAATTGCCGTCGGCAAATAGAAGTAAAAGATATTTTCTTTTTTCTTTTTCTACTTTTATTAAGATTTATTAATAGCTAATTGAAAAAGCAAGTACCGTTCACAGTTTACGTCTCCAATAGACCATTGAAAAAAGTATCCTTCTTTATTAAGAACCAATTTTCGGATCTTTTTTCTTATAGTCATTCAAATGAATATCTTTTCGTATTTGATTTATTTATCAGGAAAAAAAAAAAGGGAAGAGTCCTACACCTAAAAGCAATGGAAAGTGTTCTAAATTCTTAGGGAAAAAATGACTCATGTAATACAGATTTAATACATAACTTCTATTTGATTTTAAAGTACTAAATTTTAGGGGAATAATTAAAAGTCTATTCCTAACAGTTATAGGAGATATTTAAATTACCATCTTGTCTTGTTTGAAATCTACTTTTAAACAATAAAAAAGGCGAACATAAAAATATTTGTTTAAATTATAAAAAAAAAAAATGAAATCTTACAAAAACTGCAAATTCTACTGATTAAAAAAAAGTAGTACCAACTTTATTTCTAATTTCCTACGTACTCTCTTTTAATTAAAAAAAGTTCTTACTACAATAATCAAATTATACAAAATCAAATCGATTATACTTCTATAACACAAAATGAAGACTGTAGAACCGAATGGAGCTCTAGGTGCACAAAAGTTTCCTACTTTAATTATATAGAGTTACAAAGAATAAAAATTCCTTAACCTAAAAGGAACTTTAGGCTCGTGAAAGTTTCTACTTTGTCTTTTTCCCTCTCTTTTTGGTGTTATTTTTCAAATAAGGAGAGATTTATGAATATATAAAATTTAGTTTAATATTTTAAAAAGTCCTATATTTTAGGAAATATTAATTAGTAGTTTCGTTCTATAGAGTTTGGTTATCAAAAGGTTAAACTATTCTATTTTATTTGTTTCTAGTCTAAATAGGGAAATAATCTGCTAAGGATGAATTCGTTTTGCTCAAAAAAAAGTGAACATAAAAACCCACAAAACCGGAAAACTACAATAGCACGTGAAAGCTACAAAACGTTTTGATGATGAAGATTGAGAAATAAAAAACGTGAAATAATAATTTTCTTTATGGAGCGAGAAACTAAAACAAATAGGAAAGAGAATACTAACCGACGGCTTTAGCAATATGATCAATAGCATAGCTTTTCTAACTCATCAACACAAAATCGTTTGTTAGATCTTGCACTTGATGATCTTCAAGAGTTTGTCCAATTAGCAACAAAAAAAAAAAAAAAAAAAACACCGCTTTTTGAATCGAAAAAATTGCTTCTTGAAGAGTTCCTAATATTATATTCACTTCAAAATTCTAAAGAAGATAATAAGATGCAAGAACTAAAAAAAAAAACAAAGCAAATATTCAACAACAAAAATAGAAAAGAAATAAGAACCTCAATATGGCCAATCTGGACGTGAATCGGTTGCTGGAATGGCTTTTATGTAGGGAACTATTTCTACGGGAGAGGTATTATTTATAAGGTAAATTTAGGAGTTCTTACCTAGTTAAATAAGGAAAGATTTAATACACATTTATTGCAGTTTTTATTTTGAAAGGAAATATATATTATTAGGGTTTATTATATTAATTTGAGAAAAATAGTAAATGACGATTTTGTTTATTGCAGAATATTTTAATGAAGGGCAAAAAGTTCAATCAATATTTCTAAGGCCCTTCACTCTTTTAATATAGTATAGATAGATAGATAGATTAATAGGGGCAGTCTATAAATATTGTTGCTGCTATTAAAAGTGAAAGTTTTATACTCAATTAAATATTTTCTTAATTATTTGTCATACCGAGTTTTCCTCGAGGCAACATGGAAGAAAAAAGAAAAATCATTGGGAAATTTTAATTGTAGTTGGTCAGAAATTTATAAATTACAAATTTAAATTAAAATAATTATTTTACGAAATTGAAGAAATTATAATCCTATTTACTGACAAATTAGCAATGAATTATTAAAAAAACTATTATTTGCGAGCAATCTACGACGGATTAACGATAAGTTTGTAGCTAAGCATAATTTTTTTTTCTTCATATTTTTTGTCAAATGAGGTACACTTTTTGGTCACGTATAAAGCGTGTAACCTAAACTAGTTATAAACAAATGAGCATGTGAGACTTGGTTCGATATTTCAATGTGAAGAACAATTCAAAGAAAGTGACGTTGTAAACCGGGTGGATATAGCCTTTCGGCTACGGGTTTATCTGAAGTTTTGACTAAAGTGGAAGGGCCGGTATAGAAGCTACAAGTAGCTAGCCTATGGTAGTCGGCCTAATCAAAGTCTCACAACAACATAAAATTATATATATATATATATATATATTATAAAAATAATACTGATAAATATTAGCTCGGAGCCTATATTTTTAACATTAGTGAATTTAATGTTAAATTTTCATTAAATTTATATCTTAAATCCTCCTCTAAATCGTGTATAGTATTAGCAAATTGAGGCTTGGAGATGAGCATAATTTGCCTCTTTAACTTCTAGAACCCTCCTGCATGAACACGAGTCATTTCCTCAACATAAACAGCCTTGAAGGAATAAATGCGTCTCAACTAAATAAATGGCGAATAAATCATAAACAGAAAATTTAATTAATAGTTAGTACCAGTTTGCGGAAGAATAGTGGAAGGAATCGCGCCTTAAAATATTGATCGATGACTTGCCATATTATGTCAAAGTAACCTCTTTTAGCATGGCCTAAATCTTAATCTGGATATGCGGTAGAAAGATAGCGTGGAATCTCATATTTTTTTTATCACATATTATATGTGTACTTGTATGAGAGAAATTAAGTTTAACAGTAATTATTGGATTACTTTATTTAATTTGTCTTAGCAGGCTTTTAAAAAAAATTATGGGTCAATTAATCTTATTTCCAATAAGTCCATCAACAAGAATAGTCAATTTATTTTGGGAGTAGAAAGAATGAATCTATGCCTAGACACCCGTTGCTTCTGGAAAGAGGCTACTGTCGATATACAACTAGTTATGTAGGTCCACCAAAAGTGACGAACTTGAAGAACAATTGACCCTCTTCTGAACTTCCCATATTTTAAGGAACCGGAACTTTTTTAACGCAAAAAAAAAAAAAAAAAAAAAAAAAATAAAAAAAAATTGTAACCAAACAAAGCCGTTAAAAAAAAAAAACAAAGTAGGCTTCACGCACAGATTCTGTGCGTGAAACTCTCTTTCCCCCCGACTCCAACCTTTATTCTTTGGAAATTAAACTCAAAATTAAGTTTTTTTCCGTACTTTGACTGAAGATTAGTCATGTTTCAAAACACCAGAATATAAATATTTTATATAGAACTTAATATTTTTTTTAGTGTACAATAATATCGGCTCATTACATCAAGTATACATATACATTTGGATCGTCGTTTTAGGGGTTGTAAAGTGCTCCGAAGTACGTTTGAAAACTTGTTATATTTAGGTTTAAGTGTCATATTTTATAGGATTTTGATTAATCTCTTTTGTTTTACTCCCAAAGCTATGAAAGTACTTTTTTGGTTCAAGAAAGATAGAAAAGAAAAAATTACTCTGCTTTGTCTTAGGTTGTTTTTTTTCCTTTTATGTCTTTTATTTTGTTATTGTATTGTATAATCCGCACCTTTTGAATGTGCAAAAATAGATATAATATTTAAAAATAATTCAGCCAATACGAGAGGTTCATAATAATTGAAAAATATTTCATTCCATTAGCAACGAAATACATCATTAAATTACAAGAGATTTTAAAAAAAAAAAATCATGTTCTAGACACTCTTCTACTTCCAGATGTGCCGCCACCACGAGAGTTTTGCCCACATGAACGCTTATCATGCCCAAATTGCTTACATGTCGAGCACTTATGAGAGTAAGTCTTTTCGCTAACCTCCATTTGATTGTGATAACGGGTTAGCTTGTTTTTTCCCAATTTACGAATATGCTTCTTGTTCGCAACCATAGAAAACGGCGCGGCTGACCAATAAGCTTGATTACCAAGGGGATGGAGGTGGTCGGAATATGCTCTAAGGTATTTTATGACCTTATATTTCTCCGCCACATAATCAGTTACATTTCTGGCCATTCTCTCAAAGCACTTGATTGCATAAGAACATGGCATGTGGTACGTTTGCCACTTACCACAAGTGCATGATTTTGTACACTCAGTAACGATATGTTTGTTTCCTCCTTTACCGTCGTAATAACTTGTTCTAACTTCATACACTCGTTCAACGACATCATACTCGGTCATTTGGTGGCCCTCTGCCTTTCTTCTATGGTGCTCCATCTTTTTGTAGGGCTTTGGCATCCATGTTCCGTCCTCGGCTAATATGTTTCTGGACTGCCTTGTCTTATCCGCAAATCGCTCCACGACTTGCTTGAAAGTTAGTCTTACCATTGCGGTGACAGGTAATCCTCGAGTAGATTTGAGGAGTCCATTGAAAGACTCCGATCTGTTCGTTGTGAGCATGCGCCATCTCGTTCCTCCATCAGCATAAAGCGTCCATTTTTCAACTTCTAATTTTATCAACCAAACATATGCCTCTTCACTCACTTCCCTTAGCAGGTCCATTTTTGCAGCCCATTTTCTTCGTTGATGCTGCATCGCAACCCCCCCCCCCCCCCCACATCAATTTGTTTACAGTGCCATTTCCAACTTTGTTTGCAAATTAGCCTTTAAGTGCCTTAAACAATATCGATGGTAAGCATGTGGAGGCTGCCACCCTTCCAGAGTACCCATATTGTGCAATATGCCTTTATGACGATCCGATAGGACACGTATGCCCTGACGACCCTTAATAACATGAGTTTTCAGATGAGTCAAGAACATCCCCCATGTCTCATTGCTCTCGTTGGCGGCAATTGCGAAAACAAGAGGGAATATTGACCCATTGGCATCAATACCTACTGCAATTAGGAGCTTAATGTCATATCGGTTATATACATGCGTCCCATCTATCGATATCACATTCTGGCAGTGAGCAAAACCATCAATAGTTGGTTTGAATGCCCAAAAGATGAAGTCGAAAATTCTGCCCTCTAAAAGCCGCCACTGTACAACAGTGCCAGGATTAGCATATTGTAGAGCCGCCATATATCCCGACAACGCCCGAAAAGAGGATTCCCAAGTTCCAAAGATCATCTCAAAAGCACGTCTACGCCCGAGAAATCCCTTTCTCGTGCTTATGATTTTACCATATTTGGAGTGGACTATGCTAATACAAGTTTTGATGGGCATCCTGCAAAAGTTTAAACAAACAACATTTAGCAATGGTATTTTAATTGCTATAAGATATATAATGTACTAGGCAGTTAAGTTACCTTGGAGTTTCCTCAATGTCTTTAAGTAACACATGAGCAATCAGGTTTATATCTAAATTAAAATGATACGCTCGAATTTGTCCCATATCACAAGTGTGCTTTGGATGGAATTTTGTGATTTCCAACAGACCATTAGGCTTAACAATTCCACGAAGCAACCACCGACAGCCTTGAGTCTGTCGTTTACAAACCAGCCTCCACACCAATTTGGCTGAGTCATAAACCTTAAATTCCCTCATATCCTTTATACAATACATTTTTGACAGCCTGTTGCAACGCCTTTTTTTGATGCAAACATCATTCCCGTTGCAAGGACGCATTCATCAGCCATGAGTTTTTTTGGTTCAATCCACGTTTTTTGGCGACTTATATCATCATCTCTTGTGAAGACAAATGCATCCTCACGACCTTGTAGACTGTCAAGATATGGAATATAGTCATAATGCCACTGTTGACACCCAATTTTTTCCCTCCTTTATTTTTATTCACCCGGACGTCTAAATTTATTGACGAGCTAGATACTTTATTTTCACTGCTATTTATATTCGCTACTTTTATTTTAACATTACAAGTATTAATTTATCACAAATTTTAAATGTTCATCGTCATTTCACTTTCGGGTTTGGAATCGTTAAATTAATTACAAGACAACATTTTGTAAATCCTTACTTTCTATATACTAATTACTATTTATCTTCACATAATAAATATTGTACTAGTTACTAAATTAGAAGCCCGGAAATAATTAAAATAGCGGAGGAAGGACCAATATTTTCAGCAAATTAATGGCTTAAAATACAAATACAATATTACTTCCCTATCCAAATAAACAACCCACATTTTAATACCCAACCCACATTATATTAGTCCAAACACAATACCCGGTCCAGCCCATACCTTACCTGAACCGGCCCAACCCATTTCCCCTTCTCTTATTCCCTTCACTCCAACCCTAATCCCTTTCCCTCTTCAGCCGCCTCCTCTCTCCACTTCGCCGCTCCCCCTTCCCTTTCCTCTCTCTTTCTTTCCCTCTTCAGCCGCCTCCTCCCACTCACCCTTGTCCCCCACACGCCTCTGTCTCCTCACGTTCCTCTCCACTTCCCTGTTCCCCGCTCCTTCGTCTCTCTCATACGCTCCTCTTTCTCCTCATATTTTCCTATAAAAATCGGAAATGAACAAGATCAAGGGGGCGGGAAAAAATTCCCTAGAGATCGAACAGAGATCTGGAACCAAAAATTCCCTATCAAACACCAATTTTAGTCAACAAAGACAACGAACAACGAAAAACTACTCTATTTTACTTTCATTCTCTGTTGAAACTTTAGTTTTCCTTAATCGATTTCGAGTTTGTCGCGTTCGAGTAGATTCGACGACATCGACGCCTCAGTTCATTGCGCACAAAACAGGTGAACTTCGACACACTTATTGTTTTAGTCTTTAGTTTTTTTTTTTTTTTTTTTTTAGTTGAAATCTTCGCCTATTCTGCTCTATTTTTTGGTGGCAGTTATGTAGTTTGCTTATCGTCATGTTATTTATTTGATGTTTGAGAGCTGTTTAGGATAGAATACTAATTGCTAAAACGAATTTGAAGGATGTATATTGTAACTTGGAGGTTCAGACTAAATTTCCAAGACTTAGAATCTAGATGAAGTCGAATATACATATGATATACAGTGGATTATCACGATAAGGAAAAGATATACATTTGATATACATCTGATGGTGTGTATAGCTTAGGTATATTACGTATATGATTAGAACAGGCCGACACTGAATCATCCATGCAATTGTCTTCCATCTGCAAGTTCGAGTTTTCTGTTTGTAAATGCTAGTACAAAATAGCAGCAGTGACATTGTTACTGTTAAGGGAGTGCTTAATATGACCAAATCCAGTTCTGTTTTAAGTCGATTAGTCCGCTAGTTGGATCTGAATATGTCTTTAGTTTATGGAGTGTGAGATTAGTATGTCCATTAGTTCATCCTCAGTCAAGTATATGTCTGTCTGTCGCTTGAACACTAGGCTTAGTATTTGAATACCTGTTATATGGTCTAAATGAGATTGAGATGCAGCCTATAATAAAACTTATGCACGAGTTACAGCCCTGCTTTTTTTTTAAGTTATCTGGATTTATCCGCATGTTTGATTAATCCTAGTAATGTTAATGAACTAAAACATACACAGCTGTTAAGTGTGTGGATTTGTATGTGTACAAGCTCAGAAATGTGTGATTAGCTATCCTAACTGAAATTCTTTCACTGCCTTCATTTAAAACATGTCCCTATGTTCCTTACTTGAATCTGCATTTTGGCTATATTGTTATGTAATTGTAGCTTAAAGAAATCATGGGTTGTCTGTGCAAACTCTGTAAAACTGTGATACATCTTAATGAACCCACTAGTTTTGTGTTTACAGTCCCATGTTTGCTTAAGCTATTACTGCCCTTTGTATGCCCAGTTCTGGAAAAGGTGTATTATTAATGAGACCTCTTTATTTACTAAGCTTAAAACTGCACCTTTTGATACTAAAAGACCTATCAGTTGGTTTAAAAGTGATAGAGACCTTATATGTTCCCTGTATGCATTTGTTTTCCTAAGTATGAAACTTGTGCTATTGGTTTACTGTTAGTTCAGATGAATCTGAACCCCCCAGAAAATGCTTAGAAGAACTCTAAAAGAATTCTAAGTCCAGTTTCAGTGTCTGAAAACTCTTGTCAGTGTTCTGCTAAACTGGGAAGGCTACTTAATGTGCTTTGTTTGATAAAAATGCAAGTTTTATGCCCCACGATCATTTTCTTGTTGAACTTAATTTTGCTTGCGCATTCAAGGACTTTGTATGAGTTAGAAGGTTATGTAATCTCTCATGATATTATGCCTTGGTCTTGTGAAGGTTAAGATCATTAGGTCTCACTAGTGTGACTAAAAAAGAATATCAAAGAATGCTGATATGGTTTATTTGCTGTATACTGATCTGGTAGTTTGATCTATTTTTCATTTTTTCTTTATCCTTTGGCAATACCTATATAGGATTCTTTACGTGTCAAATGACTTTTGAAACCTTGTTCTGAACTGCTGTCTATCCACAGTCAGTTGGCATTGTCAAAATTGCTCATTGTTGTACCTTTGTGACCCCGTTGTATCTTTCTGTACACCTGACATATATAAACTTGTATATTCAGTATATACATGAATACCACTCGTAAGGACTCAGAATTTTAAACCTCTATACTGTAAAATCCTTTGATCTGGGCATTATCTCCTCTTTTTTTTTTGCCGTATTGGGCTCCCTTTGCATCTATGTTTCAATTGACTTTATTTGGTTTGTGGTTGGCCATCTGGTACTTCGCCTGGGCATATTTTATTCTCTTTTTACCGCTGTAACATGCTTGGGTTTGGATATGTTTCTATCCTTATAAAGTTTGTTGTTTTAGATGAGCCTTAATAGGGATTTGTCTCATTCCACAAATACACTTTGGTGTACATAACATATATATACAATCTATGGAGTTGCTTTGAAATTTTGTATCTTTATACGTTTAATCTAATTGATCGTATATTAATCCTTTTCCTTTCATTTTATGCATGACCTTCGCATACGAGTCCGAGAGATTCGCCTTCCGCATTTGATGTTGGGCCAAGGCCCAACGAAGCAATCTTCTCCCTCTGTCCAGCCCCTTGTCTGCATCAAAATAGAAAGACATAAATTTTCTGGGCCAAAGCCCAATAAGCAGCAGCAGCCCACAGCAGCAACATATAAAATTTATTGGGCCTTAAGATGGACCAAATCCATTGCATCTTTTCTTTCTCTCTCTTCCTTATTTTTATTATCGTATTTTTATTTGCTTTGTATGACTAACCTTATCTCATTTTTATTAACTTTAGATGATTCCTAATGAATTAATAGATTAGTTTTAGTAACGGGTAATTAGTTTAAGAAAGATTAATAATCAACTCCATAAATTTTATTATCTTCTTTTATGTTAAAACTATTTATAACGTTTAATATTTATATTTATTCGGAATGATTGATTCGCAAAATGGCATGACTATATATTTTAAGTGAAAGGAATCATACTTTCATCATAAACGTTTCCAAACGTCACTAATACGCAAATATAAACTCAAGTATATTTTATAAACATTGCTTTCAAGATTCATCCAATTACACATATTTTAGCCGAAATTGGTTAAACAAAGAGTTATAAAAAATAGAAAGAAACTTATGGACTTTTTCATCTTATTTAAGAATATAAGTCTAGGCATTTTTACATCATAATATTCATATAACATCATTTTTATCTAAAGATCACATTTGACAAATCATTTTTTTTAAAAAAAGGGCTATTAATCATAAGCAAACCACTCTATTTTTTATGAATCTTATTTTTGGGATAATATTACTATATTTTCATTTTAGGCTTTAGCAATATATTTAAGGTTCATTTAACATTTAGAATCTTCTATTATACAAATTATTATGTTTTCTACAAGTATTATTTTAAAACAACATTATTATACTTTCGTTTAAAATCTTAATAACATTTATAAAGTCGTATTTCAAAATAGCATTAAAAGTACTCTTTTATACAAAGTGTTATTATTTTACAAGTTCTATTTTAAATAGCATTCTTACATATTTATCTATAACTTTAGCCATACTTACAAAATTACTTTCTTTTTCTATAATACTATATTTACACCTAGCCTAATTAAATTTTAGTCCGGTCGGTTAACCATTGTTAATGGGTCTTAAAGGATGCCTAATACCTTCCCTTTAGACTAATTGAACCCTTACCTGGAATCTTAAGTTTCGCAGACCTTAAACAAAGTTAACTTTAAACATAACTTTAATAAACTTTAGGTGTCCTAATTCACCATAAATAATTAGGTGGCGACTCCTTAACAACAAACAAAACAGGAATCTCCAATACGTCATACTTCTAATTTAACCCTCCGGGGTTAAAAAATGGGGTGTGACAGCTTGGCGACTCCGCTGGGGAACTTTACCTAGGTTCTAACCATAACGGACTTTGTTTTAAAGAGGCTTTGTGTGCTTATTTGAAATCACTTTATTTATTTGTTAACTATTTTTTACATGTTATTAATTGTTTGTTTGATATGAACTGTTTGTTTGATATAAACTGTTTATCTGTTACTGCTTTGATAAATTGTCATTCCGTTCATATTTCCTCCACTTCTGGAAAACTCACACATATTCACACACTTAAAACGGTTTCGCGGTTCGCGCCCGTTCACTACTAAATTACCCCTTTAGTTGGATTGATCTTGTGGATTTAGTCGATCAGCGGTGCAGTCGACGGCCACAGACTTTCCACTCCCAAGTTGTCCGCTTGGGGGAACCTTGTGTCATAAGAAGCCAACTCTTAGTCAACCTAAGATAGAGCTAAACCAACACACTTCATTAAGAGCATACATTTCATGACCTAGGAGGTTTAATACCCTTGGTGTATTAAATCCATTAGATGACTTTACCTAAACGTCCAAGCGGGTTCACGACCCCGAGTGACACCAATCATACTTTATGTGCATGTTTGAAGGATAATTGTGCCTAAATATTGACTATTTGCTCCAATTAATTAAACTTTAGGAGGGAGGGAATGACTAACGTTTCTATGACAGGTATGCATTTGCATCGGAGTACAACAAATGACGAAGATCAAGGGCACCGTAAATGGAGCTGGAAGTTAGGCATAGGAATTTTTATTTACTTTATTTAGATTAGGAAACACTTTATGTTGTATTCATTTGACATGTAATAAATATTACATTATTTTGTACTTTATTTTTTGAGAAATAGAATTCGTTTAATTAATCAAAGCAACGGGATGACGTATTATGGCACACTTTACCCTTCAAACAAACGTTAGGCCACCTCTGGCACAAAGAGGTCACATGCATGTTAGGACACGTTGTTGCTTGATATGCTTGTTTGACTCTATTTGATGAATTATTTGCTACATGACTTACTTGACTTTACGTGATAATGACTTTACCTAGATATGTTCATGAGACTAACATCGTTTATACTTTATGTTTCTTTTATCTTATTCCTAAAAGAGAGTTGATTCGTGTTGACACTCGATGGCCGACCATCCTTACATCACAAGGTCAAAGACGTCATCGTTACCTGAACGTAGTTGGGTTGTTCAAGGAAATGAAATTACTATGTCTAATCCGGCCGCATCTATTCCAACTGGTGTAGAAAACATAGTGATCTCTAGCGATCCGCCCGAGACTTCCGAACACGGAATTGCTATTCAATGGGATGAACATATCGCCCGCCTGACTCAAGAAATTGAGAATCTACGTGGAGAACTAAATCGGGTTAGGGACTTGACCAATTTATCCATCACACTCCAAAATTCACCTCCTGAACCTAGAAATACTGCACCAGACCCACCTCGTTTCCCATCACTCGAATCTCCAGTTCCTGAGCATTTTCCTCCCCAAAACAATGCACCTACCAACAACAACTTACCTCCGATCACCCCCGCAAATCCACCAAATCTATCATCCGCCTATACTCCCCCACAAAGTCAACCACCCACTTACACTAGCTATACTCCTCCACAAAATCAACCACCCACTTACACTACCTATGCTACTCATAATCCACCACCCATCAACCCACCAAGTCAATCGCTAGTGCACACTCCCTATGTTCCTTTGCCCACCAACACTAATCCACTACCCACAACCACTCCTCTAAACCCACCAAATCAAACACCTACAAACACCACTTATAACACACCACCTCCGGTCCAAAACACTCCCATCGCCCAAACTTATCCAACCCAGCATATACACGGGGCACACTTTGTCACCCCTAATGCACAATGCGTTCCTCCGGTATATGCCGCAGAAACACAAGCCTTTACCAATCCCATAACGGTCAGGTTCCAACCCGAAGTAGATTAATACGAAGAAATGGAAAAGGATGCAAAGGCAGGGGCAGATAACATATTGCTAAAAGAGATCCACAGTCTCAAAGAAGCAATGAGAAACCTTCAAGTTGCTAGGGGAACCAAGAGTGTAGAATACGAAGATCTCTGTGTTCAACCTGACGTTGATTTACCCGTGGGCTACAAACCGCCGAAATTTGATACATTCAATGGAACAGGCGACCCTCATACACACTTAAGGGCTTATTGTGACAAACTGGTTGGAGTAGGTAGAGACCAGAACATAAGGATGAAGCTCTTCATAAGAAGCTTATCTGGCGA
This sequence comes from Lycium barbarum, assembly GCF_019175385.1. Taxonomy (NCBI): domain Eukaryota; kingdom Viridiplantae; phylum Streptophyta; class Magnoliopsida; order Solanales; family Solanaceae; genus Lycium; species Lycium barbarum. The sequence continues at coordinate 10,464,661 of NC_083338.1, forward strand.
AGCACTTACTTGGTATACATAACAGGATGTCCGTAAATGGCGTGGTTGGAGCGATATGGCGCAAGACTTTATGGACAGATTCAGTTTTAACACCGACATCACACCAGATAGAGTCTACATGACTAAGTTAACCAAGAAATCAGCTGAGACATTCCGCGAGTATGCATTACGCTGGAGGTCAGAAGCGGCCAGAGTTCAACCTCCGATGAATGATAGGGAAATGACTGCTACCTTCATTGAATGCCAGGCTGGCATATTTTACGAGAAAATGATAGGTATGATGGGACAAAAATTCACAGAAGTTGTCCGAATGGGAGAAGCCTTAGAAGAAGGAATCAAATCGGGAAAAATTCAGGATCTTATTGCTTTACAAGCAATAAACAAAGCTATTCAATCTGGTTCTATCAACGGGGTTAAAAGGAAGAAAGAGGATGTCACTGCAGTCATGAACATCCAAAGGCATGAGCCGAGCCAAGCCATTCCATACTTTAGCCACCCACAACAACCTTTCTATCCTTACCACTACCCTGAACCCTACCAAGCTCCACGATCTCCTTACCCTGTCTACAACACCCAAGCTAACTACTACCAACCCCGAGCACCTCCACATCAAAACCCACGTCCGTATAAACCCAACCAAGCTCCAGCTTACCAAAATCGACCACATACTATACCTAGAGCCCGTCCAAGCCCTGACACCAAAAACACCCGTAATTACACTCAGATCGCTGAACCCTTGGCTCAACTATTCGAAAGAATGAAAGCAGCAGGCATAATACAACCGATTGAAGGGAAAATTCCCGAACCTATCCCAAAATGGTTTGATGGTTCCAAACACTGTGCATACCACTCTGGAGTTGTTGGGCACGCCACTGAAGATTGCTATGGGCTTAAAAACAAAATCGAAGTCCTGATTAAGGAAGGAGTAATCCAGCTCGCTGAAGCTAAGCCCAATGTGGTCAACAATCCTTTACCTGCTCACGGAGATGCCAAGATTTGAAGGAGTCCGGTGCGGAAAGGGTCATATCATCAACTTTTTTCGTTCCCGTGAACAATCCGAAGACAAACACACATGAAGATTACTGCTACAACTACTCACAACATCGAGACACCTACCACACGAGGTGCCGAACCAGGGGAGACTCTGAAGAATTGGACTTGTACTCCGTCCTCGATCCGTCGGGAGCCTTGGTAGCATGAACATGTAGTGAACTTGTTTTCTTTTATTGATGCTTGAACCTTACTCAAAATTTTGTTTGTTTTGCTTCACCTTGTGGAAGCTTGAATTGCAAAACTATGAATGCATTTCTGATTTTTCTTAATCATCTATTTTCTACTTTATTTATCAAAAACTGTCAACTCTACGATTGTGACATGAAATGTACGAATAGACAACACACATTCCGAGAGAGTAACAAAGAAACTAGGGGGACAAGACAAGATTCCACTCACAAGAATTGAAATAGCCGATAGGTGATAACATAAGCCTAAAAGCTAGCAATTCAAGAAGAAATCAAAGTACGACATTAGGTTAGACAACCTAGTTTGCAACCTTTCCTTTAGTTGCGAACTACGCTTGACCTGATTCCTCGGTGGATACGTAGGCAGCCCACATAGGGACTCGGTCATACTAGGTTAGAATTTTCCCATTGACATGCGTACGAACTACGTTCTGACCTGATTCTCATGGTGAGATACGTAGGCAGCCCACATGGGGTTCGGTTGTGCTATAACAGAAAAATAAAAAAAAAATCCTTATACAAGGAGAACTATGCTTAGCCTGATTCCCTCGGCGGGATTCGTAGACTATTAACATACAGATCCGTCACACCTAGATATAAAATCCAACAAATCTTTACCATTTATACAACAGAACTACGCTGACCTGATTCCCTTGGTGGGATACGTAGGCAATCCAAATTGGGTTCGGTCCCTTTATTAGAAAAATTTAAACCATTCTTATATACCTCATGAACTACATTCTGACCTGATTCCTTGGCGGATACGTAGGCAACCTATACAAGGTTCGGTCACACCACAACATAAGTTTAGCATACCCTTCTGAACCCAAAAACTGGGCATGTTTTGAAAAGATATAGACGAAAGAACGGTTGGACATCGACAAGATTAAGGCTATTAGACAGGAAGTATTATAGACCAATTGCTTTAGAAGTGTCACAATCTGAAGTTGGCAGAATATTTTACAACTTACATATATATACGTTTACATATATATCTTTCCTTACATACGTACATTTACATATACATATTTCACAACTTATATACGTATAGTTACACTTCCTTATACATATACTTACATACCTACCTTCCAAACCAAATACTTTCTTGCAATTGTTTTACTACTGTTCATCTACCGAGACTTGAACGGAGATCACAAGATCCAAACAAACAGGATGAATGGAGCGCCAATAAAGTCAAGCTTCGAGTCAACACGAATCAACTTCCCCCTCCCAAACTAAGAATTTTTCTTTGAGTGCAGGAACCTAAAATCGCGAGATCAACAGTCAAGTCTATCAATCATGCAGAAAAGCATCCTTTGGCTCATTGTGGCCTCGCCTCAAAAGCCATACAACTTTACTTCCAACCTTATCTTTTAATTTATTTTTATCACAATAATTTTATGACTTTATATACCTGTTTTGTAGGTTGACGAGATTGAAGGCGAATCAAATCAGGATTACGTGTCTTGAATTTGGCCTGTCACGATACCATCAACATCATAAGCCAGACAGCTATTCCACCACTTTACTCCATACTTTATCAATTACTTAATCATATACTTTACCAGCTTTAACCATTTTACTCTAAACTTTGCAGGAATCATTGTTAAGTCCCCGAAGACAACCGGAGACACATCATCAAATCTCCGAAGACAACCGGAGATGTTCATTCGAGTCTCTGAAGACAACCGGAGACAGATCATCAAGTCCCGAACACAACCGGGCATCACTTGGCTATACTGCCCCATATGCATAAGCCAGACGGCTACATCATCGCTCTACTCTACCAATTACTTTATCATTTACTTTACCAACTTTAACAACTTTACCCTGAACTTTACAGGCATTATCATTGAGCCTCCGAAGACAACCGGAGACATCATCCACTTTACAACTTTATCCTGGACTTTACGGGAATCATCATCAAATCTCTGAAGACAACCGGAGAGACATCATCAAGTCCCGAAGACAACCGGAGACATCGCATGGCCACACGGCCTCATACGCATAAGCCAGACGGCTACACTTTGACTTTACTCTCTACTTTATCATTTACTTTACCAACTTTAACAACTTTACCCTGAACTTTACAGGAATTATCATTGAGCCTCCGAAGACAACCAGAGACATCGTTTGGCTGTACAGCCTCATCAGCATATCATTGAGTCCCGACAACCATCGGAGACATCACACGGCGGCACAGCCTCACCTGCATAAGCCAAACGGCTATACACTTATTTTACTCCTTACTTCATTCCTTTATTTCATCATCTGCCTTACCACTTTAATGAATTTACCTTCAAATTCGCAGATATCATCTATCATCGAGTCCCGGAAGACAGCCGGAGACCTTATCACTATCATCTGCAAATGCAACTGGAAATATTATCACATCCTCAGCATACGCATCACACATTCATTCAAGTCCCTGAAGACAATCAGAGACAACATTAGCCACACGGCTTCACTTTCATTCCCACACTCATATTTACTATCATTTTACACTCTTTATAATTTTACACTTTCATCTTTATTACTAATTTTGACGTGAATTTCAGTTTTGGCAGAAAGTACAACCTGCAGGGACGCAACACAACGTGGAACTTTATCTTACGCAGTGAACTGGGGCAAATTTACTGAAGAGGAATACCAAACTCACAAGCAAAGGTCGCGAATCTACTCTCGAACTCGATTCCGCCTATGTCCGCAAACACGTGAAACGTAGGTTAATTTATTTTTCACATCCTCCGCTAAAATTCTACTAAATCTACTCTTTTTCACAACCTCATATTCCTTTCCACACCCCCAGTGTCTCCATAACTCAACACTGGGGCATCTTTGAAGAATTTATATCGCGCCTAGTAGAGTCCTACTTAAAGGTGTGTTGTGCATCACACTTATAATTAGGAGGCTATAAAAACGTGTTCCATTCTTGAACGTCTCGTCACTTGTCTACAACCCCCGCAGGATTGGAATCCACCAAAAACTTTCGAACTACACATGGTCTGATTCTCATACATCATCGAGATATGTAGATAACTCGAAATTGAGATTCGGCCATAATTTTCCATAATTCCCTCGGTCCTCATAATATTTTCCATCAAATTTCCTAAACAGTAATTTCTTACAAACTCATATTCGTCGGTCCAAACAAAATTGGCTACTACGTCAACTTCTTCGTCCGAATATTCTTACATCATCTCCGATCGAAGAGGGGCATCTGTTGACACCCAATTTTGTCCCTCCTTTATTTTTATTCACCCGGACGTCTAAATTTATTGACGAGCTAGATACTTTATTTTCACTGCTATTTATATTCGCTACTTTTATTTTAACATTACAAGTATTAATTTATCACAAATTTTAAATGTTCATCGTCATTTCACTTTCGGGTTTGGAATCGTTAAATTAATTACAAGACAACATTTTGTAAATCCTTACTTTCTATATACTAATTACTATTTATCTTCACATAATAAATATTGTACTAGTTACTAAATTAGAAGCCCGGAAATAATTAAAATAGCGGAGGAAGGACCAATATTTTCAGCAAATTAATGGCTTAAAATACAAATACAATATTACTTCCCTATCCAAATAAACAACCCACATTTTAATACCCAACCCACATTATATTAGTCCAAACACAATACCTGGTCCAGCCCATACCTTACCTGAACCGGCCCAACCCATTTCCCCTTCTCTTATTCCCTTCACTCCAACCCTAATCCCTTTCCCTCTTCAGCCGCCTCCTCTCTCCACTTCGCCGCTCCCCCTTCCCTTTCCTCTCGCTTTCTTTCCCTCTTCAGCCGCCTCCTCCCACTCACCCTTGTCCCCCACACGCCTCTGTCTCCTCACGTTCCTCTCCACTTCCCTGTTCCCCGCTCCTTCGTCTCTCTCATACGCTCCTCTTTCTCCTCATATTTTCCTATAAAAATCGGAAATGAACAAGATCAAGGGGACGGGAAAAAATTCCCTAGAGATCGAACAGAGATCTGGAACCAAAATTTCCCTATCAAACACCAATTTTAGTCAACAAAGACAACGAACAACGAACAACTACTCTATTTTACTTTCATTCTCTGTTGAAACTTTAGTTTTCCTTAATCGATTTCGAGTTTGTCGCGTTCGAGTAGATTCGACGACATCGACGCCTCAGTTCATTGCGCACAAAACAGGTGAACTTCGACACACTTATTGTTTTAGTCTTTAGTTTTTTTTTTTTTTTGTTTTAGTTGAAATCTTCGCCTATTCTGCTCTATTTTTTGGTGGCAGTTATGTAGTTTGCTTATCGTCATGTTATTTATTTGATGTTTGAGAGCTGTTTAGGATAGAATACTAATTGCTAAAACGAATTTGAAGGATGTATATTGTAACTTGGAGGTTCAGACTAAATTTCCAAGACTTAGAATCTAGATGAAGTCGAATATACATATGATATACAGTGGATTATCACGATAAGGAAAAGATATACATTTGATATACATCTGATGGTGTGTATAGCTTAGGTATATTACGTATATGATTAGAACAGGCCGACACTGAATCATCCATGCAATTGTCTTCCATCTGCAAGTTCGAGTTTTCTGTTTGTAAATGCTAGTACAAAATAGCAGCAGTGACATTGTTACTGTTAAGGGAGTGCTTAATATGACCAAATCCAGTTCTGTTTTAAGTCGATTAGTCCGCTAGTTGGATCTGAATATGTCTTTAGTTTATGGAGTGTGAGATTAGTATGTCCATTAGTTCATCCTCAGTCAAGTATATGTCTGTCTGTCGCTTGAACACTAGGCTTAGTATTTGAATACCTGTTATATGGTCTAAATGAGATTGAGATGCAGCCTATAATAAAACTTATGCACGAGTTACAGCCCTGCTTTTTTTTTAAGTTATCTGGATTTATCCGCATGTTTGATTAATCCTAGTAATGTTAATGAACTAAAACATACACAGCTGTTAAGTGTGTGGATTTGTATGTGTACAAGCTCAGAAATGTGTGATTAGCTATCCTAACTGAAATTCTTTCACTGCCTTCATTTAAAACATGTCCCTATGTTCCTTACTTGAATCTGCATTTTGGCTATATTGTTATGTAATTGTAGCTTAAAGAAATCATGGGTTGTCTGTGCAAACTCTGTAAAACTGTGATACATCTTAATGAACCCACTAGTTTTGTGTTTACAGTCCCATGTTTGCTTAAGCTATTACTGCCCTTTGTATGCCCAGTTCTGGAAAAGGTGTATTATTAATGAGACCTCTTTATTTACTAAGCTTAAAACTGCACCTTTTGATACTAAAAGACCTATCAGTTGGTTTAAAAGTGATAGAGACCTTATATGTTCCCTGTATGCATTTGTTTTCCTAAGTATGAAACTTGTGCTATTGGTTTACTGTTAGTTCAGATGAATCTGAACCCCCCAGAAAATGCTTAGAAGAACTCTAAAAGAATTCTAAGTCCAGTTTCAGTGTCTGAAAACTCTTGTCAGTGTTCTGCTAAACTGGGAAGGCTACTTAATGTGCTTTGTTTGATAAAAATGCAAGTTTTATGCCCCACGATCATTTTCTTGTTGAACTTAATTTTGCTTGCGCATTCAAGGACTTTGTATGAGTTAGAAGGTTATGTAATCTCGCATGATATTATGCCTTGGTCTTGTGAAGGTTAAGATCATTAGGTCTCACTAGTGTGACTAAAAAAGAATATCAAAGAATGCTGATATGGTTTATTTGCTGTATACTGATCTGGTAGTTTGATCTATTTTTCATTTTTTCTTTATCCTTTGGCAATACCTATATAGGATTCTTTACGTGTCAAATGACTTTTGAAACCTTGTTCTGAACTGCTGTCTATCCACAGTCAGTTGGCATTGTCAAAATTGCTCATTGTTGTACCTTTGTGACCCCGTTGTATCTTTCTGTACACCTGACATATATAAACTTGTATATTCAGTATATACATGAATACCACTCGTAAGGACTCAGAATTTTAAACCTCTATACTGTAAAATCCTTTGATCTGGGCATTATCTCCTCTTTTTTTTTTGCCGTATTGGGCTCCCTTTGCATCTATGTTTCAATTGACTTTATTTGGTTTGTGGTTGGCCATCTGGTACTTCGCCTGGGCATATTTTATTCTCTTTTTACCGCTGTAACATGCTTGGGTTTGGATATGTTTCTATCCTTATAAAGTTTGTTGTTTTAGATGAGCCTTAATAGGGATTTGTCTCATTCCACAAATACACTTTGGTGTACATAACATATATATACAATCTATGGAGTTGCTTTGAAATTTTGTATCTTTATACGTTTAATCTAATTGATCGTATATTAATCCTTTTCCTTTCATTTTATGCATGACCTTCGCATACGAGTCCGAGAGATTCGCCTTCCGCATTTGATGTTGGGCCAAGGCCCAACGAAGCAATCTTCTCCCTCTGTCCAGCCCCTTGTCTGCATCAAAATAGAAAGACATAAATTTTCTGGGCCAAAGCCCAATAAGCAGCAGCAGCCCACAGCAGCAACATATAAAATTTATTGGGCCTTAAGATGGACCAAATCCATTGCATCTTTTCTTTCTCTCTCTTCCTTATTTTTATTATCGTATTTTTATTTGCTTTGTATGACTAACCTTATCTCATTTTTATTAACTTTAGATGATTCCTAATGAATTAATAGATTAGTTTTAGTAACGGGTAATTAGTTTAAGAAAGATTAATAATCAACTCCATAAATTTTATTATCTTCTTTTATGTTAAAACTATTTATAACGTTTAATATTTATATTTATTCGGAATGATTGATTCGCAAAATGGCATGACTATATATTTTAAGTGAAAGGAATCATACTTTCATCATAAACGTTTCCAAACGTCACTAATACGCAAATATAAACTCAAGTATATTTTATAAACATTGCTTTCAAGATTCATCCAATTACACATATTTTAGCCGAAATTGGTTAAACAAAGAGTTATAAAAAATAGAAAGAAACTTATGGACTTTTTCATCTTATTTAAGAATATAAGTCTAGGCATTTTTACATCATAATATTCATATAACATCATTTTTATCTAAAGATCACATTTGACAAATCATTTTTTTTAAAAAAAGGGCTATTAATCATAAGCAAACCACTCTATTTTTTATGAATCTTATTTTTGGGATAATATTACTATATTTTCATTTTAGGCTTTAGCAATATCTTTAAGGTTCATTTAACATTTAGAATCTTCTATTATACAAATTATTATGTTTTCTACAAGTATTATTTTAAAACAACATTATTATACTTTCGTTTAAAATCTTAATAACATTTATAAAGTCGTATTTCAAAATAGCATTAAAAGTACTCTTTTATACAAAGTGTTATTATTTTACAAGTTCTATTTTAAATAGCATTCTTACATATTTATCTATAACTTTAGCCATACTTACAAAATTACTTTCTTTTTCTATAATACTATATTTACACCTAGCCTAATTAAATTTTAGTCCGGTCGGTTAACCATTGTTAATGGGTCTTAAAGGATGCCTAATACCTTCTCTTTAGACTAATTGAACCCTTACCTGGAATCTTAAGTTTCGCAGACCTTAAACAAAGTTAACTTTAAACATAACTTTAATAAACTTTAGGTGTCCTAATTCACCATAAATAATTAGGTGGCGACTCCTTAACAACAAACAAAACAGGAATCTCCAATACGTCATACTTCTAATTTAACCCTCCGGGGTTAAAAAATGGGGTGTGACAGCCACTGCATTGGGTTGTTAGGAATTGGGTTTTCCACCGTCGGAGGTGGTACGTGGTGGTGAGTTGGTTCTGGGGACTAAAATGCGTATCTTCTTCATCCCCTTCACTATCTTCATCATCGGTTGCCTCTGCATTATTAGATGGTTCATCGTCATCACTCTCTGATGTATCCACATAACTTGGACGATTAGCACTATATAAGAAAGGCCTTCTCCTACACAATAAAAAGCATATGTTAAATTCCAAATTCAAATATATATATATATATATATATATATATATATATATATATATATATATATATATAAAAGAACCTACACATATTGAGAATGAGCATGGTGTGGAGAATGATCAACTCCACCAAACTGAGAGGACTGCCCAACATCCACAGTTGGTACCACTGACGAGTTTTGATAATAATCAGCTGCACCGAACTGAGAATTGTTCTAATAATCAGCTCCATTAAACTGAGAGTTTTGATAATAATGAGCTGCTCCACTAAATTGAGATGATTACCCAATATTACTCGTATCAGGTCTATAACCCCTACAAAGATTTAAAAATGATTATTTACCAATACATACAATAAACACGTGCTACTGCACAAACTAATAATATAAAAATGCATATTTACCAAGTTTGATTAAATTGTTGGGTAAGATTTTCCAGCGGCACCTGGCCACTCAAAATGTCCCTGTAAGAACTAATATCTCCATAAGTGTTAACTTGACTAGGCTGTTCTTGCGGGACCTCTCGAGGTATCTTTTCAACATACATCTCAAGAACATTAATGGCGACTAAATGTTTATATTCTTCTGACGCATTCAAATAATCCCTCAAAGAATCATCATCATTGATATAATGCCTACCATAAAGCACTATACCGTGGGAAACTGATTGTGGATATCTCTGCCTGTTATAGAGATTTCATACTCATCTAGACTAGCATTCATTTTTTCATATATGTAAGTGACTAGTGATTCATAAGACATTTCAAGTGGACATTTAACATGAACGTTTGGTCTTTTATTGTAACGAACTGCACTATTGTCATCAAGAATAATACCATCCCAATGTAGTGAAACCTTAACTGGTGGAATATCTTGAGCCATTTTTTGTAGGAAGTTTGATTTTTTTTTTGAATGACTTAAGAGAGGTTTTTTTTAATGACTTAAGAGACTTAAACTTATGAAATAGATGACTTTTTACCCCGTCCAACATTCTTCTTAAATAGATTCATATTGACCCCTATTGCGCATTGAAATGTTGCGCAATAGTCACTATTTTCGTCATTTCATGCATTGTATTGTCAAATCGGTCCTTTATGTGTTATAAAAAAAACTGAAATTGGCCTGCATGATGTGTTGTTAAATCATGTTATATTGCGCATTGAAATGTTGCGTAATATGAATTAAATTCAAATAAAACGGTCAAAAAATGCAGCATTGTATTGTCAAATCGGTCTTTTATCGGTCCTTTATGTGTCATAAAAAAGCTGAAATTGGCATGCATGATGTGTTGTGAAATCATGTTATATTGCGCATTGAAATATTGCGTAATATGAATTAAATTCAAATAAAACGGTCAAAACATGCAGCATTGTATTGTCAAATCGGTCCTTTATGTGTCATAAAAAAGCTGAAATTGGCATGCATGATGTGCAGATTACACAATACAATAACAAAATAAAAAAGACATAAAAGAAAAAAATAACCTAATACAAAGCAGAGTAATTTTTTCTTTTCTATCTTTCTTGAACCAAAAAAATACTTTCATAGCTTTGGGTGTAAAACAAAAGAGATTAATCAAAATTGTATAAAATATGATACTTAAACCTAAATATAACAAGTTTTCAAACGTATTTTGTAGCACTTTACAACCCCTAAAACGACGATCCAAATGTATATGTATACTTGATGTAATGAGCCGATATTATTGTACACTAAAAAAAAATATTAAGTTCTATATAAAATATTTATATTCCGGTGTTTTCAAACGTGACTAATCCGGTCAAAGTACAGAAAAAAGCTTAATTTTGAGTTTGATTTCTAAAGAATAAAGGTTGGGGTAGGGGGGAAAGAGGGTTTCACGCATAGAATCTGTGCGTGAAAGGACCAAAGTGTAAATGTACACTTTGGCCCTTTCACGCACAAATTCTGTGCGTGAAGCCTACTTTAGTTCTTTTTTTTTAATGAGTTAGTTTGGTTCCAAAAAAAATTTTTTGGGTCAAAAAAGTTTCGGGCTCATATCTTAATTGAAACTATAAATAATAAAAGTATTAAAAATACCTGGAAAAAGTTAATAGAAAATTGTTTGATTCTTCAAATGATAATAATGAGATACAACATGGGATAGAGTGATGAGTTAAGATTATAATGACAAAGATGTATATATTGGCATTTGTAATTGGCCTACAGCCATCCTTTCTGTTATCTATACCAGTGTTTTAAAAGGCGGGGGCGTAAGGCGGGATGTTTTACATACGCCTCGAGGCACGGGGCGTAAGTCCCATGGGTATTTAATTTTTAGTATTTCTTAAAATAATAGAATTACAATAAATATTTTTAAATAGGTAAAAATTACATAAAAAAATAAAAGAAAACTGTAAATAAATGAAATATATATATATATATATATATATATATATATATGTGTGTGTGTGTGTGTGTGTGTGTGTGTGTGTGTGTGTGTGTGTGTGTGTGTGTGTGTGTGTGTGTGAGCGCGCGCATGCTTGATCCTCACAAAAAAATGATCAAAGCTCATTATACACCGCTTATAACTTGTAATTATATATAACATAATTTTACAAGTATAAACAATACAATGAAATAAAAGCTATTATGAAATGCAAAACAATTCTAACATTTGACTTTCAAACACGGAAAAAAACACAGTTTCTTAAAACACTATTACTATCATACTATTCATTTTATCTCCCTATAAGCAAATAATCAATAAAATTTATCAATATTACAATTAAAACATAACTTCTTCATGAACAAAAAATAAAATTATATGATAATTCTGATACATAGGACTTATGACCAATGACAAGTGAAAATGTACAATTCCGCTATGCGTTTTTTTTTTTTTTAAATAAGTGATATTCACCCTCACGACGTTCTCAAATAGTAAATATCCAATACTACGACTTGTTATATGAGTTACACCCAATCTTCTATTTCTATATATGAAAAACTATTAAGTATCATTATTTTGTTAAACAATTATGAGGGTGAATGATTTTAATTAAGAAATTTAAAATATAATTTGTGTAAGAACTGTTAGGCGAGCCCTGGGCGTTGGGCGTTAGGCGTGTTTAGGGCGTACGGTTGGGCGCTTAGGGCGTAAGCCTCATAGGAACTAAGCCCCGCACGTTAGCCCCAGGGCGTTTTGCCACTGCCCTGCCCCGAGGCGAGCCCCGGGGCGAGTCCTGACACTGCCTTTTAAAACAATGATCTATACTATATTAAAAGCGCGAATGGCCTTCGAAATATTGATTAAAATTTTTTCCCTTCACCAAAAGATTCTGCAATAGATAAAATTGTCATTTACTATTTTTCTAATATTTAAAAATTTAAAATCAATTATATAAATATTTGAGAGTTTGAAATCAATTAAGATTATACCATATATAACTCCGTTTCTATTTGAACTATAATACTTTGTCATATAACGTAATTGTAATACCTTCCATGTTAGTTTTTTTTTTTAAATAAATCGATTAATATTTTCAAAATTGTGGCATACGGACAACAACACAATTGTGTCCAAATATAGGTATATAGGCTCGTATGCTTCTTTCCCTAAATATTTCAAATGTTTTTATTAGTTACCATTATTTTCATTGTGAAGAGAAAATTAACACTTTTCTTCAAAGAAAGTTATAAAAGTAAATTTAAGGACATTTGCCTAATATTTAAGATTTTAAATTTTCAATGATTTTATATTAGATGAAAATGTAATTACTATTTTTTTTATGATCTCATTATTTCAGTTACTATTATGCGTAATATGACTTTTGGGTGGACTTCTAATACTAAGCAAGTTCTAATCTATTAGCTATGTATTGACCGAATTTTTCTAAAACTTTTTCCAGTAATTTAAACAAAAATATGTAGCCTATTTTGGTAAGAATTGTACTTAAAATGGAAAAAAGAATCTGAGGTAAACACGGCATCTCTAATGTCAATATTTCAAAAGGATGCTATGGAAAATATTTTCCTCAAATTATTATTTCCCTAATATTTATTTTTTTATATTCAAAATTATTTAGTACTTTAAAATCCATATAGGTTTAGGAGTCCTTTTATTTGTCATTAAATTAGTTAACCATCAATACGCCTAAACGGCTGAAACCTTGAACTCCTTCTAAGTTCATGAGTATTATTTCTTGGTTATAAAATTGCTAATGTTCTAAAGCCATAACAATCTCTCATGAATAAGAATTCTTATAACCACCTCTTACCATTATAAAAACGTTAAATGTGCCTAGCTATTTGCCGCTCGATTATGCTACTCATATGCTGTTTTAGCTTTGAATTTTGTATCGATTTGCAATTCGATTCACAATCTTTTACTTTTTTTGGGTAGAAAAAATGCTAAGAAAGATTTTTGCGGCGATTCTGAAGCGGAAGAGAGCTGCGAATAGCCTCATCGTAGACGAGGCGATCAACGGTCTTACACTCTGCTATTATGGATAAACTTCAGCTTTTCCGTGGAGATACAATTCTCATCAAGGTTTTCAATTTAATCTTCTAACTGAAATTCTCTATATTGTACTGATTGTGTTTTTTTTTTATATATAAATATTTACAGAATTTATGATCATTATTTAGTAATATTTTGATGATAACTAGGGTTACGATTTGAACTATTTAATTGCGTAGCGTTTGAATTATTTAATGGCTTAGCGTTTGAACTATTTAATTGCTTATTTGTTGTTTGCTTAGGTTTTCAGTACCTATTTTGTTGTTTTTAGGTGTGTAAATTAGCATAAACCTCTTGTCGGGTAAGTTTCAAACTGACAGGTAGTTTACATAATAAATTTCATAGTTAATTGTATACTTGTTGCATATTTTACGGTTTATTTTCGGTAAGCATGCTTAAAGTTTTTCTTCTTTGTATCGTGTGATGCTCTTCAGTTATGTCTTTCTATTTTCTAACGAAAAACATGTATATTATAATCACCTTGTCAAAACCAGAGCCATTGACTTAAACTATGCAGTACTTTACAAGTCCTTTGAAAACTGGTTAAATGTTATTGATTCTACTGTATTTGAAATTTCACATTCATTATTCAGAATGAAGGTGACTACTAGGATGGAATGAGGCAAGTGTGAAAGACCATTTAGCTCTTTCTGGCTTTTGAGTTACTTGTTTTTGTTTGATTTTCATGAACAGGAAATAGGAAGTATAGGAAAAAGTTTTCTTTTAGGAGTTTAGGAAAAATTTACTGTATAGAATGGATAAATAAATAGCGTGAATTGTTCTTTCATTGTTATAGTTCATTTTAAATGAGACAATCAAATATATTGTAGTTGTTACAACTGTTATATTTAATTTACAAAAAGAGTTTTGAATTTCATTTTTCTTTGTAGAAATCAAAGAAAAATTATTGTATTTCGTTTAACATCAAGTACTTTTTTTCAACAATTTATTCTTCTTTTACACATTTTATATTGATTGACGCGATATACACGGGCAAAACATGTACATTAAACTAGTACTTATAAATATCGACACATCTACATAGTTCAACTTGTATAGCTAGCAATTGACTGAAGCAACAGTTGAACTTTGACTAACCTTATTACGAGATTTTTCCAAGTGAACAAATGTTGACATTTTGAGTGAGGAAAACAAAATATTGATTGAACCCTCTACCTTGATAAATGGAGGACATTTGTATACGTTAAACGTTCTGCAAGGGATTGTTTTTATTTCATAAAAAAAAGGTTATTTAAAATAATAGTAATTATGCTTTTGAGATATTGGTGACTTTAAAAAGTTCTAGTGATACAAAATGTTTAAATAAATTGTGTAGATAGGGAATAGGAATAATTATTTGATGTAACAAAATAGGAATAATTATTTGATGTAGCTTCTCCTTCTTCAATCATGATTCTCCTTCTCTCTTCCATTTCCTTTTTCAACTATGTTTCATTTCCTTCTTCCGCTAAATCCTAATCCCCAACTTCTTCTCAACAACGGCTATCATTGTTAACTTTTTGTTTTCCACTAAACCCTTAATTATTTGTGTTTTCATTAATTGATATGTATGTAATTTATGTATTTGAACCAGTGATGCATATGTTTGCATGTTTTTGTGTATTTGAACCAGTGATTAATTATTTATCGAATACACATACTTTCGATTCTGTATATGAATGTTTTATGTACTGATGTATTTGAAATAGTGACGTATTTTGTTGTATGTATTTTTGTATTTGAAATAATGATCAACTGGAAATAAAATACATAGTCATTTAAATTCATTTATAAATGTTTCTATGTATTTGTGTATTTGAGCCAGTGATGCATATGTTTGCATGTTTTTGTGTATTTGAATCAATGAGTGACGTATTTTGTTTGTATGTATTTGTGTATTTGAAATAGTGATGAGCTGCGAATCAAATACACAATCATTTAAATTCGTTTATGAATGTTTGAATGTATTTGAATTTTTCAATAAAAACTTAAATACAATTATTTTTTAAGTGTTTTTGAAGTTATAAATCATGCATTTTTTGAATTATCGGTTGAATGATCAGTCTATGTTTTTGTGTTTCCTTCTATTATTAATGTTTTTGAAATTTGAATTTAGTTACAAAAAGAAGGGAAGGGGGAAGGAAAATCATGATTGGAGAAAGAAATGGAAGCTAAAATTATGGAACCAAATTTACCTTATCAAAATAAGGAAAGAGAGAAAGATATTAAAAAAATATATTATTCTTTCTATTAATAAACACCACCGTTAATGTCTATATTTAAGAGATTTGGTTATTGTTTGCCAATTAGTTATGTATTTGAAGACCTTCAAATACGCGCGTCCAAAAACATAAACTAATGGAATGGTAGCTACATATCGTAATATTGAAAAAGGTAGCTACTAATGGTAAGAATCTATAATAAGCTAGTTATTTCTGTAAGTTTACCTAGAAAATAAAAGTCAAATATGGATATTAAAATTGTAAAATCCACCCAAGATATATACTCTACACACTATCCGGTATTCCGTTATGTTTTTCTAGTGTTTCTCCTATCTTTCATGAATTCGTTGCTACGTCAAGCTTATATTTAGTAGGCGTTTGGCCACAAGAATTATTCACTTTATTTCGAAATTTTTTTTCACTTTTTAGCGTTTGGTCATAAGAATTTCGAATACAACTTGAAGTTGTATTCCAGAATATCAAAAACTTCAAAAACTTATTTTTTCAAAAAATTTCACTTTTTTCACTTTTTTTCAACTACATTTTACTAAAAATTATGATCAAACACAACTTCAACTTTAAAATTTCAAAAAAAGTAAAAAAATAAAATTGATTTCTATGGACAAACGGGCCCTCAATGTCCCAGTCTTGGCTGCACTATGCTATACAAATTGATCTCTAAGGTTATCACTAAGAGAATGCAATGTGTAATGGACTACTTAGTTGATAGCAACTAGTCAGCTTTTGTCCCAAGGAGGATAATAACTGACAACATCCTGTTGTATTATTTAGATTCAAAGAAAAATCTGATTTAATTGAAATGAAAAAAGAAAAAGATTCTCTGATTACTTAGTCAAATTGACTCTAAAAATTAGTCAAATTCTTCACTGATAGAAACTAAAATGAAGAATTTGACTTATAGAACAAGTACAATAAAAAATCAAATAGAAAAAATTACAAAAAAAAAGAAAGAAAGTAACTCCAGAAATAGTCTGGCCAAATCTTTTCTTTTGTCGATCCGACATCTCTATTTTTGGCAAGTAGGGACCAAAGATAAGGACGGCTGCTACACTATTTCCATTTTCAAAGATGGCTGCTGCACTATAGTTGTCATGTACGGTCTTCCCCCCAATTACCCACAATATGACATCACTGTTTTTAGTCTATTACTTCCTTCATTTTAATTTAGTGAACTGTAAATCATTTCATAACGTAAATTTATTTTTAAATTAAGAAAGATATTATTTATTTTGACACGGATTAAAAATTAAATAGGTTCACATAAATTGAAACAAAGAGAGTATATATATCCTTCTCTTAAAATTTAAAAGGTTTTTTTCCTTCTATTTATAATTCGTTTCATTCTAATTTATGTGACACCGTTTGATTAGCCATAATTTTTTTAAAAAAAAATACATATTTTTAACATTTGTGATCTATAAACTGTAAACATTTGTGTGACTATAAACTATATCATTAAAGATACAAGATAATTTAAAGTTAAAATCTTAACCCCCCCACCCAAACTTCTCCCCGTCCCACCCATCCTACTTTATGGAATTACACTGAATACATTTTTGTTGTTGTAAAGCTAACAAATTTTTTGAGACTAACTAAATAGAAAAACGTGTCACATGAATTGAAACGAGGGAATACTTTCTCAAGCTCCAAGCAATCACTGAAAAATCAGAATGTATCGAGTTTGTGGTTTTTAATAATTAATCCTAATATCTTATGTGATTGTTTTTATTGTTCACAGAAATTTTCATATTTAACTATAATATATTTCGTAGCCATATGTACTCTGTGTTGTAATGTACTTTAGCAAGACAGATCTGATCCATTAATTCTTTAGTAGGACACATGTCACAAATCCAGCATATCACCGGAGGAACCGGAGGAATCTATCATTGGAGGGGAGCCTCGTCCCACATTGTAATCCGCTTTCTCATTTTCCCCTACCCACTATGTAATTAAAATAAAAATAAAAAAAGAGAGAGATTAATTGCCGGGCGCAGTTGGAGACGTGCTACCTTTGGCCTCAATTAGACGACGGTTAGTAAGAATCTTCCGACTTCCATAATGAATAATTCCGGTTGGAATTGATGGAACAGTACTGGTTGGAATTGATGGAATAGTACTCATAAAATTGCGAGTTCCCCTCCTTGAAACAGTGATGCTAGGTGATGAAACCATTATCACTTGATTATCTTCTTCTTCTTCAACATCATCACAATCTATCATCCTTGCTGGTTCATTCATATCTATTTCCCTTCTTGCCCTTTCTTGTCCCTCATCATTTCTCCCTGCAAAAAATAAAATAAAATAACTTTTTAAGCCAAACATGCTTTAAAAAAAAAAAAACATTTGGGTGATTTATTTTCTTGTTCATGTATTGCTAACGGTTCAGCTGAATCTAGTATATGTATATATGTTAATTGTGTGAAAACTAATAAAAAATTTCAACTTTTTAAAAAAATTGAACCCTTACTGGTTGGAGTTGATGGAATAACACTGATGATATCACGAGTTCCATCTTTACTGGTTGGAGCTGATGAAATAGTGCTAGTGAAGCTGTTTTCAACCAGCATTCTGCTTGCTACTTCTGGGACATAACAAGTAACAGCACCAAGGAACAATATTGAAATGAATAAAGCAAGGAAAGAAGGAGCCATCTTTTTTTGTTGAGATATAATTTTAATTGAGTTTAAAAGCTATTTATAGAATACAAGGGCTCCTGAAGGTGTATTGTTGTGGTTCCTCGATGACAGTGGTTCCGCAAACGTATCCATCTTTTCTTTTTCTTCGTATGGCTGTCGACATGGGCGGTGCTAGTGTAGTTCAGATTTGTAATCTATATCTATAGTACAAAATAAAATTAGAATATCATTTTTTTTCTCAATTTTTTTGACATTTTTCTTAATTTTTTCTATTTATATCATTTATTAGAAAGCCTAAAATTCATTTCTTAATTACATTCTCTTAATTACCTATCTCTATTTTTTTTTTCAGTTTAGAAGGTCCAAAGGTCACTGCTATTAGTTTAGCAATTCTGATCATTTGTGCGATAATGAAATTGTTATAACCTAATGAAGTTGCAAACGTGCTGTTTTTTCCTTTTGAGAAATGTTATTTCATTTAAGAAAATTTAAATGACGATTTTTCTAACTCAAACGTCACATTAGTTTGTTCCTCTATATTTGGAGCATCTTCATCAGATGAAAGCTACCTCGCCAAAAGTTGTTATGCAGTGTAAAATTTTCTCCAGATTTATAGTACTAGTTTTTATTGTTCAATTTTCGTTCTTTTGTTGTATATTCTTTGATTCAGAGACTATTCATGAGATATAGAAGCTTCAAAAAATCGAGTACTCTTCTCTTGGAATATTTTGAGATTATATAGTGTGCAAATTCAAATTTTGGGTACCTAGGTTGGAGCGTACCTAGGTTGGAGCTGACTCTCTTAATATTTCTATACTCACTGCTAAAAAATTGCCGAAAATCGACGGTCAAAATGGACGGACTGCGTAGGGTTTTAAGTGAAAATCAACAGAAAACCGACGGACTGTGGGTCGTCGGTTTAGGTCGCATCGCTTTTCCAAAGCCGGAGTCTGTCAGTTATGTAATTTTTTTTTTTAAAACCAACGGACTCCGTCGGTTTTTTTTTTAATATAAAAAAATGAAATGTAACAACTTGAAATCAAACCCAAGTATTTACCTTGAAATTAAACAACTCTACCACTAGACCATTTTTGTTCTTCGATTAAATACTTCAGGTGTTTTAGCTTATACACTTAAACTGCACTTTTTGCTAAAAACCGACGGATTTTTGTATATAAAAAAAAAAAAAAAACCGACAGAGATATTTATAACTTTCGCGCATTTTGCCCTAAAAATAACTGATGGAAATACGTCGATTTTTCCGTCGGTTTTTCTGTTGGTTTTTGCCGCTGGTTTTTTTATCGATTTTTCCGTTGGTTTTCCCCATTTCTGTAGAATATTTCTTTGGTCAAAGAACATGATGATGGGTAAAATAGTCAAAATGATACCCTTATAAATATTTTTTTAACGAGCATGTAAATGAAAATGCGACAAATATTTTTGGAAACGGAGGGAGTAGGAGTTTGCAGTTTCTCGTTGGAGTTATCTTTAATTTACACATGAAAAATGCTCACTCGTGTTCAATAGAAGAGAATTCAAGTATGAATTAAACTGGGGCGTTACACGACCTAATCACGACCTAATCTTGAACATCTTATTAACACAAACGTCCAATAAATTTTGCAATTGATTCGCTATAATTTTATCGTTTATTTAGAAATTTGTACATCAGAAATAAAAAGATGGAGTCTATCCCACCATTTTTTATTTATGATGTACTCACTTTTCATATGAGCAATATGTGAGAAGGCATCTTAAAAAAAGAAAAAAAGAAAAAATTTGGCATCTTTGAATGGCCCCCAAAAAACAATCGATCCAAATTTGAATATCAGAATCCTACTTGTTTCTTTCTTTGCCCATTTGTCATAGCCATTTTTACACTCTATTTCGTCAGCATGAATGTTTTTGCCTTAGTCTTCTTTTCGTGGTATGGTAAAAGCCGTATGTATCTCTTGCTAGTATTATCTCTTATTAGCCCCAAAAAATAGTAGTGTGACATGCCAACTCTCAATTATTGCCGTCCTTTCATCATCCCATCCATATCTCTTGCTAGTATTATCTCTTATTAGCCCCAAAAAATAGTAGTGTGACATGCCAACTCTCAATTATTGCCGTCCTTTCATCATCCCATCCATATCTCTTGTTAGTATTATCTCTTATTAGCCCCAAAATCGTAGTGTGACATGCCAACTGTCAACTTATTAGCCCCAAAATAGTAGTGTGTCATGCCAACTGTCAATAACTGCCGTTCTTTCATCATCCCATCCATATCTCTTGTTAGTATTATCTCTTATTAACCCCAAAATAGTAGTGTGACATGCCAACTCTCAATTACGGCCGTCCTTTCATCATCATCCCATCCATCGTACTCTCTGCCAAAAAACAAAATAAAACACATTTTATATTTTTTGGGTTTCTAAAGTCGATTGTAATACGGAAAGTTACTTTGTCAATTGTGCTACTTTTGATAAAACCATCTGCTATTCATCTCTTCTAGTGGGGTTTTAATTTGATTTGAAAAGACATTACTTAAAATTCCGTTAATCCCAAAAAGTTTCTACAAATATCAGTTTTTTATAATAAATGAGTCTAATCGCAATTCCGCACAATAATCGAGTCTAACTGCAACTCCACGCAATCGATCCTTAGGTCATAAGGAGAAACTGAACTGAATCACGCATCCGAATCAGAATAATACATTAATTATAAGTGCCGTATATGGAAATTGCCGTCGGCAAATAGAAGTAAAAGATATTTCATTTTTTATTTTTCGACTTTTATTAAGATTTATTAATAGCTAATTGAAAAAGCAAGTACCGTTCACAGTTTACGTCTCCAATAGACCATTGAAAAAAGTATCCTTCTTTATTAAGAACCAATTTTCGGATCTTTTTTCTTGTAGTCATTCAATGAATATCTTTTCGTATTTGATTTATTTATCAGGAAAAAAAAAAGGGAAGAGTCCTACATCTAAAAGCAATGGAAAGTGTTCTGATTTCTTAGGGGGAAAATGACTCATGTAATACAGATTTAATACATAACTTCTATTTGATTTTAAAGTACTAAATTTTAGGGGAATAATTAAAAGTCTATTCCTAACAGATATAGGAGATATTTAAATTACCATGTTGTCTTGTTTGAAATCTACTTTTAAACAATAAAAAAGGCGAACATAAAAATATTTATTTAAATTATAAAAAAAATGAAATCTTACAAAAACTGCAAATTCTACTGATTAAAAAAAAGTAGTACCAACTTCATTTCTAATTTCTTACGTACTCTCTTTTAATTAAAAAAATTTCTTACTACAATAATCAAATTATACAAAATCAAATCGATTATACTTCTATAACACAAAATGAAGACTGTAGAATCTAATGGAGTTCTAGGTGCAACAAAGTTTCCTACTTTAATTATATAGAGTTATAAAGAACAAAAATTCCTTAACCTAAAAGGAACTTTAGGCTCGTGAAGGTTTCTACTTTGTCTTTTTCCCTCTCTTTTTGGTGTTATTTTTCAAATAAGGAGAGATTTATGAATATATAAAATTTAGTTTAATATTTTAAAAAGTCCTATATATTAGGAAATATTAATTAGTAGTTTCGTTCTATAGAGGTTGGTTATCAAAAGGTTAAACTATTCTATTTTATTTGTTTCTGATCTAAATAGGAAAATAATCTGCTAAGGATGAATTCGTTTTGCTCAAAAAAAGTGAACATAAAAACCCACAAAACCGGAAAACTACAATAGCACGTGAAAGCTACACAAAGTTTTGATGATGAAGACTGAGAAATAAAAAACGTGAAATAATAATTTTCTTTATGGAGCGAGAAACTAAAACAAATAGGAAAGAGAATACTAACCGACGGCTTCAGCAATACGATCAATAGCATAGCTTTTCTAACTCATCAACACAAAATCGTTTGTTAGATCTTGCACTTGATGATCTTCAAGAGTTTGTCCAATTAGCAACAAAAAAAAAACACCGCTTTTTGAATCGAAAAAAATTGCTTCTTGAAGAGTTCCTAATATTATATTCACTTCAAAATTCTAAAGAAGAGAATAAGATGCAAGAACTAAAAAAAAACAAAGCAAATATTCAACAACAAAAATAGAAAAGAAATAAGAACCCCAATACGGTCAATGTCTTCCGAACTTGGATCAATCTGGACGTGAATCGGTTGCTGGAATGGTTTTTATGTAGGGAACTATTTCTACAGGAGAGGTATTATTTATAAGGTAAATTTAGGAGTTCTTACCTAGTTAAATAAGGAAAGATTTAATACACATTTATTGCAGTTTTTATTTTGAAAGGAAATATATATTATTAGTGTTTATTATATTAATTTGAGAAAAATAGTAAATGACGATTTTGTCTATTGCAGAATATTTTAATGAATGACAAAAAGTTCAATCAATATTTCTAAGGCCCTTCGCTCTTTTAATACAGTATAGATAGATAGATAGATTAATAGGGGCAGTTTATATATATTGTTACTGCTATTAAAAGTGAAAGTTTTATACTCAATTAAATATTTTCTTAATTATTTGTAATACCGAGTTTTCCTCGAGCAACATGGAAGAAAAAAGAAAAATCATTGGGAAATTTTAATTGTAGTTGGTCAGAAATTTATAAATTACAAATTTAAATTTAAATAATTATTTTATGAAATTGAAGAAATTATAATCCTATTTACTGACAAATTAGAAATGAATTATTAAAAAAATTATTATTTGTGAGCAATTTACGACGGATTAACGATAAAGTTTGTAGCTAAGCATAATTTTTTTTCTTCATATTTTTTGTCAAATGAGGTACACTCTTTGGTCACGTGTAAAGAACAATTCAAAGAAAGTGACGTTGTAAACGGGGTGGATATAGCCTTTCGGCTACGGGTTTATCTAAAGTTTTGACTAAAGTGGAAGGGCTGGTATAGAAGCTACAAGTAGCTAGCCTATAGTAGTCGGCCTAACCAAAGTCTCACAACAACATAAAATTATATATATATTATAAAAATAATACTGATAAATATTAGCTCGGAGCCTATAATTTTAACATTACAGTGAATTTAATGTTAAATTTTCATTAAATTTATATCTTAAATCCTCCTCTAATTGTAAATCGTGTATAGTATTAGCAAATTGAGGCTTGGAGATGAGCATAATTTGCCTCTTTAACTTCTAGAACCCTCCTGCATGAACACGAGTCGTTTCTTCAACATAAACAGCCTTGAAGGAATAAATGCGTCTAAACTAAATAAATGGCGAATAAATCATAAACAGAAAATTTAATTAGTAGTTAGTACCAGTTTGCGGAAGAATAGTGGAAGGAATCGCGCCTTAAAATATTGAGCGATGACTTGCCATATTATGTCAAAGTAACCTCTTTTAGCATGGCCTAAATCTTAATCTGGATATGCGGTAGAAAGATAGCGTGGAATCTCATATTTTTTTTATCACATATTATATGTGTGTACTTGTATAAGAGAAATTAAGTTTAACAGTAATTATTGGATTACTTTATTTAATTTATCTTAGCAGGCTTTTAAAAAAATTATGGGTCAATTAATCTTATTTCCAATAAGTCCATCAACAAGAATAGTCAATTTATTTTGTGAGTAGAAAGAATGAATCTATGCCTAGACACCCGTTGCTTCTGGAAAGAGGCTACTGTCGATATACAACTAGTTATGTAGGTCCACCAAAAGTGACGAACTTGAAGAACAGTTTACACTCTTCTGAACTTTTCATATTTTAAGGATTTGGAACTTTTTTAACCCAAAAAAAAAAAAAAATTTACTTATCATAGCTATCTCTAAGACTTATTTATGAATAATAACTATCTTATTTTTTATTTAATTTTTGTAGCTTTATTTTTTCAAAATTACATTTCATAATGGTCCAATAACTTTTGAAATACATGTACCTCTCTATTCTCCCTCACTACATATTTAAGATTCATCATCTTCTCCAAACCCTAAAAAAATTTTGTCATCATTAAAATCATAGCACTAACAAGTATTACCCTTAGTTTGTCAAACTTTATTGCTAAGAGCCCAACAAATAACAACAAATGCTCCTCCTTCTTTGGTGTTGCCCCAAAAGTCCTCACTAGGTGACACTTGAAAGAAAAAAAAATCAGAGACGGTGTCGTGGTTGTCATCGTCGTCTACTTGTGCATGTGCTAGTTTAGAATGGTCCACTACCCACAATTGCACCACATGATGGATTGATAATAGCTAGGAAGAAAAGTTTGATTTCTATACATTGACATGGTAAAAAAGAATATTATAAAATCATTTGTTTCATAGCCTAAGGTCCATTTACAATTAGCCAATTAAGAAGTGTCAGATACATGTATTAGCATTGCATTTTTAGTGCATTTATCGATTCTGCCCCGAGAGGTCACAAACAAAGATACTAAAGACCAGGAACGTTCTTTTGTCATGCTACTAATACTTGTTCTATTATTGTGTCCTAGCCTGGTTGAGGAAGAGTCACGGGATGTATAATATCTATCAGATTGATTACTTAAAAGATTTAGCTAGGTAACCGTCTATAAAAAGTGAAAGATAACTACAATGGAGTTTGTAATCTAAAAGATAAAACTGGTTACATACTACAATAGATTAAAATGCATTGCTTATGTAAAAAAAAAAAAAAATTATCGATGTATACGAGTTAAATGCTAGAAAGAACACTTGAAACCTTTATCTTTTGAAAAAGGTATACGGCACTGCAGTAAAAGGCTGAATGCCCCACGATTGGCATCTTTGAATGACCCCCAAAAAACAATCGATCCAAATTTGAATATCAGAATCCTACTTGTTTCTTTCTTTGTCAATTTGTCATAGCCATTTTTACACTCTATTTGGTCAGCATGCATGTTTTTGCCTTGTAGTCAGTTTGGCCAAGCTTATTTTTCCCCCAAAAGTACTTATTTTTTTAATAAGTGCTTATTTTAAAAAAAGTGAGGTATTTGGTCAAGCTTTTGGGAGAAAATAAGTACTTTTGGGGAGTAGCAGAAGCAGTTTTTCAGAAACTAAAAAAAATAGTTTTTGCCCAAAAGCACTTTTTTGAAAAATACTTTTGAGAAAAATACACATAGAAGCACTTTTTAAAAGTTTGGTCAAACACTAATTGCTACTCAAAAGTACTTTTTAAATTAATTGATCAAACACAAACTATTTTTAAAATAAGTTATTTTTAGAAGCTTGGCCAAACAGGCTATTAGTCTTCTTTTCGTGTTATGGTAAAAGCCGTATCTCTTGTTAGTATTATCTCTTATTAGCCCCAAAATAGTAGTGTGATGCCAACTCTCAATTACTGCCGTCCTTTCATCATCCCATCCATCGTACTCTCTGCCAAAAAAAAAAAAAAAACATATTTTATATTTTTTGGGTTTTCAAAGTCGATTGTAATACGGAAAGTTACTTTGTCAATTGTGCAACTTTTGATTTTTGCCTATAGGTCTATAATTTAACAATAAGATTCATGAATCTCCATTTTTTAACATATCAGCTAGCTCTGAAGATGTATACGGCAAAAGCATTTAAGCCGTGCTATGCAATAGTAGTACTTCTTTTAGATCAATAATTCTTCCATTCGAACATTATAGACTATTGGGATGGGAGTAGGTATTCTTGGAATTTGCCACATGGTAGTATATATCAATGTGGGTCAATTATACTTCTTTTTTTAGAAAAAAAAATATATGTAAATAACTTTTCTGATGTGTTATTTTATAGGCTTTTTTAGTGTGAATGAGAGGATGCCTTTCCGCAATGGTGGAATCAAACAGTTTGTACCCAAGTTTTCTTCTAGTGAAAATTTCAACACTTGTTAACGGAGTAGTAGTAAAGCATATACAATCATGCTATGCTATTTAATGACTATTGGAAGTATTGCTCAAACTTTTGTCCTTATCTTATGTTTGGTCGGAGAAGGATAAAACCATTTGCTATCCATCTCTTCTAGTGGGGTTTTAATTTGATTTGAAAAGACATCCCAAAAAGGTTCTATAAATTGAATTTTTTTTTATAATAAATGAGTCTAATCGCAACTCCGCACAACAAGCGAGTCTAACCGCGACTCCACACAATCGATCCTTAGGCCATAACTAGAAACTGAACTGGATCACGCGTCCGAATCAGAATAACACATTAATTATAAGTGCCGTATATGGAAATTGCCGTCGGCAAATAGAAGTAAAAAATATTTTCTTTTTTCTTTTTTGACTTTTATTAAGATTTATTAATCTATATATATAAAAAAGGAGAGGTACAAGCAATGTGGTTAAGCCAAGTGGCAAGCTAGAAACAAGCCACTTGGCAATTTTAAGACAATGTCTACTACTATGTAATAAAAATTAATTTGAATTAAAAGATAAGTTTTTTGAATTTATATTTTTTATATAGTAAAGTGGTTAAATTTGAATTAAAATTGTATCCTATATTTTAAATTTGGTGTATGTTTTCAAAATTTGAATCGGAGGATAAGATTTCTTTTGAATTTGAACTGAAAATATCTTTCCAAATCTACATAGTTTGAAGTCAAAGATAGTTATCTTTTAAAAACAAATCAAATAATTGTCCTTCATAAATTAAGAAGCAGTCAAATTTCCAAAAAGAAAAAAACATGAAGCACTTCAAATCAATTCTTGTATGTCAATTTTTCACGTCTAGGATATACTTCTTTTTCCTCTGAGCATACTTAACTAGCAGAAACAAATAGACTCTTTTTAACGATTTTGTAGGACTAATATCTAATGTTTTTTTCTTTCAAAATTTGAATTTATATTTAAAATTTAAAATATTTGAATTCAGATTAGAAAAAAGTAAGTTTAATTAAATTATAAGATAAAAATACTTGAATTGAGATAAAAGAAATTTTAAAGAAAGATAAGAAAATCTGAATTGAGATAAAAGAATTCAAATTTAAATTTTAATCCACAAATGAGATTAGATAGGATATATCTTATTTAACCATAGAACTTATCAAATCTTATCCTAACTCATTAGATTAGCACAACAGGTCATTCAAATTTTAAATGCATAGCAATACACTTATATAAATACTACAATGGAAAGGAATGAAGACGTGCAGTTCTTCCCATCCTTCTGTTTTACTTTGCATTGATAGTTTATTTATTATATGACATGTATTAGTTTTATTATGGTGAACTCTTAATTGATGATTCATCATTTTACTGCGTGCATTCTAATTTTATAATCTTATATCTTGATTAACGTGATTTTGCAGGGCTAAACTAGAAAGGAGAAGAAGTTGATCCTAGTGACTTTTAAGGTTCTTAACACTGAATTCATTATACTTTTGATATTATGATTTAGAATTTTTGAATTGCTAAATTTGACTTTTAGTTAAATCTTTCAAAGTTAATCCGACATTCTTATCAAAATATATTCTGTTTTGGAATTTGAATTGCAACACATAATTAGTTGAATAGATAATCATCTAAATTCAAAATTAACTAGATAATTTTTTTTTAAAAATTTAAATTGGTTTGAATGATTATCATCTATGCGAAGGAGATGAGGCTTCTTTTAAAATAAGTTATTATTTATGTGGCTTAGTAAAATAATTAAATAAATAAATATTAAATGGATTATCAACTTTTTAAAGTAGTTGGGTTCCCTAGCATATTTATTATTTAGTAGAAATATTATTTTATACAATATTATGTATTAATTAGAGAATTTATTTTAAAATAATCATATAAATTCTATAAGTTCCTGTTGGGTACTTTTTACCATTTTCTAAAGATAAGTATTAAAATTTATTGTGCATCAACAAAGTAATACATTTAAAACTTATTTGTTATCAGTGAAGTAAACTTTTGGTAATTTGAAAGGAATATTTATAACGTTAATAAATAAAGTTTTTGAATGCATCAATGCATTTTTAGGTTTGTTAGCGTATAAGTGTGTTGATAAGTTTTTGTATGGAAATTAAATGGTTAAAAGATTAATATATCCTTGGACCTCATTTTAGGTTTGTTAGCGTATAAGTTTGATTCAAAGTTGCATATCTTTTATATATACGATATTGTGATATTTTGTTGATATTATCAATTCTCCATGATTTTTTCTCAAATTTACCGAATTAACACCAATAGTAGAAAATAACTGTTATTATTTACAAAAATTATTCAATATATAGATGTAAGTTAAACATTTAAAGAACGCTAAAAAAAATCATTATATCTTTCGACATGTGAAATTGCTATAGATGCTATATGTTTGCTCATATATAAAGATTACCATTAACTTCTATAATATTTAGATTAACAAGTATGGTGGTAATTATTTAAGAAAATAGTAGGACCATTAGCTTGATTCATACTTTAAAATTTTCCATATTGGATGAGTTATTTCTATTTGTGGTAGAAGAAGGGTTATTTTATTTGACTCTACTCATTACTCTAGAAGCACTGCTCAAATAAAATTTTATTTTTTGTTTTGGTGTATTTGTTTTCTATACTAATTAATTGTATGGCTATTATAAGTGCATGTATATCTTTTTTCTTTATTACTATTTTATATAAGCTTTTCTTTTTAAAAGGGTCGTATTTGTTTTGATTAATATGACATGATTTAATAAAGAAATTAAACAAAGACGAAATTTGATGCATTGCACATATATGTTGTGTGGATTCACATTCAAAGTCAATGTGTAATTTTGTTTCCATATCTCATTACTCTATTAAAATTGCAAAAACAAATAAAAAAAAAAAAGAAGGATGCCAAATTAGACATGTGAAGAACGTACGGTCCTTTATTCGGGGAAGTGATACAAGTTAGAATCCACTACTTGGTTCATTGTTGTAAGAGAATAAGTGAAATAGTATTGGAACGTTGAGAGATCATGCATATTGGATGGTGGGAGAGGGGAGGGGGGGGGGGGGGGGATGAGTTGTTTTTTATACTTCACTCAAAATGTTTGCCTTAGTACTTTTAACAAGTAACTTCTCAGAGTATAAAGTTTATTAGCATTTAAAATTAAAAAATATTTTAAACTACGGAGTATTATTATTATAATAAGAAAATTATATTATAAATAAGATCTTATAACAAAAGACTTAATAAATATAACCAGAATTAAAAATATCGGATATAAATAAACCCGGTACCACATTAAAAAATTGAATATATAAACTAATTTCTCATATGGATAACTCTAAAACATAGCATTCATAAGTTCTTTTGCTTTCAAAATCACATTTAGAGTGAGTTACTAATTATAGTTGTGTCAAATAAATCTTTTCTTTTGTAATGATATGACTTTTATATGTCATAGACTTAAAAATTAATCAGGATTGTATGATGAACAAAGTTAAACCTAATAAGATTTGAATTTTTGTTAAATTAATGTAATCTGATGTGTTAAAATAAGTAAAATTAATAATTTAATATTTTACAAATTTATTTAAATATGTCAATGATAAATAATGATTTTTTAGTTATATCAAATAAATAAGATAATAATTTTTTTTTAAGATTAGTTTCATTTGATACCCGCCGCGCATCGCGAGTACTAATACTAATATATTATTAAAAGGAGAGGAGGAAGCACCACATTAAGCCAAGTGGCATAAGCAGAATGAGACATGTGTACAATTTTAGGATAAAGCTCCAAAAGATTTGGAGTTTGAAAATATTTTATTTTATTTTAAAAAAAAAAAGGTCTGAAAATTTAATTTAGAAGAAGTGCTCAAGATAATGCTGCTAAAGGGGTGATATGAGTCACAACTCTGTTCTTTTATTTTTCGTTTTTGTGTATCGTTTGTTCAATCAATTAAAATAAGTTGTTGGTCTCCTACAAATTTCACTATCAAAAGAAATAAAGCTTTCCAATATATGTTTGTATGTTTTTGGCTTAATTATGAAGTTAATTTCATTAATATCATTTTGTCTCTGATCTTACGTTATTAATCGGTGCATAATCTATATTTATCTTGAATAATTTATGATAATTTATCGCTCTTGGCATTACACGGAATATGAAACCGAGAGATTCATCACTTCTTTGATCTTTTGAGTTCAAGCTACAACTAAGCAGTTCAGTATGAAGGTTGGGATTCAAAAGGGCAAAGAAATTTGTGCTTATGCCGACTCTTTCTTAATTTTACCTACCTTTTTTTTGTTGTTGTTGTTGTTGTTGTTGTTGCCCTAATGTTCAACATCTTTATAAGTATTTAACAACAAAAAAAAAAATGTCTAGAACCGAAGATAAATGAAAGATTTAAAATTAAACAAAAATAGATAAAGAAAGTAGAAATCTTCTTGAAGTCAAGCATGGCAATTACTTTTCAAGTTTGAAAGCTTCATTGGCACATCGACAGAAAATATAGAGGATCAAAATGTGATTATTCATTATATATTATATCATTTAATAAAATTGGTGTATTTTAACTATTTGGACTAATAGTTCTATAAAACTTATGATAAAAGAGTCACACAAGAAAACAATGATAAAGTACATCAAAATCACAAAAACATGTGATAAATTTAAATTGAGTGAAAAAGTTTTCATAATAAATGATACTGGACTGTGAAAAGTTTCATAATCCAGTTTTTTTTTTTTAATTATTTAAATATTATCTGATAACTTTGAACATTAAAAGGGAGGTTAGTGTCATAAATAGAGAGGTTAGTGTCATAAATAAATCGAGGGAAATAAATATAATATGGCAAAACCCAAGAGAAATTAGTGTTGTATAGGAAAATCTCTTAAATTTCACAATATTAAAAAGAGAATAGTAAGTAGAGATATTAAATCAAGTGATAAACTAATAATAAAAGGTACTAAGAGCATGTTGTTAGATTCTCCTTTTATCCCAATATTAAAAGAAGAACAGTGAGTAAAAATATTAAGTCAAGTCACGAGCTAATAATAAAAGGCGACGTAATAATTTTTGACAATCTTAATAGACAATATAATAAAATTAGGTGAGATTAGTTTTTGAATTGTAATTAAAAGATAAAGTTTTAAAACTAAGTCTAATTTGCTTGAAAACTTGAAATGAAAAATTATACCATTAAATTTGAATAAAAAGATAAATTTACGTTTCCAAGTCTTAACATATTAAACAAATAAATATAGAAGTCAACTAATTAACAATTACTTTTTAATCATAACCTTTTTAAAATTTGTCAATGAGATATGATCAGAATGATTTTTCCTTACCAAAACGTCGAAAGTAATTGCAATCGTGTTATGATATTAAGTGTCAATATAAACTTTTTATTTAAGTATGCATCATTGATGACATTGAATATAGTATATTAACAGTTATATTTATTATTTTACAAATTTATTGATTTTAAATATGTCAATATAGTATTAATTTTCTTTGATACTGACCGCGCATCGCGCGACTACAATTACTAGTAGCTAATTGAAAAAGCTAAGTACCGTTCACAGTTTACGTCTCCAATAGACCATTGAAAAAAGTATCCTTCTTTATTAAGAACCAATTTTCGGATCTTTTTTCTTATAGTCATTCAATGAATATCTTTTCGTATTTGATTTATTTATCAGGAAAAAAAAAGGGAAGAGTCCTACATCTAAAAGCAATGGAAAGTGTTCTGATTTCTTAGGGGAAAAATGACTCATGTAATACAGATTTAATACATAACTTCTATTTGATTTTAAAGTACTAAATTTTAGGGGAATAATTAAAAGTCTATTCCTAACAGATATAGGAGATATTTAAATTACCATGTTGTCTTGTTTGAAATCTACTTTTAAACAATAAAAAAGGCGAACATAAAAATATTTATTTAAATTATAAAAAAAATGAAATCTTACAAAAACTGCAAATTCTACTGATTAAAAAAAAGTAGTACCAACTTTATTTCTAATTTCTTACGTACTCTCTTTTAATTAAAAAAAATTCTTACTACAATAATCAAATTATACAAAATCAAATCGATTATACCTCTATAACACAAAATGAAGACTGTAGAATCTAATGGAGTTCTAGGTGCACCAAAGTTTCCTACTTTAATTATATAGAAGTTATAATAAAAATTCCTTAACCTAAAAGGAACTTTAGGCTCGTGAAGGTTTCTACTTTGTCTTTTTCCCTATCTTTTTGGTGTTATTTTGCAAATAAGGAGAGATTTATGAATATAAATTTAGTTTAATATTTTAAAAAGTCCTATATATTAGGAAATATTAATTAGTAGTTTCGTTCTATAGAGGTTGGTTATCAAAAGGTTAAACTATTCTATTTTATTTGTTTCTGATCTAAATAGGAAAATAATCTGCTAAGGATGAATTCGTTTTGCTCAAAAAAAGTGAACATAAAACCCCACAAAACCGGAAAACTACAATAGCACGTGAAAGCTACAGAAAGTTTTGATGATGAAGACTGAGAAATAAAAAACGTGAAATAATAATTTTCTTTATGGAGCGAGAAACTAAAACAAATAGGAAAGAGAATACTAACCGACGGCTTCAGCAATACGATCAATAGCATAGCTTTTCTAACTCATCAACACAAAATCGTTTGTTAGATCTTGCACTTGATGATCTTCAAGAGTTTGTCCAATTAGCAACAAAAAAAAAAAAAAAAAAACCGCTTTTTGAATCGAAAAAATTGCTTCTTGAAGAGTTCCTAATATTATATTCACTTCAAAATTCTAAAGAAGAGAATAAGATGCAAGAACTAAAAAAAAACAAAGCAAATATTCAACAACAAAAATAGAAAAGAAATAAGAACCTCAATATGGTCAATGTCTTCCGAACTCGGATTAATCTGGACGTGAATCGGTTGCTGGAATGGTTTTTATGTAGGGAACTATTTCTACAGGGGAGGTATTATTTATAAGGTAAATTTAGGAGTTCTTACCTAGTTAAATAAGGAAAGATTTAATACACACTTATTGCAGTTTTTATTTTGAAAGGAAATATATATTATTAGTGTTTATTATATTAATTTGAGAAAAATAGTAAATGACGATTTTGTCTATTGCAGAATATTTTAATGAATGAAAAAAGTTCAATCAATATTTTTAAGACCCTTCGCTCTTTTAATATAGTATAGATAGATAGATAGATTAATAGGGGCAGTTTATATATATTGTTACTGCTATTAAAAGTGAAAGTTTTATACTCAATTAAATATTTTCTTAATTACTTGTAATACCGAGTTTTCCTCGAGCAACATGGAAGAAAAAAGAAAAATCATTGGGAAATTTTAATTGTAGTTGGTCAGAAATTTATAAATTACAAATTTAAATTAAAATAATTATTTTACGAAATTGAAGAAACTATAATCCTATTTACTGACAAATTAGAAATGAATTATTAAAAAAATTATTATTTGTGAGCAATTTACGACGGATTAACGATAAAGTTTGTAGCTAAGCATAATTTTTTTTCTTCATATTTTTTGTCAAATGAGTACACTCTTTGGTCACGTGTAAAGTGCGTAACCTAAACTAGTTATAAACAAATGAGCATGTGAGACTTGGTTTGATATTTCGATGTGAAGAACAATTCAAAGAAAGTGACGTTGTAAACGGGGTGGATATAGCCTTTCGGCTACGGGTTTATCTGAAGTTTTGACTAAAGTGGAAGGGCTGGTATAGAAGCTACAAGTAGCTAGCCTATAGTAGTCGGCCTAACCAAAGTCTCACAACAACATAAAATTATATATATATTATAAAAATAATACTGATAAATATTAGCTCGGAGCCTATAATTTTAACATTACAGTGAATTTAATGTTAAATTTTCATTAAATTTATATCTTAAATCCTCCTCTAATTGTAAATCGTGTATAGTATTAGCAAATTGAGGCTTGGAGATGAGCATAATTTGCCTCTTTAACTTCTAGAACCCTCCTGCATGAACACGAGTCGTTTCCTCAACATAAACAGCCTTGAAGGAATAAATGCGTCTAAACTAAATAAATGGCGAATAAATCATAAACATAAAATTTAATTAGTAGTTAGTACCAGTTTGCGGAAGAATAGTGGAAGGAATCGCGCCTTAAAATATTGAGCGATGACTTGCCATATTATGTCAAAGTAACCTCTTTTAGCATGGCCTAAATCTTAATCTGGATATGCGGTAGAAAGATAGCGTGGAATCTCATATTTTTTTTTATCACATATTATATGTGTACTTGTATAAGAGAAATTAAGTTTAACAGTAATTATTGGATTACTTTATTTAATTTATCTTAGCAGGCTTTTAAAAAAATTATGGGTCAATTAATCTTATTTCCAATAAGTCCATCAACAAGAATAGTCAATTTATTTTGTGAGTAGAAAGAATGAATCTATGCCTAGACACCCGTTGCTTCTGGAAAGAGGCTACTGTCGATATACAACTAGTTATGTAGGTCCACCAAAAGTGACGAACTTGAAGAACAGTTTACACTCTTCTGAACTTTTCATATTTTAAGGATCTGGAACTTTTTTAACCCAAAAAAAAAAGGAAAATTTACTTGTCATAACTATCTCTAAGACTTATTTATGAATAATAACTACCTTATTTTTTATTTAATTTTTGTAGCTTTATTTTTCCAAAATTACATTTCATAATTGGTCCAATAACTTTTAAAATACATGTACCTCTCTATTCTCCCTCACTACATATTTAAGATTCATCATCTTCTCCAAACCCTAAAAAAAAATCTCTCTCCTCTCTCCCCTTCCCCTCACTTCCGCCTCTCTCCCTCCCTTTCTTTATCTCCGACCTCTCTTCTTCTTCAGCCAAACTTCGTGAGGTAACTGAGCGTTAAAGCTCGTAGAAACTGTAGCAACGTCATTGTTGCACAAGTTATTGCTGCTTCCTAGTCGAATAACAACCATGACTTTACTCCGGCGGCTGCTAAAGTCGTCGATGCCGCTGCCATTGCTCCTGTTGTTGATGATGATGAGGTGGCAGCAACGGTGGTGGAACGACCCCAAATCTGAGAATACACTTAGATCTGAAAAAAAGGGAGAAGTGGGTTTCACCGGAGCCACCACTACCACCAGCACTATTACTACCATCTCCATCTCCAAACTCGTAAAAAACCTTAAGGTTCTAGTTCTTCAGATCTGAACTCCATATGCTTCATGTATCAATGGTTTTTGGTGGTGGTTCGGTATGGTTTTTGGAGTGGAGGAGGACAGTGGTGGATCGAAGAAAGGCGGCGGAGGAAGGAGGAGGTTTTTTCCAGTTTGTTGTGGCGTAGGGTTTTTGGAGTGAAGCAGGATGGTGGATCGGAAGAAAGGCGGCGGAGGAAGGAGGAGGGTTTTTCCAGTTGTTGTGGTGGTTCGGTAGGGTTTGTGATTGTGGTGTTTCAGTATATTAATGTATATTTCGCTATATTTCAATGTACTGTTTCAGTATATTTCTGTATATTTCAGTATACTATTTCAGTATATTTCGCTATATTTCAATGTATTTCTAATTTACGAAACAACTTCTAATACATTTCATTGTATTCCATTGTATATACGCATACTACAATTTTATATTTCTTAAAAAATCAACTATATTTCATTGTATTCCAGTGTATATTTTTCTGTATTTGGAAGTATTTCTAAAAGTTTGGAATGGAGTAATTTGGAGAGAGAAACATAGGTTGTTATGGAACTTCAGCCGTTATGCGTGATACATGGTTGATTTAATTTGACTTACCATTTAAAATGAAAGAAGAGAATATGTTCCATAAATACAACCTATTTTACTCTGTCAAATTTTGTATTTTCGTGTATTTCAAAAACGCGAAATACAACCGAATACAAAAAAATCAGCAAAAAACTTTTGAATGGAGTGATTTTGATAGAGAGACATTAGCTGTAATGGAACCTCATGAGGTTTGCGTGAATCATGGAACCATTAATACAAATTACCATATAATTTGAAAAAGATTTTTATTGCCATAAATATAGCCTTTTTTTTATTTAACAACCACGCTGTATTTCGCTGTATTTCACTGTATTTAAAAAACGCGAGATACAACTGAAATATAGCCAAAAGCAGCTACGAATTGTAAATCTTCAACTTATAGCTATAACTTGTTAGAAGCTGTTAAAAGGTAGTTATTTGGAACCAAACTAACCTGTTAAAAAAAATAAAAAAATAAAACCAAAGTAGGCTTCACGCACAGAATCTGTGCGTGAAAGGGCCAAAGTGTAAATGTACACTTTGGTCCTTTAACTCTCTTCTCCCCCCCCCCCCCCCCCCCCCCCATGCTAATACAAGTTTTGATAGGCATCCTGCATAAGTTTAAACAAACAACAGTTAGCAATGATATTTTAATTGCTATAAGATATATAATGTACTAGGTCAGTTAAGTTACCTTGGAGTTTCCTCAATGTCTTTAAGTAACACATGAGCAATCAGGTTTATATCTAAATTAAAATGATCCGCTCGACTTTGTCCCATATCACAAGTGTGATTTGGATGGAATTTTGTGATTATCAGGCTTAACAATTCCACGAAGAAATCACCAACAGCCTTGAGCTGTCGCTTACAAACCAGCCTCCATACCGATTTGGCTGAGTCATCAACCTTAAACTCTCTCATATCCTTTATACAATACATTTTGACAGCCCGTTGCAACGCCTTTTTTTTTATGCGAACATCATTCCCTTTGCAAGGACGCATTCATCAGTCATGAGATTTTTTGGTTCAATCCACATTTTTTGGCGACTTATATCATCATCTCTTGTGAAGAAAAATGCATCCTCACGACTGTTGACACCCAAATTTTGTCTCTCCTTTATTTAATATTATTCACTCGGGCGTCTAAATTTACTGACGAGCTAAATACTTTATTTTCACTACTTTATTTTCGCTACTTTTATTTTCAACATTACGAGCATTACTTTATCACAAATTTTAAATGGTTCGTCATCGTTTCATTTTCGGGTGGACTCGTTAAGTTAATTACAAGACAACATTTTGTTAAATCCTTATTTACATATTAATTATTAATTATCTTCACATAGTATATATTGTACTAGTTATTAAATTAGAAGCCCAAAAATAATTAAATAGAGGATCAACATTTTCAGCTAAATTATTAGCCCATATTCTAATTAATTCAACCAGTCCATTATCCACAATACCAGCCCAAGTAATCAGCCCACATTATTCCCCTACCCAAAAATAATTCAACCCAATTCTAACATCAACTACCCGACCCGGTCCAGCCCAAACGAATTATCGACCCGGCCCAACTCCCCTTTTAACAAAAATGAAACCCTAGGGTTTCATTTTCTTCTTGGTCCGCCTCCTTCGTCTCTCTCTTCTCTCTCTTTCTACGCTCCCCTTTCTCTTCCTCTCTTTCCTCTTCCTCTCCCTCACGTTCTCTCTCTGCACCTCCACACTCCCCTGTCCCCCCATGCCTCTGCTCCCCACTTCCTTTTGTTCCCCACGCCAATCGTCTCTCTCTCATACGCTCCTCTCGCCTCACTCTATAAAGGGAGTGAAAGACGAAATCAATCCGAACATCGACAAGGATCTGGAACCAAAATTACCTACAAAACACAAGTTTTAATCATCAAAGATAGCCTTACTCGAAAAAGAACAGCCAACAATCACTCTATTTTTTGGTTGGAAACTTTTGTTACTTTAATCGGGTTCTTCGAGTTCAGAGTATAAATCCGAGACCTCAACGCCCCGGTCACTGCACACAAAAAAGGTAAATCTTGATGCGTTTCTTATGTTCAGTCTTTAGTTTTTGCTCTAGTTAATTAATTATGTAGTTTCCTGTCGTCGTGTTGTTTGTTTGATATTTGGTGGTAGTTGTTGGATTACAATTAGTCTTAATGGGTCTGTTTTAGGTTTAATTATCGTTGTTGAGTTGTTGGTTGTTGACGATTGCATGGATTAAACTGGTCGATTTGTCCCGAGTATGCTCTGTTTATGATTTGGTCAGTTTCATATGGATCCAGGTAGTATAAGATGGTTAGGTGCAACACATGATTAGTTCTGAATTTTACTTTAAATGTATGGCAGCTTAGCTCTGTCTGCTCTCAGTTGAGTATGGTTTAGGTGTTAATGTAGTTTGTTCTAGCTGAAAATGCCTTGGGAGTTATTTGGCTTAATCTTCTTATGTTAACAACGCACTGTATAATAATTATTGTTTTGATTAGTTACGATCCACATGCTGTTTTGTTAGAGTTGATTAGGTTAGTTGTTATATGATATGACTGATAGCGTTTGTTTGTCTCCGTTAGATTAGTTGATCCTCTGTTAATGAATTTGTAGTCCAAGATAACGTTAACTTACTGTTCAGATCATTAGTTTAGCCTTCATTGTGTCTTAGCTTAGTTTAGACCATATTGGATACTATCGTTTTGTTTGTTTAGTTTATGTCCTTAAGATGCCCGTGTAGTCAAAATATGGGTGATGCTTGGTATAGTGGTTGATCGGTATGTACTCATGTTTGTTCAAACATAATTAGTTGTTGTTAAACCCATATATAGTTTAGACTAGATTAGTGCATTCAGCCACTCTGCATTATGTGATTGACTGTTGGCAGCAATACGAGTCATAGGTTATGTTCTTTTTTAGAAAGATTAAAAACATCATGAGCACAATCCTAGTATCTATAGACCTGTAGAAATGACCTGCTAAAGCTGGCAAAGTGCTCAAGATTCCTTATTTGCTAAACATAATATGCATACTATATGATTACCCCTTAGGACCTGTATTCAGTTTATCTTTAGTTTTCTTTAAAATGCTCCTACCCTTTTTGTGATTGCTTCTAGTATAAAATGCTTCAATTTGAGTTTGCAAGAATACTGATCAAGTTTTGTTCCATCCTCTATTAAAGAATTGATAAACCTACTTTTTATACTAAGATAAATGCATTTCAAATCATGTAGTTCTCTCTGTTTGACCAGGTGTTATTGCCAAACTGTCATGTTAATTCTCTGTGATGTTGTTTTTTTTTACAAGAAACTATTTTAGTTAGCTAGAGGATATTTCATATGCATGTTGGTCTGTCTTAAAAAATGAGGCAAAGGGGTGTTCTTATGGATATACCGATAGAGAATGGATATCTCATGAGGTTCAGCCCTTTTTCTTGCTTCATCTTTAGTCCAAAGACTTAGTTAATATCCCTTCTCCTACTCCTTAAGGTAGTTAGCCAAGAATGTGACCCCCATAGTATGGTCTCTGTGTGTATGTGCTGGTTTGAGCTACTCATTCACAAATATAACTAGGCTTTAAAAAAAATAAACTCAAAATTGAGAACTGTTCTAATTCCAGGTAGTTTAGTATATGTTTTTGGACAAGTTTGGACCTTTGCTACCTAGCAGACAAGTAATTTCTACTTTTTTTTAGTAACCTAAATGGCATGAGATGGGCCTGTTTGGAATTATTTTGAATTACATTCCTTCACATATTTTCTGATGTGGTTTACAATTATAAGCTAAGTTGAGTTAAGGTGACTAGATACTGCAACAGTTCTGAAAGGATGTCTGGCCATCTTGACATACATATGTTTTGATTCTGTAGTTGACATTTACTTCACTGTTCATGATAGTTGTTTCAAATATTGGCCTATTAAACTGATCATGTAGTTGAGTGATTGCTAGTCTTATTCTGTGTGCCCATGACTAGTTTAAGAGTGAGTAGATCATTGTTTGTGTCCATTATCAGAAATGCAGCCTTTACCCTATTTGTTGGTGCTATGTTGTGATTTCTAAATTTCTCATCTTATGTATGTGGGCAGCATCCTATGCCTCACAATCTCTAGTTTCCATTGAACATGACTGAATGAATAAAGTTTCTTCTTATTCTTTAATACAGAAATTGCTTTGTTAAGAGTAAAGAAAACGAATATCATATCCAGCCCTGTTAAAGAATGCTAAAAATGACTTGAATATTAAACCTTGTGTGACTATATCTCTCAGCTTTTAAATTCATGTAAGTCCTGCTTTGATGTCTTGTCTTTTCTCCTCATTTACTTGACACGCTGATAAAGGATAATAGGGGCAGTTTATATGATAGTTTGAGCAAGATAGAATGGATCAATGTTGATGTAAGCTTATGATTATAATTAGAAGTTCAATCTGTGTGTTCTCAGCATCATCATGTTAACTTAAAAAATTAGAATCTGATTCGTTTGAGTTAAGATGATTAGGTGTTATTTTATACTTTATTAATCTAAATATCCTTTAAAATGTAATTGGATGTCCAACAGTCCTAATAGGCACGTGTGATTCGATTTTGGTGAAATAATTCTGTGTGTAATCAAGTCTCCTGTAGGCTAACTATCCTTTTTTTTTTTACATTAACTACTTTGAGTAGCTAAAATATTGACCTTCTATATACCCTCATGAGTGCGTATACATAAGGTATACTTCAAATATACATAGAATATACACGCTATGCCGATTTGTTTGAGTGTATATTTTACATGTTTAGTCTTGTTTATTAATCACATACTAATCCTTTTCTTTTCCTTTTTTTATGCATGACTCTCGCATACGAGTCCCTCGGATTCGTCATCCCCGCATTCGGTGTTGGGCTAAAAGCCCCAACGAAATTCTTCTCGAGTCATTCCAATCCGCAGCCTGCAGTAGAGGAAATGCTATTGGGCCGAGGCCCAAATGGCGGGATTTAGGGCAGCATAGTTAATGGGCCAAACCCATATGTTTCCGTTACTCTATCTTTGTATAACTGTTTGCCTGCCTAACATTGATTTTGTGTTGTCTTGCTTAGCTTAGATGTAATGAATCAGTAGGTTAGTTTAGTGCAACGAGTAGTTAATTTAAAAGAGAGTTAACAATTGATTCATAGGTTTCCTTTCCTTGTTTTTTTGGTTAGAAGAATGGATCTTAAAAATAGCATGACTACATATTTTGAAAGTCAAGATTCAATTTTACTATCTTAGAAATTTAAAACGTCATAAATTTCTGGAAAATAAAAGGGCAAACTAAATTAACGGATCACTCTTTCACTTTAGGTCCTTTCCAACACTTGAAATATATATTTGTTCAAAACAACCTTCGCACAATATACATTAAACTAATAGTCTTTCTATGAAATCTTTAAAGTTTATTTAATGTTAATCTTACATTAA
Source organism: Lycium barbarum (assembly GCF_019175385.1). Taxonomy (NCBI): domain Eukaryota; kingdom Viridiplantae; phylum Streptophyta; class Magnoliopsida; order Solanales; family Solanaceae; genus Lycium; species Lycium barbarum. Next base: position 10,506,309 of record NC_083338.1, read on the forward strand.
CTCTTTTTAATTCGTGAGTCGGCATAACTCACTTTTTTCCCAAATACATATAAACATCACATGTCCTGTTTCTTTTAGTTTATTTTAACTAAACTCTTTATGCAACTATTATTTTCTACAAGTTTTACTTTAAATAACTTTGGGAATACTTATAAGATATTTTCTCAAACATTTAACATTACATTTACACTTAGCCTAATTAAATTTTAAGTCTGGTCGGTCAACCATTGTTAATGGGTCTTAAAGGATGCCTAATACCTTCCCTTTAGACTAATTGAACCCTTACCTAGAATCTTAAGTATCACAGACCTTAAACAGAGTTAACTTTAGAAAATAACTTTAATAAATTTAGGTGTCCTAATTCACCATAAATAATTAGGTGGCGACTCCTTAAAACAAACAAAAATAGGAATCACCAATATGTCGTACTTCTACTTTAACTCGGTTAAAATGGGGTATGACAACGACCTTGTAGACTGTCAAGATATGGAATATAGTCAGAATGCCACTGCATTGGGCTGTCAGGAATTGGGTTTTCCGCCGTCGGAGGTGGTACGTGGTGGTGAGTTGGTTCTGGGGACTAAAATGCGTATCTTCTTCATCCCCTTCACTATCTTCATCGATTACCTCTGCATTATTAGATGGTTTATCGCCATCACTCTTATATATATATATATATATATATATATAAGAACCTACACATATTGAGAATGAGCATGGTGTGGAGAATGATCAACTCCACCAAACTGAGAGGACTGCCAAACATCCACAGTTGGTACCACTGTTGAGTTTTGATAATAATCAGTTGCACCGAACTGAGAATTATTATAATAATCAGCTCCACTGAACTGAGAGTTTTGATAATAATGAGCTGCTCCACTAAATTGAGATGATTACCCAATATTACTCGTATCAGGTCTATACCCCTACAAAGATTTAAAAATGATTATTTACCAATACATACAATAAACACGTGCTACTACACAAACTAATAATATAAGAATGCATATTTACCAAGTTTAATTAAATTGTTGGGTAAGATTTTCCAGCGGCACCTGGCCACTCAAAATGTCCCCGTAAGAACTAATATCTCTATAAGTGTTAACTTGACTGGGTTGTTCTTGCGGGACCTCTCGGGGTATCTTTTCAACATACATCTCAAGAACATTAATGGCGACTAAATGTTTATATTCTTCTGGCGCATTCAAATAATCCTTCAAAGAATCATCATCATTGATATAATGTCTACCATAAAGCACTATACCGTGGAAAACTGATTGTGGATATCTGCCTATTATAAAGATTCCATACTCATCTGGACTAACATTCATTTTTTCATATATGTAAGTGACTAGTGATTCATAAGACATTTCAAGTGGACATTTAACATGAACGTTTGGTCTTTTACTGTATCGAACTGTACTATTGTCATCAAGGATAATACCATCCCAGTGTAGTGAAACCTTAACTGGTGGAATATCTTGAGTCATTTTTTGTAGGAAGTTTGATTTTTTTTTTTTTTTGAATGACTTAAGAGAGGTTTTTTTAATGACTTAAGAGACTTAAACTTATGAAATAGATGAGTTTTTACCTCGTTCAACATTCTTCTTAAATAGATTCGTATTGACCCCTATTGTGCATTGAAATGTTGCGCAATAGTCACTATTTTCGTCATTTCATGCATTGTATTGTCAAATCGGTCCTTTATGTGTCATAAAAAAACTGAAATTAGCATGCATGATGTGTTGTCAAATCATATTATATTGTGCATTGAAATGTTGCGTAATATGAATTAAATTCAAATAAAACGGTCAAAAAATGCAGCATTGTATTGTCAAATCGGTCTTTTATGTGTCATAAAAAAACTGAAATTGACATGCATGATGTGTTGTCAAATCATGTTATATTGCGCATTGAAATATTGCGCAATATGAATTAAATTCAAATAAAACGGTCAAAAAATGTAGCATTGTATTGTCAAATCGATCCTTTATGTGTCATAAAAAAAATTAAAATTGGCATGCATGATGTGTTGTCAAATCAAGCATGGGTGTCATAAAAAAACTGAAATTGGCATGCATGATGTGCGGATTACACAATACAATAACAAACTAAAAAAGACATAAAAGAAAAAAACAACCTAATACAAAGCAGAGTAATTTTTTCTTTTCTATCTTTCTTGAACCAAAAAAGTACTTTCATAGCTTTGGGAGTAAAACAAAAGAGATTAATCAAAATCCTATAAAATATGGCACTTAAATCTAAATATAACAAGTTTTCAAACGTACTTCGGATCACTTTACAACCCCTAAAACGACGATCCAAATGTATATGTATAACTCCGTTTCTATTTGAACTATAATACTTTGTCATATAACGTAATTGTAATACCTTCTATGTTAGTTTTTTTTTTAAATAAATCGATTAATATTTTCAAAATTGTGGCATACGGACAACAACACAATTGTGTCCAAATATAGGTATATAGGCTCGTATGCTTCTTTCCCTAAATATTTCAAATGTTTTTATTAGTTACCATTATTTTTATTGTGAAGGAAAATTAACACTTTTCTTCAAAGAAAGTTATAAAGTAAATTTAAGGACATTTGCCTAATATTTAAGATTTTAAATTTTCAATGATTTTATATTAGATGAAAATGTAATTACTATTTTTTTTTATGATCTCATTATTTCAGTTACTATTACGCGTAATATGACTTTTGGGTGGACTTCTAATACTAAGCAAGTTCTAATCTATTAGCTATGTATTGACCGAATTTTTCTAAAACTTTTTCCAGTAATTTAAACAAAAATATGTAGCCTATTTTGGTAAGAAGTGTACTTAAAATGGAAAAAAGAATCTGAGGTAAACACGGCATCTCTAATGTCAATATTTCAAAAGGATGCTATGGAAAATATTTTCCTCAAATTATTATTTCCCTAATATTTAATTTTTTATATTCGAAATTATTTAGTACTTTAAAATCCTTATAGGTTTAGGAGTCCTTTTATTTGTCATTAAATTAGTTAACCATCAATACGCCTAAACGGCTGAAACCTTGAACTCCTTCTATGTTCATGAGTATTATTTCTTGGTTATAAAATTGCTAATGTTCTAAAGCCATAACAATCTCTCATGAATAAGAATTCTTATAACCACCTCTTACCATTATAAAAACGTTAAATGTGCCTAGCTATTTGCCGCTCGATTATGCTACTCATATGCTGTTTTAGCTTTGAATTTTGTATCGATTTGCAATTCGATTCACAATCTTTTACTTTTTTTGGGCAGAAAAAATGCTAAGAAAGATTTTTGCGGCTCTTCTGAAGCGGAAGAGAGTTGCGAATAGGCTCATCGTAGACGAGGCGATCAACGGTCTTACACTCTGCTATTATGGAGAAACTTCAGCTTTTCCGTGGAGATACAATTCTCATCAAGGTTTTCAATTTAATCTTCTAACTGAAATTCTCTATATTGTACTGATTGTGTTTTTTTTTTTTATATATATAAATATTTACAGAATTTATGATCATTATTTAGTAATATTTTGATGATAACTGGGGTTTCGATTTGAATTATTTAATGGCTTAGCGTTTGAACTATTTAATTACTTATTTGTTGTTTGCTTAGGTTTTCGGTAACTATTTTGTTGTTTTTAGGTGTGTAAATTAGCATAAACCTCTTGTCGGGTAAGTTTCAAACTGACAGGTAGTTTACATAATAAATTTCATAGTTGATTGTATACTTGTTGCATATTTTATAGTTTATTTTCGGTAAGCATGTTTAAAGCTTTTCTTCTTTGTATCGTGTGATGCTCTTCAGTTATGTCTTTCTATTTTCTAACGAAAAACATGTATATTATAATCACCTTGTCAAAACCAGAGCCATTGACTTAAACTATGCAGTATTTTACAAGTCCTTTGAAAACTGGTTAAATGTTATTGATTCTACTGTATTTGAAATTTCTCATTCATTATTCAGAATGAAGGTGACTACTAGGATGGAATGAGGCAAGTGTGAAAGACCATTTAGCTCTTTCTAGCTTTTGAGTTACTTGTTTTTGTTTGATTTTCATGAATAGGAAATAGGAAGTATAGGAAAACATTTTCTTTATAGGAGTTTAGGAAATATTTACTGTATGGTCTTGGTCACTACCCAGTGTAATCCCACAATAGTGGGGTCTGGAGAGGGTAAGATGTACGCAGCCTTACCCCTACCTGGGTAAGAAGGCTGTTTCCGATTGACCCTCGGCAACCCTCCTCCTTTATCCGGGCTTGGGACCGGCAATGTGAGCGAGCTCACACAGGCGGAGTTGAAAAATTTACTGTATAGAATGGATAAATAAATAGCGTGAATTGTTCTTTCATTGTCATAGTTCATTTTAAATGAGACAATCGAATATATTGTAGTAGTTACAACTGTTATATTTAATTTACAAAAAGAGTTTTGAATTTCATTTTTCTTTGTAGAAATCAAAGAAAAATTATTGTATTTCGTTTAACATCAAGTACTTTTTTTCAACAATTTGTTCTTCTTTTACACATTTTATATCGATTGACGCGATATACACGGACAAAGCACGTACACTAAACTAGTACTTATAAATATCGACACATCTACGTAGTTCAACTTGTATAGCTAGAGCAATTGACTGAAGCAACAGTTGAACTTTTGACTAACCTTATTACGAGATTTTTCCAAGTGAACAAATGTTGACATTTTGGGTGAGGAAAACAAAACATTGATGTGAACCCTCTACCTTGATAAATGGAGGACATTTGTATACGTTAAACGTTCTGCAAGTGATTGTTTTTATTTCATAAAAAAGAAGTTATTTCAAATAATATTAATTATACTTTTGAGATATTGGTGACTTTAAAAAATTCAAGTGATACAAAATGTTTAAATAAATTGTGTAGATAGGAAATAGGAATAATTATTTGATGTAACAAAATAGGAATAATGATTTGATGTAGCTTCTTATAAGATCTATTTATTGGTAATAACTACCCTTTTAGTTATTTATATTTTGTAACTAATTTATTTTTCTAATTACCATCCATAACTATATCAGTAACTATACACATACATGGTTAAACAAATCTCTTAATAATAGGCGTTAACTATTATTACAATTGATTCCATAATTTTAGCTTCCCTTTCCTTCTTCAACCATGATTCTCCTTCTCTCTTCCATTTCCTTCTTCAACCATGTTCCATTTCCTTCTTCCGCTAAATCCTAATCCCTAACTTCTTCTCAACAAAGGCTATCATTGTTAACTTCTTCTTTTCCACTAAACCTAAACCCTTAATTATTTTTGTTTTCATTAATTAATATGTATGTAATTTGTGTATTTGAACCAGTGATGCATATGTTTGCATGTTTTTGTGTATTTGAACCAGTGATTAATTGTTTATCGAATACATATACATTCAATTTTGTATATGAATGTTTTATGTACTGGTGTTTTTGAAACAGTGACGTATTTTGTTGTATGTATTTGTGTATTTGAAATAATGATCAACTGCGAATAAAATACATAGTCATTTAAATTTGTTTATGAATGTTTCTATGTATTTGTATATTTGAACCAGTGATGCATATGTTTGCATGTTTTTGTGTATTTGAATCAACGGAAAAGGTCCAAAAATACCCTTAAACTATTGAAAAAGGCTCATAAATACCCTTCTTCCATCTTTTGGTCTAAAAATACCCTTCCATCCACCTTTTAGGTCTAAAAATACCCTTAAGGTTTGTTTTTGGCTCAAATATACCCTTTAAACTAACATAATATGTTTTTTTTTTTTTTTTTTTTCGGAAAAGGTCCAAAAATACCCTTAATCTATTGAAAAAGGCTCATAAATACCCTCCTTCCACCTTTTGGTCTAAAAAAATATGAACGAAATATGTTTTTTTTTTTTTGGGTTTTTTTTGCATTTCATGAATAAAAAAATGAAATAGGAAATTATATTTTTTTTTTTACATTTCGTGTATTAAAAAACAAAATAGGAAATTATAATTTTTTTTTTTCATTTCGTGTATTAAAAAACGAATAGGATAAAAAAAATTAATTTCGTTCATATAAAAACGAACTTGGAAAATATATATACCAATGAAATAAAATATATATATATATATATATATATATATATATTTTCCAATTTCGCTTTTATATGAACGAATTTTTTTTTATCCTATTTTTTTTTAATACACGAAATGCAAAAAAAATAAATATAATTTCCTATTTTGTTTTTTAATACACGAAATGCAAAAAAAAAAATTATAATTTCCTATTTCGTTTTTTTATTCATGAAATGCAAAAAAAAACCAAAAAAAAAAACTTATTTCGTTCATATTTTTTTAGACTAAAAGGTGGAAGGAGGGTATTTATGAGCCTTTTTCAATAGATTAAGGGTATTTTTGGACCTTTTCCGATAAAAAAAACAAAAAAACATATTCTGTTAGTTTAAAGGGTATATTTGAGCCAAAAACAAACCTTAAGGGTATATTTAGACCTAAAAGGTGGATGGAAGGGTATTTTTAGACCAAAAGATGGAAGGAGGGTATTTATGAGCCTTTTTCAATAGTTTAAGGCTATTTTTGGACCTTCCGTTGAATCAATGAGTGACGTATTTTGTTTGTATGTATTTGTGTATTTGAAATAGTGATGAACTGCGAATCAAATACACAATCATTTAAATTCGTTTATGAATGTTTGAATGTATTTGAATTTTTTAATAAAAACTTAAATACAATTATTTTTTAAGTGTTTTTGAAGTTATAAATCATGTATTTTTCGAATTATCGGTTGAATGATCGTAGTCTCTGTTTTTGTGTTTCCTTCTATTATTAATGTTTTTGAATTTTTAATTTAGTTACAAAAAGAAGGGAAGGGAGAAGGAAAATCATGGTTGGAGAAAGAAATGGAAGCTAAAATTATGGAACAAAATTTACCTTACCAAAATAAGGGAAGAGAGAAAGATATTAAAAAAAGATATTATTCTATCTATTAATAAACACCACCGTTAATGTATAGATTTAAGAGATTTGGTTATTGTTTACGGATTAGTTATGTATTTGAAGACATTCAAATACACGCGTCCAAATACATAAACTAATGGAATGGTAGCTACATATCGTAATATTGAAAAAGATAGCTACTAATGATAAGAACCTATAATAAGTTAGTTATTTCTGTAAGTTTACCTAGAAAATAAAAGTCAAATATGGATATTAAAAATGTAAAATCCACCCAAGATATATACTCTACACACTATCCGGTATTCCGTTATGTTTTTCTAGTGTTTCTCCTATATTTCATGAATTCCTTGCTACGTCAAGCTTATTTTTAGTAGGCGTTTGGCCATAAGAATTATTCACTTTATTTCGGAATTTTTTTTTCACTTTTCAGCGTTTGGCCATAAGAATTCCGAATACAACTTGAAGTTGTATTCCGGAATATCAAAAACTTCAAAAAATTGTTTTTCAAAAAATTTCACTTTTTTCACTTTTTTACCAAAAACTATAATTTTAAAAACTATGGTCAAACACAACTCCAACTCCAAAATTTCAAAAAAAGTAATTTTTTTTTTTTTGGATTTCTATGGACAAACTTGGCTGCACTATGCTATACAAATTGATCTCTAAGGTTATCACTAAGAGAATGCAATGTGATATGGACTACTTAGTTGATAGCAGCCAGTCAACTTTTGTCCTAGGGAGGGTAATAACTAACAACATCCTGTTGTATTATTTAGATTCAAAGAAATATCTGAATCGAATGAACGAAAAAAAAAAAAGATTCTCTAATTAGTAATCAGATAATTAACGAATTATTTAGTTAAATTAACTCTGGAAATTGGTCAAATTCTTCACTGATAAAAATCAAAATGAAGAATTTGACTGATAAAACAAATACAATAAAAAATCAAATAGAAAAAATTACAAAAGAGAAAAAAAAGTAACTCCAGAAATAAACTGGCCAAATATTTTCTTTTGTCGATCCGACATCTCTATTTTTGGCAAGTAGGGACCAAAGGGCAGAATAAGGACGGCTGCTACACTATTTCCATTTTCAAAGACGGCTGCTGCACTATAGTTGTCATGTACGGTCTTCCCCCCAATTACCCACACTCTGACATTACTGTTTCTAGTTCATTACCCATTCCGTTTTAATTTATGTGAACTGTAAATCATTTTATAAAGTGAATTTATTTTCAAATTAAGAAAGAGTTTATTCATTTTAACATGGATTAAAAATTAAATAGGTTCACATAAATTGAAACAGAGGGGGTATATATATCCTTCTCTTAAAAATTTAAAAGGTTTTTTTCCTTCTATTTATAATTCGTTCCATTCTAATTTATGTGACATCGTTTGATTAGACATAAAAAAAATTTAAAAAAATACATATTTTTAACATTTGTGATCTATAAACTGTAAACATTTGTGTGGCTATAAACTATATCATTAAAGATAAAAGATAATTTAAAGTTAAAATCTTAACCCCACCCCCACCCTCCCCCGCCCCACCCCCGAGATCTTACTTTATGGATTACACTGAATACATTTTTGTTGTAAAGCTAACAAAATTTTTGAGACTAACTAAATAAAAAAATGTGTCACATAAATTGAAACGGGAGAATACTTTCTCAAGCTCCAAGCTATCACTGTAAAATCAGAATGTATCGAGTTTGCGGTTTTTAATAATTAATCCTAATATCTTATGTGATTGTTTTTATTGTTCACGGAAATTTTTATATTTAGCTACAATATATTTCATAGCCATATGTACTCTGTGTTGTAGTGTACTTTAGCAAGACAGATCTGATCCATTAATTCTTTAGTAGGACACATGTCACAAATCCAGCATATCAATGGAGGAACTGGAGGAATCTATCATTGGAGGGGAGCCTTGTCCCAACTTGTAATCGGCTTCCTCATTTTCCCCCTACCTACTATGTAATTAAAATAAAAATAAAAAAATAGAGAGATTAATTGCCGGGCGCAGTTGGAGACGTGCTACCTTTGGCCTCAATTAGACGACGGTTAGTAAGAATCTTCCGACTTCCATGATGAATAATTCCGGTTGGAATTGATGGAACAGTACTGGTTGGAATTGATGGAATAGTACTCATAAAATTGCGAGTTCCCCTCCTTGAAACAGTGATGCTAGGTGATGAAACCATTATCACTTGATTATCTTCTTCTTCTTCTTCAACATCATCACAATCTATCATCCTTGCTGGTTCATTCATATCTATTTCCCTTCTTACCCTTTCCTGTCCCTCATCATTTCTCCCTGCAAAAAATAAAATAAAATAACTTTTTAAGCCAAACATGCTTAAAAAAAAAAAAAACATTTGGGTGATTTATTTTCTTGTTCATGTATTGCTAACGGTTCAGCTGAATCTAGTATATGTATATATGTTAATTGTGTGAAAACTAATAAAAAATTTCAACTTTTTAAAAAAATTGAACCCTTACTGGTTGGAGTTGATGGAATAACACTGATGATATCACGAGTTCCATCTTTACTGGTTAGAGCTGATGAAATAGTGCTAGTGAAGCTGTTTTCAACCAGCATTCTGCTTGCTACTTCTGGGACATAACAAGTAACAGCACCAAGGAACAATATTGAAATGAATAAAGCAAGGAAAGAAGGAGCCATCTTTTTTTGTTGAGATATAATTTTAATTGAGTTTAAAAGCTATTTATAGAATACAAGGGCTCCTGAAGGTGTATTGTTGTGGTTCCTCGATGACAGTGCGTTAGGCGGTTAGAGTACTGACAATTTGGAAGCTTCCGCAAACGTCACTACTAAAAAAACAATATTTCCCGACCTCAAAAAAATGGCAATTTCCGACCTCATGAGGTCGGTTTTGGGCAAAAAACGACTTCAAAACCGACCTCAAAATCAGGTCGAAAAATAGTGGGTCGGAATTATTACCGACCTCATGAGGTCGCAAAAAACCGACCTCATGAGGTCAATGATGTTTTTTAGTCGGGTATTAATTAAATTAAATACCGACCTCATTAGGTCGGTAAATTATATTAATAATATAATTTATTTTCAGAAAACCGACCTCATGAGGTCGGTATTCTACGAAAAAAATGGTAAGATCTAGCTGCTATTCCAGCTGTCCCCTGTCAAGATGAAAACAATTTTATATTCGACTAAAACCAGCTCAAATTGTCAAGATGAAAACAATTTTATATTCGACTAAAACCAGCTCAAATAGCTGCCAACAATTCACCAAACTACTAAAAAACATAAAACATGAAGCTACTTCAACAAACACATATATCACAACCAACAATACGTCAAATTCAATTCGAAACTACTTCAAAGTTGAATCAAAACGTCATTCAAACATTCCGAAGAGACATTAAGCTACTTCAACATTCGCAAACATCTACACAACATTAAACTACTTCAACCTTTGCAAACATCCACAAAACATTAAACTAGTAGATCTACACTAAGTTAGTCTACAACATTAGACTAAGTTAGTGTACAACATTAGACTACTTCACTCCTCGCAAACATCCACAAAACACTTACACAATCCACAAATCCAACACAACATTAACATTCAAACATTCCTTTGTGTGTTTGACACGTGAGTCCCATCATCATTCGCACCACTAGATTGAGTATGGGGGTTACGAGCATCATCAGGACACGAGGGAATCCCCCTCGAAGCAAGTAATCCGCCTTTGAAAGTTGATATTGATTCTGAAATTAGAAGGTAAAATTAGCAACCAACTTAAATCTCGAATTCAACAGAAAAAACTATCAAACATTTAGTAAACATGGTTGAAATCAATACTACTAAAAGGTTCAGACAACATAGAATAAGATGCTTCACAGTGTCAAATCAGTTCACAAACCTTGCCCTCTCAGCCGCAGTATCGAACATATCACAAGGGCTAGAGACTTATCCTATCCTACTTCAGTTACAGTCACCATGTTCATGTGTCATCTGTTAAGGGTAATTTCTTTTTCGGACCACAACATTAAGTACAATAACAAAAAGAAATAACACAACTTACAGGCAAACATGCAGATTCAAATATTTTGAGAGAAACGTGAGATGAGAATTAATTCAACTTTACAAAGTTGCTCAGGCCATACAACCAGCTACATAATAAAAGGGAAAAAAGAAGATAGGAAAACAAACATTTTATACTAAAAGGCCCACGGCCCCTTGGAGAATTCTTGGTTATCAGAAGAAAAAGAACATTCCATATAGAAAGTTGAAAACCAGCAGTGCATAGGGTATAAAAGCTTCAAGATTCGAAATTAGAGTCTAAGATACACAATGGTGAAATTCTAATAATATTCTTTACAATAGCTTCTAAAAGTACAAGTCATCCAAGAGTTGATTGATTCTAATATAGCAGAATTAGTGTTCAAAGAATGGACAGATTCACCAAGCATTAGAGTCAACCAAGCATATTCCATTCTAACTGCTAACTTCCTCAAAATATCAGCAGAAGAGGAAATTCACACATGGTATTTTTGATGAAATACAACATAACAAATTTTTCTACCTTAATGAATACTACAACCACTATATGAGATGCGAAGATCAGCAAACGACGAAAAGTACAGAACTATATTTATACATCTAGGTTTATAAGAACATATGAATGATAGTGGAAATACGCAAATTATTGTCATTTTAAAACTATCTCCACCATATATGTTTAGTCACTTCCTTCAAAACTAATATCAAAGAGCATCAGTCCAACTTTTACAACAGTTCATCATGTGCGCAGATAACAAGGTAAAACCTTTTCAAATTTCCAGCATATAGACGTTTATAGCTACTTGGCATCTTCAAATTTCCTGGCGGACCAGAACTACCCCAAAACTAAATATTACAGTATTTTGATGTACCTATGCAGAAACTCGGTAATACTTGAAAGGTTTGGAGGACGTGTAACAGCTCCCATGAAGGGACTACATTAGGATGCCGGACTCTCTTCATGATCATAACCTTCCAAGGAAATATTAAGTTTGAGTAAGATTACAATCTTCATTTTATTCTAAATAACACATCAAATTTCTTCATTACTTCCTAAAGAAATTTGAGGCGTGATATTAATGCCATGATTGTAATTTATAAAATTTGCTGAAAAACCAAGGAAAAGAGCTTACGTTGAACTAGAAAGGGTATACCTCACTTTTATATTCTTCAAGGGATTCACCAGTTATATCTTGGTCTAGGAATTTCTTCACAGCGACTTCCTGAAATTAAGAAGGTTCCATCTATCTGTATCAGTTTAAGTTGATGACAAAGACAAAGGCTTGTAAGAGCAATGGATTGTTCCATTTATGTTTGATGCAAGTGAAGAATGACTGTTACTTATTTCCAAAAAAAAAAAAAAGGGGGGGGGGGGGGGGGGGGGGGGGGGACGACGACTGAACAACCCAAAATAAAGATGCCCAGTCTTTAACTTGCTTCACACACCAACAACATTTAAAAAGTTTCAGATGCCCGTATATCATTACTCACTAAATTGAACAAATAACTTGCATCTGATAATCAGATTAAAAGAAGTTCTAGCTTTCAATTCTGAAAAGCAAAAAGATGGAAAAAATCATTACAGCAAAACTTAATACGAAATGAAGAAATCTAATTAGCAGAGAATACATAAACTTACAGTTCCATGCCAGTCTCCACGATAGACTTCTGCATAAGATCCTGCGACAAGAAGATCGTGAAAATGTAAAACGATACTGATTTTACTTACTTCACAGAAGCTTCTACTGGAAATACATAACGCAGGTCAATACCAAGTCCGATACGCTCACCCAAGGTGATCTCCTCCCACGGAATCTCACAATCTGCGACATCATCAAGTGTCACATCAGATTTCCTGTGGCTGAGTCTCACATCTGCATTAGTTGTGGCTGAGTAAACACTACGGTGGGATCAGATTCATTTGTTAATTATCACTACAATTAAGAAGAAGACAAAATCATCATGCATGGCAGATAAGTCATGTTATTAATTAGATTAAGGAGTTAACTGCCACAGGCAAGTTTATCTTTGTACATTCCTTTAGAGAAGCTAACATGGTTGCGGATCAATTGGCAAATATGGGAGAGAGGACGAAATATTACTCCATCGTCAATGAAGTTGTTTCGAGCTTCATTGAAGTTGGATCAAGAGTGTCTACCTAATCAATGCTTCTATTAGTGTTAATGTTGTTTTTAGCAACCAACCTGTATCGCTAAAAGCAGTGCAAGTGGTTATGACGCATATACAACAACAACAACATATAATCAATGTAATCCCACAATTGCGGTCTGGGGAGGGTGGTGTGCACGCAGCCTTACACTACCATGTAAAGGTGGACAAGCTATGCATATAATGTGCAACAAACCACTTATTGTGTCTTGGTAGCATAAATTTGATAACACCACCACTTCCATATGTTCTCTGAAACTCAATAGAACTTCTTCTGTTGGAGAATGAAATCTGAAAACATCACTAGACCGCTTTAGGTTCCTTCACTTATTCATTTTCTTTGTTAGTAGTATATTATCGATTGACAGAAAAGTGTAGCAGGACATAGAACATTGTACTTTCTTACCAGATTAGATGTTTACCATAATCTTTAGTTTTTAGAATTAGAATGTTCATCAACTGATCTTCCCTTCTCAATAGGGGTAAACACATTAATAAAAATCAAATAGGGGTAAAGTTCAATCAAATTACAACAACAAATCAAATGAATAAATGAATTCAACAAATAAACAGCAGCAAAAGAAATCAAATTTCCAAAAGTAACCACTAATTTTTACTAGACTTGAAAAGGCTGCTAATTCTTGACATATTCTTCATCCTGAGCCTTAGCTCTGTTCCCCATTGGAACATTCCCATTATTGCCCTCAACATAAGAATAATATTTCAAGAAAAATGCAAGTATAAGAACAACCCATTCCAAAACAAGCAATCAAAGGACATAATCCATCAGCCAATCTCAAAATAAGTTGGTATTTAAGGTACCGGTTCAGACAACTTTGTATTTATCTTAAGATATCCATAAGTTACTTAAATGGGCTAAAACCCCAAACTCATAACCTTCAAATAATGACTTCGCTTCTCATAACACTAGTAACAACTGTTGCATAATTCTCAATTTCCTCATTACAGATAGAAGTACACTTATTATTATAATGAACCTTCCAAAGGAAAATCCAATCAAATTACAGATAAAGCATACCTCAAATGGTTGGCTGTGGACGGCAACGGCGGTACTGGGTAGAGACGGCGGCGACGGTGACTGGCAAGCGGCGACGGTGACTGGAAGGCGGCAATGGTGACTGGCGGGCGGGTTTTTTTTTTTTTTTGAGTTGTCACCGTCTGGTGAGACGAACATAACAGCAAAGACAAATTACTAATCCAACTCCATGAAATATTTTCCATCTCACAATGTTGCAAAAGCTCCAAATGATCATAAGTCAGAATAACTTGTACTCGGTCTACAAAATGCTCAAATCTAAGATGTAAAACAAAATCAAAGTTGCATCCTTAACCAAAATATTCTGCCAGGCAGCAAGTTTGTTGCTGAGAAGAATTCACAGCCTCCTTCCTCTTCTACCACCCTTTCTGCGAGTACTGTCAGTGGGAATAGGAGTAACATCCTCTATGCGTCCAATTTTCATTCCAGAACGGCGGGCGGGTTATTAGGGTTAGAGATTGGGGGGAGAGAAAAGGTGAGAGGAAAGAGAGAGAAAGCGGAAAGACGAAGGGTACGTATACATTGAAGTGGCCTGTATTTTTCATTTATTTGACTAATTATACCGAGGTCGGTATGTATAATTATTTTATAATTTTATTTTTAATTAAAAGCATACCGACCTCACGAAGTCGGTTAATTAAAAATTATTTAAAATTTATTCTTAATAAACCGACCTCGTGAGGTCGGTATTCTTTTAAATTAAAAATAAAATTATTATATTTAGCATCAAATAAATTTCCGACCTACTGAGGTCGGTATATTACGTTTTTAAAATTTTGATACAATATTACCGACCTCATGAGGTCGGTTTATTTTTAAAAAAATTAAAAAATAAATATTACGGATTTACCGACCTCATGAGGTCGGTTATTTTCCGACCTCAACTAAGGTCGATTTTTTGAGGTCGGGAAATACTGTTTTTTAGTAGTGCGTATCCATCTTTTCTTTTTCTTCTTATGGCGGTGCTAGTGTAGTTCAGATTTGTAATCTATATCTATAGTACATTATAAAATTAGAATATCATTTTTTTTCTCAATTTTTTTTTGACATTTTTCTTAATTTTTTCTATTTATATCATTTATTAGAAAGCCTAAAATTCATTTCTTAATTACATTCTCTTAATTATCTATCTCTATTTTTTTTCAGTTTAGAAGGTCCAAAGGTCACTGCTATTAGTTTAGCAATTCTGATCATTTGTGCGATAATGAAATTGTTATAACCTAATGAAGTTGCAAACGTGCTGTTTTTTCCTTTTGAGAAATGTTATTTCATTTAAGAAAATTTAAATGACGATTTTTCTAACTCAAACGTCACATTAGTTTGTTCCTCTATATTTGGAGCATCTTCATCAGATGAACACTACCTCGCCAAAAGTTGTTATGCAGTGTAAAATTTTCTCCAGATTTATAGTACTAGTTTTTATTGTTCAATTTTCGTTTTTTTGTGGTATATTCTTTGATTCAGAGACTATTCATGAGATATAGAAGCTTCAAAAAATCGAGTACTCTTCTCTTGGAATATTTTGAGATTATAGTGTGCAAATTCAAATTTTGGGTACCTAGGTTGGAGCTGACTCTCTTAATATTTCTATACTCACTACTAAAAAATTGTCGAAAATCGACGGTCAAAACGGACGGATTGCTTCGGGTTTTCAGTGAAAATCAACGGAAAACCGACGGACTGTGGGTCGTCGGTTTAGGTCGCGTCGCTTTTCCAAAGCCAACGGACTCTGTCAGTTATGTAAAATATATATTTTTTTAAAAATCAACGGACTCCGTCAATTTTTTTTTAAATAAAAAAATGAAATGTAACAACTTGGAATCGAACCCAAGTATTTACCCTGAAATTAAACAACTCTACCACTAGACCATTTTTGTTCTTCGATTAAAAACTTTAGGTGTTTTAATTTATACACTTAAACTGCACTTTTCGCTAAAAACCAACGGATTTTTGTATATTAAAAAATAAAAACCGACGGAGATAATTATAACTTCCATGCATTTTGCCCTAAAATAACCGATGGAAATACGTCAATTTTGTCCGTCTTTTTCTGTTGGTTCTTCCCGTTGGTTTTTTTGTCAGTTTTTCCGTTGGTTTTCCCCATTTCTGTAGAATATTTCTTTGGTCAAAGAACATGATGATGGGTAAAATAGTCAAAATGATATCCTTATAAATGCTTTTTTAACGAGCATGTAAACGAAAATGCGACAAATATTTTTGAAAACGGAGGGAGTATGAGTTTGCAGTTTCTCGTTGGAGTTATCTTTAATTTACACATGAAAAATGCTCACTCGTGTCCAATAGAAGAGAATTCAAGTATGAATTAAACTCGGGCGTTACATGTCCTAATCACGACCTAATCTTGAACATCTTATTAACACAAACGTCCAATAAATGTTGCAATTGATTCGCTATAATTTTATCGTTTATTTAGAAATTTGTACATCAGAAATAAAAAGATGGGGTCTATCCCACCATTTTTTATTTATGATGTACTCACTTTTTATATGAGCAATATGTGAGAAGGCATCTTAAAAAAAGAAAAAAATTGTAATTCGTCCACTTTAATTTATGGCCAATGTTTTTTCTTTGAACGCGTGAAAAAGCTAGCATTTTCTCTTTTCTTTTCTATTTAAGTTCAGGGGATAATATGTTTTTGTCCTTATTTTACCTTTAAGAGCCCGTTTGGATTAACTTATAAGTTGCTTATAAGCTATTTTCAGTTTTTTTGAGTGTTTGACTGGCCAGCTTAAAGTCATTTTGTACTTAAAATAAGCTTAAAAAAATAATTGGACCCATTTGACTTAGTTTATCTAAAGTAGCTTATAAGCTGAAATCAGCTTATAAACCAAAAAAAAAAAAAAGTTAAAACTACCCCAACTTATTTTTTTTAACTTATAAGTTATTTGCAATTTATAGACATAAGCCCATCCAAACGGGCTCTAAATGAACTTATGCATGCATGGCATTGCACATTTGTTTTGCTAAATTTGACTTTGACTTTTTGTTGTTCAGACCTTTCTTGGCATTAATTACTGAAGCCAATATCTCAAATTCCGGCACTTCAGTAAGAAGATTCTAGGCAATTTCCTATATATAGCCCGAACTTCCATAAATAGAATAATTTTGTCTCCATCGACGATCGAACAACGTGTTTTTTCACTTAGTCAAACGTAACTCATACTCCCTCCGTCTCAAAATATTTATCGTCCTTATTATAAATACTTGTCTCAAAATATTTGACGTTTCATTTACCCAAGATAAAATTAAATAGGGTTTTTTCATTTTACCCTTGTACTTATTGCATCAATGGGCTGATTTTGTCAGTTCACATACCTACATTTAAGAGATTTCATCATAATGAAGTAAATATTTATTGAGGAGAAAGAACATGATGAAACATGTTAATAGGGTAAAATAATTAAAATGTTACCCTTATAAATGTTTTTTTAATGAATGTATAACTGAAAAATGAAATAAATATTTTGAGACGAAGGGAGTATGAGTTTGCAATCTCTCGTTGGAGTCATCTTTAATTTTGGAGATGGAAAAAGAAAGAGTCTCGCCTCCCTATGAGTTTCCTGATTTCTTCCTTCATTATTTCTCTTTGGTATACTATTTTAGTCAAACACGAAATAAATGTTCCCATCCAAGTATTACTAAAAAACTTCAAGTTTTAATTCAGTGTAAATGTATTTAAACAAATAGGCCGCTTATAATATAATTAATACTCTATTAATTAATGAGAAAATAGTATAATCAACCTGCAATTACATGTTAAAATTCACCGAGGGTACAAAATACGATACATATAACTAAAATGTTTGGTAAAATTAGTTCACCAACTACGACCGCTTTCCCTGATTACCAGATCTTATTGACGACTTTTTTTTTTTTTCATAATGGCTGAAAGAAAAATAATAGTGGTCAGCATAAAATAACTATTATCAATCGAAGACAGGCCTGCAGTCATGTAGGAGCCTGTTCTTTGCAGATCTTGAAGGCATCTAAATATTTTTTCCAAATATTGCATCTATATAGTAATATTTATTTCTATCATTTAAATGAATGTTATATTTATTTTAACGACAGTTTCTATTTTACATAATTTAATCTTCTTGCACAAAATTCGTTAATTGGCCTTAGTGTGACAAACACCAATTACTATTTTTTAATAATTGATTCTTCTTTATATATATTTTATTAATTAACGCGATACACACGTGCAACGCACATACGCTGAAACTATTATAGAAAATATGTATATATATGCAAAGCCTATGTTAAAATGTCGACACCGCTTATAAAAAATCCTGCGTACGCCCTCACTTGTGAATTTGTTTTTTTACTTTCACTAAAATAGTCACTTGTTTTCTTTAAAAAAAAAAAAAAAAAAACCTGACCAATTGAACATGAAAAGAATTAACTAGAAAATATTTTCCTCCGTACCGATCACACCCTTTATCCTGGATTACGAGAAAACATAAACTAGCAATATATATATAAGGATTGTAAGGTCATACAAGGAGATCCCCTGATTACTTAATATAGACCGCTGGTCTTAGATGTGGAGCAAAAATAACAAACATATTTCATAAAAAAAAAAATCTATTTACTCATGATGTTCAGATATTAAGAAATTGTGATATAAATGTTCATTAAGTCAGCTCACTTGATGCCTGATTTTTTAGACTTTTTACGTTGTCAAAAAGGGTCCACAAGCTGCATCAATCAGATATATTACGTTAGCCTCACAAAAAGTGTTGGACTAAAAAGGAAAGGTCATGGAAAGGACTAAAAGAATGTTGTATTTTCTTTTTAGTGTTACTGTCTATGAGTCATCAGTCAGATATACTAGTAGGTAGTCACAAAATAGATTCAAATTTCGGAAAAGGGCCAAAATTATCTCTAAACTTTGAAAAATAATTCATTCATACCCTTCGTTATACTATAGGGCCAATTATACCCTTATGTGTAATGGTTGCCACGTGGCATCATCCCAGCCCTTCAAAAAAAAATTCCCCTCAAAAATTTTTTACCCATTAAAATAACTCAACCCGACCCGACCAGAAATTATTTTTTCCACCCAAACTAATACGGACCAACCCATTCCCCAAAAACTATTCCCCCCCCCCCCCCCCCCCCCCAAACGCACACTCTCTCTCTTCATACACTGCAAAGATGTTTTCAAACTACAGAGATCTGACTCTAAAAGTGTTGCCCGTGAGCCATCTAACTCATACAGAGATCTGAAGCTAACTTGCTCTCTCCCAGCCCCTTGGGGTTATTAGAAGGAGTACCATTAACACACTTGTGTCTGTGAATTACATTCACATGCATTATGACTCATTATTCTTTCTTGTATTCCTCTTGATAGACCAAGCTGAAATAGAAATAGATACAATTTCCGAAAGGCGCAGACTTTCAGTTCAAACAACAAAAACATAAACTAACCAGAGAAAATAGTTAATTACCACGGCAACAACATATTGAAGTGGAGAATTACAGCAAGCTTCATTCTTGCAACAAATTCCACTAAAAGAACCTCACATAACTTCAACTGAATCCAGTTACAGAACTCATTTGCTACAATAATAGCACAGCTAACACTAAATTCCTCAACCCCTCCATAACCAGCAAACTACACAAAATTTCATCACCATCAAACCTTAGAAGTAAATATTGAATGTTTAAAGACAAAATAAAAACAAATCTTAAGTCACACTTGGAATTTGAAGAAGAGAAATTAGACAATTGACTTGAGAACCGGAGTTGAAGCTTTGCAGTGTATGTAGTTTGAAAACATCTTTGTAGTGTGTGAAGAAAGATTGTGCGTTTTGGGGTGGGGAATAGTTTTTAGGGAATGGGTTGGTCTGTATTAGTTTGGGTGGAAAAAATAATTTCGGGTCGGGTAGGGTTGAGTTATTTTAATGGGTAAAAAAATTTTTGAGGGAAAATTGTTTTTGAAGGGCTAGGATGATGCCACGTGGCAAACGTTACACATAAGGGTATAATTGATCCCATAGTATAATGATAAGGGTATAATTGGCCCTATAATATAACGAAGGGTATGAATAAACTATTTTTCAAAGTTCAGGGGTAATTTTAGCCCTTTTCCGTTCAAATTTTATGGACAAAATTGATATGCAATCAAAACAACATTCCTTTACATTAATTTTATTTACAAATTTAACTTTCTACAAAACCAAAAACTTCAACGTTAAGAATTCTTAATAATAGAAAAGTTCTAATCGAGTTCAAACTCTTTAAGATAAAACTAATTAAGACTTATTTGCAGCGAACAACCATCTAAAATCTATTTATATAATAAAGTTAGGCATAGATAAGGTGATGTTGCACCTCTCTATAACCAGCATTCTTATTTCTCTTTTTTCTTATTTTTTGCATTTTTTAATTCATTTTTGTACATAATCTACTAATTAAATGGATTAACAAAATCTTCATAAAGCAAATAGTAAGCAAAGGATAAAGCAGCTAGTAGCGGACAAGCAATGCATACACACACATATCTATCATCTCTATCGAGAAGGAAATGAGATGGCGGATGCATTAGCTAATTCTGCACTTGATAGAGGCTCTATTAATTGTCAAACATTCATGAGTTTAGACATTGAGCTACGAAAGATTATCAACAGTGATAAATCTCAGATTCCATACCTTAGAGCTACTTGTAAATAGATGCAATTTAAGAGGAAGCAAAAAGAACCAGAAGTTGCATACCTTTGGAAATATCTCCAACAGCAGCAACAAAGCTTCATCATGGAAGAGAGAACTGGAGCAGAAACTCAGGAACAACGACATACATGTACAGATATGCAAGATTCAGGAAGTAAGAGACTTCAAGCACAACAAGTACATAACAAATGGGGCAAAAAGGTAAAGGGAAAGCAGCTTACACAGAGCGAAATGAAGCAAACAAAGGATTAGATACACGGAAGGAATCAATACTCTTCTCTTCAGAACGGAGTTTCATCATTAGAGCAGATCGAAGAAGAAGATGGACGAGTAGCCATAGTTGAAGCTTGGAGCTTCAATGGACAACAAATGGAAATAGGGCTTTTGCCCTCCAACGATTTACTTTCCTAATCTGTTTTTTGCTTCTAATTTATTAGGATTTTTTTGGGGTGGGCCGTGTTTTGGGCTCAGTCTTTATTGTTGGACTTTTGCTTTGTTGCTTAATAAAATGCCCAGGCGGGCCCCAATTTTCTTTTTTTTAAAAAAACATAGAATATCTACTTAACATTCTTTATTACAAAATATATATATATAATTTTTTATATTTATAAAACATAATAATATTTTACGAAACATGACGGATTTTCATATATTTTTCGTTTTTTTATTTTTTTTCAGAAAATAATTTAAAAAATATATATATTTTAAACTTTTTTAAAAAAAAAAAAAAATTTTTTTTTTTTGGTCAAAAGCTTAAAAAATTACCTCAAATTTTTGTGCATGAAAGCTGTATGAAAAATGTATAAAATGTGTATTTGTGAGTGGAATTTTTAATATAGTTTTCATACATAAAATTGTGAGCGAAAACTTTAAGCCTTGAATATTGTATGAAAGTTGTTACAATGTTATTGTAGTTGTATTAATTTTTCAGAAACCTAATATGAACTTTATATACAAAAAATGTGAATGAAATTCTAAGTCTTGAGTGAGATATATATATTTCATACCATTCTCATACATAAAATTTCGAGCGTAATGTTTAAGCCTTGATCGAGATATACGCATTTCATACACAAAATTTGAGCGGACTTTTTAAGACTTGAGCAAGATATACACATTTCATACACAAAAATTTGAGCGATTATTTTAAGTCTTGAATGATGTATCAAAGTTGTATATAATGTTGTTGTAGTTATATTAATTTTATAGAAATCTAACATGAACTTTATACACAAAAATGTGAGCGAAATTCTAAGCCTTGAACGAGATATAAATTTCATACCGTTTTCATACACACAATTTTGAGCGGCTTTTTTAAGCCTTGAACGAGATATACACATTTCATACATTTTTCATACCGTTTTCATACACTAAATTTTGAGCGAACTTTTTATACCTTGAGCGAGATATACACATTTCATACAACTTTCATACATAAATTTTTGAGCGAAAAAAATAAAAAATATTTTTTTTAAACAAATAGAAAAATAATTTTAAAAAAAAATAAAAAATAAAAAAAATAATTTATTTAATAAATAAATAAATAAATTAAAAAAATTATTTTAAAAAATAATTTTAAAAAAATAATAATTTTTTTTAAAGTATGTTTCGTATAGGATTTGTAATGTTATGTTTTGTAAATAGAAAACTATCGTCACGTTTCGTAAATATTTCTCCTTAATATGTATATATATATATATATGTACTTTACCCAAAAAAAAAAGTAAATATCCCTTTGAATAATCAGCCCACGTATTGCATTAAAGCCCAATTAACTCTCAATTCAATTTTTTGTGCGGAGTGTCCTTCAAATGCACTGGTCTTTAATTTTTCCCCCTCAAAATGGTAATCTTTAATTTTTGCCCATTTCGCTCAATACCATGAGGTTTGGGAACTCCGGCTCAGTAAAAATAAATTAAAAAAAAAACAATTTCGCAAAGCAGAATTTTGTAGCAAAGTTAGGCCTATTCGGGTAAAAGTTAGACCTTAGGGCAGAGTTTTGGCATGCATGAAGGCAAACCTCTACCTGAAGGTAGCAAAATTCTGCCTGAAGGCAAAGTTGCCTTGCGAATCTAAATTCTACCTTGCGATTTTTTTTTAAAATTTTTATTGAGCGGGGGTTCGAACTCGAAACCAAGGGATTCTAGCGAAGGGAAAAAATTAAAGACCACCCCAAAATAAGGGCATTCCTGAGACATTTCGGATGAGATGCAATACGTGGGCTCGGGAGTTCGGACCTGAAACCAAGAGATTCCTGAGATTAAATTATGTGTGGTTGAGATGTTTCGGATAACTTAGACATTTTGGGTGTTTTGATCAAGAAAAAAGATAATGATAGAGTTTGATCAAGAAAAAAGACTATGGAGGTGTTTGATCAACAAAAAAGACAATGGAGGTGTTTGAATTTTGAGTCGGTTTTATATAGGGAAGGGTGTAGTGTTACCGTTGTAAATTTAAGAATATTTTATTTTATTATCGTTGTAAAAAATATGTGGCTTGATAATCGAAATAAAGCTAACTGTGTTGGGTCTATTAATAAACATAACTATAATAAACAACTATGATCTATAATTACTAATTGACACGATCTATGATGGACCTTTAAGGTTGATTATAAACCAAGGGAATAGAGGTGACTATTGGAACGAGAAGCTTGCTAAATTTGCACAAGTCCAACAGACCAAAAAAAAATAAATAAACCCCAAATCCCAAATCTAAAAAAAGCCAAAAATAAATAAATAAAAAGACTTGATACTATTTAAACATTATAATAACACTTTAATACATCGTATTAGAATCCCCATCCATTAGACACATGACGATCCCAACCTTCACTGGATGCAGCGATCCTTATGGGGTCCTCGCTTTGACTCTTGTTGTACACATGGGTTTTGCCTAGGATCTTCGTCTCGGTCTTTGTCATGCTGTCTAGTCAGGGCACCCTAGAGAAAGCGGGTGTTATTCAGCCCCATTCACAGACAATAGACCATTGTTCGGATTCGCTATGTTACCCTCCTAGCTAACGTTCAACACGTTTCGCTCTACTTCAGTCATGATATTCGGTTTCTTGCAAAATTATAGTAAGTTAGAGAAGAGTTGATAATAATAGGTCGAAATAACACTACAATTGTCTTATCCCCATAGACGATACCAAATTGTTCACCACTAAACCTGTAATTCATAGTAACAATTGAATTTATTTAGTGGCTTAAGGACAAGCAGGTTATGGTCGGCCAAATAATGAAATAAACAATTCTAACTCACTGTATGATAAGCAATATTGAATAATACGCAAGCAATTATAATCAAAGTAATTGATTAAAGCAAAGTAAGTAATACTTATTGAAATGACTTCGGGGTTGTCCGGGCTACAGTGACTGAGAGAGAAATCTTGAGAGCTAAAAGATGACTGTTACGGTTCACTTTTACACGAGGCATAAAAGCTACTAAGAGGTTGTGGACTCTATTGGATTTTTTTATATTTTTAGAGTCGCCACCTAATTTATAAGGGAAATTAGAAAAACCAAGTTAAAAGAATTTATTCAAACAAGAGAAAATCATTTTAAAACCATAGGTCGAGGTCAGGATTCTGGTGATCCCCTAGGAAAGGTTCTAAGCACCCTAGGATTAAGGATCCCTAGAATACGGTTGACCTTCGAGTTTCAATGTGTGATTATTGTAATTATTTGCTCAAAGAGTTTAATTTCTTGTATAACTTGTCATGGCATATCATAAAATACTTTTGGCAAAATCCCTTTATTTGAAGAAGTTAAATCCTTTTTGAAAAATGCATATGAGGTTCAAATTGTCATTTCACTTTCCGGACCAAAAACACACTCAAGGTTTCCCTTGAGTAGAGTTCAGCTTAATTCAATCTCAAATGTTATGTCCAATTTAATCCTTATAAGTTTTGCAATGTTCACATTTAGGTCCTTTGCAAATGTGCCATGAAAATTATACTATGTTTATAAAAATGTCCCTTTTCACTTATAGTCATGAGATTCATCCTTTTTTTTCACTTTCATTGAAGGTCACCCATATTCCTTTAAATCCTTTCCTCAAGCTCGTATTTAAAGTAAAGTTCCTTTGTTTAGTTAGCTTTATGTGGGTCAAGGCCCAAAAACTCTTCTTGAAACAACTCGAGTCATTTTTTCTTATGCAAGATTTCAACCACATTCTAACCAAAGAGTTTTCAATAATACAAGCATTTACAAGTATATATATACACTAGTTGCAGTAGGCCCGTGCTAAGCTCGGGCCCAAATTCAAAATATAAAAATAGTGCGTAACTTTTATCAAATAAGCATAATTTGTGTCACATACATTTACTACATAATTAATTTAATGTAATTGTAGGTTAAACATATCTTCTCCATAAATTTTCATAATATTAAAGTTTCTTCGTCAATATAATTGGATAATTTTTAACAATCAAATTATTTATGAGAAAGCAAGTTTGGTATGAAAATTAGCAAATATCAAAGGGTCGTACGTAATTTATTTTATGCTTAAAAGGATTACTTCTTAAGAATTAATTTAATTCTTCATATATAATTTATGCTTAAAAGGATTAGCTCCTAGTTAATCAAACATGGTCATAAAGCTAATTCAATTTTGACTGATAATGCTACCTTCCTCTTCAATACTATACAACACCATTCAATGAATTTTACTTATTGTATTTGTAAGCATATGTGATTGCACTAAAGAAGTAAAATTTTGAAAGTTTAAAATAATAGACAGGAAATGTTGGTGAGGAATATATTATGTAAAATATGTTTATATGTAAAGTAAGACCTAATAAATGCTTCAGTTGAAAAAGAAAATTTGGCGGCAAAGTTACCTAAATTATACCGGTTTAAGAACAGATAATTTACAAGGTACTTCCCTAGTTCATATTATATGATGTTTTTAGTTTGATCACACCCTTTAAAAAATCACTCATCCCTAGACTAAAATATTTTTAAGTAAATGCTATCAATTTAATATTTATTACTTATGTAACAATTCACTTATCGGAAATAAGGGTAATTTTTTTTTTAAATAATACTTGCTTAGTTATATAAATAATTATTTATTTTAAACTAAATATACAAATTAAAACCACCATATAAAATGGATTAGAAGAATAATCTAATAAGCACCAAGAAGAGATTTTTAAAAAAGTTACCCAACACACCAATTATAAAAGCCCATATGGGAGGTGGCCTTAGTAATGAATGAGACAAAAATGAAAAAATGAAAATATGCAAGGATAATTCACAACACCCACATGTAAAATTCCTATAGGATGTTTTGAAGATGTGAGGAC
The DNA here is from genome assembly GCF_019175385.1 of Lycium barbarum. Lineage (NCBI taxonomy): Eukaryota > Viridiplantae > Streptophyta > Magnoliopsida > Solanales > Solanaceae > Lycium > Lycium barbarum. Next base: position 10,532,577 of record NC_083338.1, read on the forward strand.
TACAAAAAAACCCCTATTGACACTTAAATATAGTAGTAATGTATACAAATTGCAAAAGATAAATAAAGAGAGGGAGAGAAGAGGAAGGTGGAGAAAGGTTAGATTAGCTAATCCTATCTCCTCGCCTTCTTGGACCTTTTAGTTGCAGTTCCGCTCTTTGCTAATTCCTCGTCCAAAGCTTCGAGTATCCAAGTCTTTACTTGATCTTTGTCCTATCCATGAACCCACTTTTATTTATACCTCGCAAGATGAAAAGAAAGTAATTAGTCAAAGGATACGCCACCCTATGGTGTGGCTTATATAAACATAACAATAATATTCTTCGGACTCGTATCAAACTTTGAGAGTTTTGATTACGAGAGCTCAAACTTATGTTTCCGAATTTTGGCTAGAAACCAAGTCAATTCGCGGTTGCGAATACTAGTTTGCTTGTTAGCCATACTAGTTCGTGATCACGAATACTAGTTTGCTTGTCAGCCATACTAGTTCACATCCATAAGCTTGTCAATTCCTACCTTGCGATTTTATTATAAGTATCATCATCGTCTTTAACTGAAATGCCTTAACCGAGGGCAACCTTTCCGGAAAGGGTATGGCCTCAAAATAATTCTCATCGGCCCAAGTGTTGTATTATGTTCAAATCAATGAGTATCACAAGTATAGCGATCTGTCCCCTTTTTTAAACGAAAAGCAGCAGCTTGTCAAAACATAGCAATAGCTTATTTTCTTTCAAATGTAGCATCTGTCTCTAAGAGAAATGTAACATCGGCATGTTGTAGCAGCAAGTAACAACAAAAACAACTACAACAGCCTTTCAAGGCAGTAACTCAAGTGTAGCAGCAGATGAGCTTAGAAATCACTTGTATGCCTTGTCAAGTGTAGTGTTTGTTCATTTTTTCTCGGACAAGGGCAACAGCTATTAGGCTCAACATCACAACAAGTACAGCAGCCAAACACAGTAACAACCCAAAACAAAGCATCAATACGACCACGAGCCCCTTTTAAATGCAGCAATAGTGGGCTCAAGCTGGCCAAAAACACAACAGCAATTTTTGCCTCAAATCTGCCGAAAAAGTAGCAGATTGTTTCTCAAAATACAGTAGCAAATTAGCTCAAAACTACAGCAACACATCTGCAGCAAATGCAGCAGCATTTGCCCCCAAAATGTTTCAAAATGCAATTCATTTCACCCCTCAAAAATGCAGCAATAACAAACTAAGTATTGACACATCTACTCAAGGTTTGTAGCAGCCAGTTGGTTCATAAACAAGAACTTAACGCATCAGTTAGTTCCCTCAGAACGCAACCAGTAAATCACTCCAAAAAGGAGATGCAACTGTTCAAGAGTACATTAACTCAAGGTGAAATCTTTAAGGCTGTGTAGTGCAACTTCTGCTTCACAGAGAACATAGAAGCAGTTTTCCAAAGTGTTGCATCTTTCAACCCTCAAAGAATGTACCAACCATTTGCAAAGAGTGCAGTAGAACATCAACTAATAAACAGCAACAACACATAGCAAAAATATGGCAGCATCATGGTGTCTCGACAAAACTTGGTAGCAACTCGTCCATTGAAACAACTCAAGGACATTTGGGATTTGACACTCCCCAGTTCATGCAAAGAAAGAGGGGTGAAGAATGAATATCCAAAACACAAAGGGACAGGATAAACCAAATGAGATATTCTACTTATTAATTACCATAACTTGGTTCAATTTTTAAGAAGAGATTAAGATGATAAAAGAGTCAAGTTTCAGACTTTGGAACAAACGAACACAGCTGAGAGATATTCAGAAATTACAAATTGGGAAAACATAAGCACTTAATATCAGGCACCAGGAAAAAGGAACCTCAATTTATTTAGGCAAGAAAGTTCATTTAAAACACATTTTATGAATGGCACGAAGATCAGGCACTTAAAGCAGTTTTGATACTACTGAATAAGCCCGTCAACCGGTCCGAACCGGAACCGGACCGGCAATCGGTTATGAAACCGGCCGGTTTCCATTCTAAAAACCGGAACCTGACACCGGTTCCGGTTTACCGGTTTGAAACCCCAAACCGGAACCGGTCCGGTTCAAAATGTCCAAAACCTCTTTTTTTTTTTTTTTTAGTATATGTATATTATAGTATTTATTAGTATATTGTAGGTATATTTACATATGTTATATAAGTTTATAAGTAAAGTTTATATATTTACTGACTAACAGGCTAACAGCAAGTCAGCAATACAGCATATATATATATATATATATATATATATTAAGTTATATGCTTAAGTTATACTACATATACATAAAATATAGTAAGAATATACTTATATATATCAATATACTTAGGTTATATAACTTACATATATATATATATATATATATATGTATGTTTAAGTTATATATAACTTATATAAACTTAAACATATATATATATATATATATATATATATATATATATATATATGTTTAAGTTTATTATGAGATACATATTATATATGTTTAAGTTATATGTATAATATATATTATAAGTATATTCTTAGTATATTTTAGTTATTTTTCAAGTATATAACTTTCTAGTTTTTAATTTAAGTAGATGTATCATGTATATTATAAGTGTATATATATATATATATATATATATATATATATATATATATATATATATATATATAAGATATGTATTTATATATTATAAGTATATTCTTAGACTCTTAGTATATTTTAGTTATTTTTCAAGTATATAACTTTCTAGTTTTTAATTTAAGTAGATGTATCATGTATATTATAAGTATATTCTTAGTATATTTTAGGTATATTCCTAACTTAATATAAGTAAAAATATGAACACAAGTAAATAGAAGAAAGCTCAATGAGCCATATATTTTATTCAATTTTGGATAACATTTATTTGCAAGTTGTAGTTTTTTTTAACTTGCAAATAGTACATGAGTTGCAAAAAAATAATAGAATAATAAAATCACCAATTCTCAATCATTTGGTTAATTTTCCCTATATCATATTCGGTCATGGAGATATCTTCAAAGTCTTCCATTTGGTCCAGTCCACTTGCTATCAAATCTTCAATCTCTTCCTCTTCGCCTTCCTCCGCTTCTAAGTTCTGGTTGCGTCGCTCCGATCTAATCCAATCGCGAATGCACACTAGTACTTGCAAGCTAAAGCCGGATAATGAGTGTCTATGGTCTCCAATTTGTTGTCTTCCCTGGCTAAATGCACTCTTCGAAGCCACGGTTGATACTTGAACCGTAAGGATGTCTCGAGCCATTCTTGAGAGTATCGGATGACTTGCCTTGTATTTCTTCCACCATGCTAAGACGTCCAGCTCATCCAGTTCCTTGATATCCACATTTTGCTGCATCAAATAAAAGTGATATTCATCAAAGTTTGCATTACAAGAAGGAGTTGGATGTGAATGTAAAACTTTTAAACCCGACAAGCCCTTTTTGCTACTTTGAGAAGTAGTAGGGCGTGGAGCAACGGGTGTAGCATGTTCTTCCAAACTAGAATAATGAGTAAAAACTTTTCTAAACTCATCATCAATAGCGGTTTCGGCTTCAGCTAAAGATGGTTGAACTCCCTCTTCAATTTCTAAAAATGTATAAATTTGACCAACCAATGCTTTAAGTATAAGACACTTTTAAACAAGGATTTAAAAGAGAACCCAATATAAATAAAGTTGGGATGGGAAAAAAATACTTCTTAAATTTTGTTGTCATATCAAAAATAGCCGCTTGATAACCGGGTTTATATTTATATTCTTGTAAAACTCTAGCTATTTCTGCTAAATAGGCTAAAATTCCGGTTACCGTGGGATAAAATTGTCTAGAAAAAGCAAGAGTTGCATTATAAAAAATTTCTAAGAGTTCAACACATTCCTTAACATCTTCTCAATCTGTAAAATTTAACCAATCATCACTATTAATATTATATTTGTTATGAACTTATTGTATGGGAATCCTATACTCATATGCTTGTTGTAGCATAATGTAAGTGTAGTTCCACCTAGTCTCAATTTCTACTTGAATTTTCCTAGGTCTAAGGTTATTTTCCACACAAGCATTCTTAAAATCTCTAATTCTTCCCCTATTAGCATTACAAAAAAGAAACGCAACCGCATCTCTAACTTTTTGAATAGAATCGTCAAAACGCGTAAGACCATCTTTAACAATTAAGTTTAAAATGTGACAACTACATCTTACATGAAAAATATTTCTTAGTGGAGGGTTTAGTTCTCTTTTTAAAAGACCAATCGCCTTTGTATTATTAGAAACATTATCTAAAGCAATACAAAGTGTTTTTCTATAAATGTTAAAAAATCTCATAATAGTAGACATTGAATCCGCTAAAAATTTTCCATTGTGACGACCTTTTCCTTCATCATATAAAAAAGCTATAATTCTTTTTTGCATAACCCAGTTGTCATCAACCCAATGACATGTAATAGCAAAAAAATCTAACTTGTTAAGACTAAGACCCAAATCAGCAGTAAGAGAAACATTACAATTTAAAGAATTAATTACATGGCGCAAATAAAATCTATATTTTTTATACAAATCTATAACATCCGCTCTACAAGTACTTCTAGGAATACCCTCAAATAACGGATTATAACAACGTTGAATGTAAGTAACAAACCCCAAACCCGAAGGAAAGGAAAATGGTAAACAATCATAAGCTACCATTTTAGCTATTTCTACACGCTCTTTTTTCTTGTCATACTTAAAATTTTACCGGTTCGTGGGTCTATCGTCATTTGAATACCCCCCACATTTGAACCCGTTTGCTCTCCCCAAACATCCATATTTTTCTTTCTCATATGACCATTTAGTGTACCCGTTCCACCATCCTTACTAGTTTCTTGCTTAAAAGTAAACATTTGTCCACATAGGGTACATTTAGCTGTTTGGCTTTCCCTATCCTTAGTCATAAATTTTCAAATTTTAGCGGTTGACTTACGAGTTCTAGGCGGTTTGTCTTGTGTATGTGATTGTACAGGACATGTATCTCCTATGGGATTTTCGGGGGGGGGGGGGGGGGGGGGGGGTTTGTGTTTCATCCAGTGTTTTAAAAGGTGAGGGCGTAAGGCGGGGCGTTTTACGTCTGCCTCAGTGAGACGTAAGCCCCGAGGCACGGGGCGTAAGCCCCATGGGATTTTAATTTTTAGTATTTTATAAAATGATATAATTATAATAAATACTTTTAAATAGGTGAAATTGCGTAAAAAATTGAAGAAAACTATAAATAAACTATATATATATATATATATATATGCTCCACCCCCACAAAAAAACTAATTAGAACAATCTATTATATGCTACTTACAAGTACAAGTGACTGCTCGTTACTTTTTTGAGATAGTAGAAGACAAGATAAATAATTGGAAAAGAATATATATTAGGCATTCTAGCAATTAAAAAATGTCTTGACTTTTAAATTTAATGTTCCAGTTCCTTTTTAAAACATTTGAGTAATTACATGTTGACTTTTGAGAATTTGGGCATTATATTAAGGACTTATTTAACAAATTTCGTTTTAGTTTGAAGAAGTTTTCTGGGCTTACGCCCCAACACGCTCCAACAAAAAAAACTCGCCCCAAACGCCCGGGCGTACGCCCCGAATTGCTGGGCGTACGCCTTTGGAGACTTTCGCCCCGACCCATCGCCCAGGGGCATTTTTGGTACGCCCCGCCCCGGGGCTCACCCCGAAAACGCCTTTTAAAACACTGGTTTCATCATCATCATCATCATCATCAATTTCATTAAAAGTATCGGTATAATGTTGTTGCATTGCCTCATGACCTAAAAGTGGATTATTTCCACCAATATCAATACCTAAATTAGGTGTTTCTTCCACAAATGTTTCCTCATTAAGCCCACGCCTAACAATACCACTACTACCGGCACCACGTCTAAATCTCTTCGCCATTATTAAATAGAATTAATTTAAATCACACTCAAATAAATCACAAGAAAATGAATTGCAACAAATTAAATTGCGAAAAATAAAGATAGAGTTGGAACGAAGGTACCAAATTGCCGGACTAATTTCCAACAAAGTGAAGGCGGCTATAATTGCAAATCCACCAAAGCTACTTCGGATTGTTGCAAAATCACCAACAATATTATAATTGCAAAATTAATAATTGAAACTATAATAAGACTTTATAATATTTATTTGAGAGAAATTTAAAGTGGCTAATTGTTGCAAAGTAACTATAATTGAGAGATTGAGATTTGAGAGAAAGAGAAGAGTGAATTGGTGTGGATTAAAATGGAAATGGAGAGGGGTTTATATAGGGGTGGGGGATGGGTTAAAGTGTTAAAAAAAAAGTTTGGGGGGTTTTGGGGGGGGGGGGGGAGAGAGTTGGGGACCGTTTGGCAACGACCATTTTTGCAAATGGATCGTTGCCCAACGGTCCAATTTGGGCCCAAAGCCGCAACGGCTAAAATGTAAAAAAAATAAAAAAAAAATTCCACCGGTTTACCGGTTCCGATTTTACCGGTTCCAGTTTCAAAAAAATTGGAACCGGACCGGTTGACCGGCTTACTATTGAACAAAAGATTTCCAGCTAATAAAGTCACCATTTCAGTTTCATGGCTCAACCAATCACATAGGCCTGGTAGCTAGTTTCAAAGAAACCCAATGTGTTATGTTCAACACTTAGACAGCCTTAAAGTCACAGCCTCATGGATCTGAGTCTATAACAACAACAACATACCCAATATAATCCCACCATGTGGGGTCTGGGGAGGGTAGAGTGTACGCACAACTTACCCTACCGTTTAACGGGCAGGGAGGTTGTTTCCGATAGACCCCGGCTGAAAGCGAGATATAAAAAGTATTAGTAATAATAGACAGTGGTAATAAGCCGAAATAGCAGAAATATAATAGGACGACATAGTAAAAGAAACAATCAGATAGTGCTAGAAGTAATAACAAGCAATCCAAAGCAATAGAAAGACATGGCAAAATGCTATCGAAATATAAGGACATACAAGAGTAATACTATGACTACTAGTATGCACGGATAAGTAAGACAACACTCAAATACTTACTAACCCTTTACCCTAATCCGTGCCCTCCATATCCTCCTATCTAAGGTCATGTCCTCGGTAAGTCGGACCTTAGTCATGTCCTGTCTAATCACCTCTCCCCAATACATTAGGCCTACCTCTACCTCTCCTAAAACCATCCCTACCTAGCCTCTCACACCTCCGTACTGGGGCATCCGTGCATCTCCTCTGACATGTCCGAACCATCTCAATCTTGCTTCCCGCATCTTATCCTCCACAGAGGCCATTCCCACCTTGTCCCGGATATTTTCATTTCTTATCCTATCTCTCCTAGTATGCCCACACATCCATCGCAGCATCCGCGACTTTCATCTTCTGAGCATGAGAGTTCTTGACTGGCCAACACTCTGCCCCATACAACTTGGATCTGAGTCTGGTTTGGACAATATACAGCTTTAATATGTTTAAATGGATGAGGACAACCAACAAGGGACACAACAAGTCAAGATAAGCTTCTTCTTTTAGCTAATCTTTAGCACATCATTAATAAACAAAGACCAAGAACCTCGAATAAGGACTATACAACCATCATTTATAAGCAGGAAAATGATCTGATTTTTTGAGGTTAATGAACTCAAATTCAAATCATTCTACCGAACTAAATCCATATCACAAATATTAAGACCATTCAATAAAATCAACTAAACATAGGGAAAGTAATGTTCCAAAATTTCTGATACCTTAGCACCAAAGATATTGTTGAGACTAAATAGATGCAAAACTCAAACTTCGCATACAATGGAAATAACTTATTAGCAGGTTTGGATCAGATTAGAATTCTTACAGAAAGTTTATACTATAGCAACTCATTTTAAACCTGAATCCATTTAAACAATAAAAAAATAACATCTTCAACCTTCAGGCTTCAATGCCATATCCATTCAGTTTTTAGGAGTTCATATGAACTCAACCTCCATTCAAAATTCAAACCAAACAGAGCTTGTACTTTTATTTTGAAAAGAAAACACATAAGGGAAGCTAGTGATAGGGATCTGTTTGAATATTCTGGTGTTCATCTTGTAGCATTATTCGTTCATGTAAACACTTCCCTTACCCTATACCCTTAATCAACTCCATCCGTTAATTAACTAGCTTTAATCAACAAACCAACATATTAATAGCAATAAGAAATTAATAGTAGCAGCAGGCTAATTGCATCCACAAACTGACCATTAGAGAACTAATGTCTACTAAGTAAACTAACTACAAACAGAAACAAAATCGCAAAGCCGAAACAGAATTTGAAAATAAACTAAGCATACAAACGCATAAACCTTAACAACTAGACAGATTTAAGAAATGGAGATTTAAGAAATGAAATTATAAGAGCCTGAGGATTACATACTAAAGCAGAAACACAACTAAAAAATTGAACTAATCCACGGGAATTCGAAAATAAATAGGGCTGAATGACAATAAAATGAGGAAGAAAATTACCTTCTTCCGATGCAGCGACGGGGGCGAAGAGAGCTGAGCCGATCACTTTTCACCTGACTTAGCTATTCCGACGAATCGGAAGAGACCCAAAAATTTAACTTGAGCAAGATGTCACGATCCAACCGGAGGGTCATGACGGACACCCGGAGCTAACCCACCGGGCACCTCTCATCATACTTTCACAATCATATCTAGGTGAGCCACATGGCAAACTCGCAATCCTATGTATCAATAATACAATTTCCATTGGGCTAAGACACTTTTATGTCAACATCATCAACTATGCCCATATACATATACACAAGCCGACAAAGCTAACAAAATGATATACAAAAAAACATATGAGCCGACAAGGCTAAGAGACATCTAGCTATACACAACTGTCTACAAGCCTCTAGAAAGAGTATGTAACATCATAAAGACGGAACAGGACCCCGCCATGCCCATATATGTACACAAAAGAATAGTACCAACAACTGCAGCTCCGAATCAAATGGAGCTCCTCTAAGTAGTCTCTGAATAAGCAGCCTAAGAGTCAAGTCTGTCTCCCTGTCCACTTGCGGGCATGACGCAGCGTCCACAAACAAAAGGACGTCAGTACGAATAATGTACTGAGTATGTAAGGCATAAGTAATGACATATGAAAACATAAAGGATAACATGGGGTGGAAGAACCACTTATACCTCTTGAGACGTTCATCACACTTACTTACCCTTTTCTAATGAAAATCGTCCATACATACACATATACATATAGTAGTACCATACCCAACCATGTAGGTTTGGTGTCATACATACCCGGCCATAACAAGGCTCAGTGTTATACATACCCGACCATAACAAGACTCAGTCTTATACGTACCCAACTATTGTAGTGGTGTGCGCGCAATAGGTATCATACCCGGCCACATAAGCTCAGTATTACCAAATGGCCATATATATATATATATATATATATATATATATATAGGAGTACAGAAGTATTATCAACATCATCATCACTATATCTTTCCTTAGAGGGTCAACTATCATAGGATGGGATCAACAATGTCATGAGAGTATCAAGACTCAGGAGCTTTAACACTTCTAGAAATGGAGGCGTCATGGCAGACATTATAGATTTCACATATGGGGATACAACAATGGGATCATTCCTTGGAAGGAAGGGTTAGCCTTACATACCTTTATGTCTTCTTAGCTACTTAACGTTCTCCTCCGAAGCCCGAAGGATCCACATTTAAGAGGGTTCATAGCAAAGTTAGGTCTCAAAGACACTCTCAAGTTCAAGCTAGTATAATTCGTAAGCTAGCGAAAATTGGGCAGCATTTCCCTTATTTTATCTACTTCTACCAAATTCTAAAACAACTCCCAAACAACAACGACATTATCAACAATACCATAATCAAGAGACTTCATTCAAGTTAAGCATCACTCAATCCCCAAAACTCCTTTTCATGATCATTCATGACAATAGCTACAACACAACACCACATATACTTACATACAATACTTCCTCAACAAAATTATACTCATAGCATGCCAAGAATCACAATTCAAGTTAACCTATAGTTCACAATATCCTTAAATTCATACTTGAACCCCATTTTCACTTTTTCTTCCTTCAACCAAATGGTACAACAATCAAACAGCCTTAACCACATGCAAGAGATGTAAGAATTTAAAGTTATCAAATACTCTCCTTAATATCATAAGGACTTCATGTCCACCTTAGGCTCGCGTTAGTCTACTCATGATTCAAACGACTCGAAATTTCCAAGATGTAACACAAGAACTTCCTCAAAACTCAAGCTCGTTGGAGAAATTTTCCAAGCTTGACCGACTTTTGAGTGTTCAAGCCCTTTGTAGGTGTAAAACCCCATTCTGAGGTGTAAAAACCTTTTTGGTTGTTAAAAAACCAATGTCTTGAAAAGTGAGAAATGAGTTCTATTTATAGAGGATCAATTCTAGGATTTTAGATGTTCAAATTCGATGTGGGACAACTTCAGAATTGAAAATCGTTTAGAATTATTTTCAAACTCGCTGAATTGAAAAAGAAATGCGAAATTGAAAAGTAAAAATGGAGCATGTTACCGTTTATATTCCTTTTGGAGAAGAAGATAACAAGGCATTAATTTTTGGCCCGAAATTGGCGGACAACAACCGGGTTCGTCCATAACGCGTTGAAACTTTGCCAATGTTGTCCGAAAATAGCTGTTTGAGAACGTGAGTGTGGAAATATTCAATTCCCTAATCTTTTTTTTTAAATAAATTAAAAATAGATAGCAGGGTTGTGGATTCTTATAATTAAAGCTAACATGTTGGGTAAGAAAGTTATTTGATTACTCTCTTAGTTCCATTTTATTTGTATTTTTCTTTCCTTTTTATTCTGTTAAAAGAAGATGTGATTTTTTAAATTTTAGCATGCTAGTTTTAGCTTTAATGACACTCTCCCTTAAGACCACAAGATTGTAGGAGTAACTTTCGTATGTTATACATATCACATGATGTAAATATTTTCAAAAGCTGTATAGTTTTAAAAATATCCCTTAAAATTTATGTGTCAAAAACTTTCATTTTTAAACTTCGTTCTCAATCAAACAGTACGGTTTATAAAATAAAAAAAGAGAGAGTAGCTTTTTATCAAGACTGAATGAAAGATAATATGCAGTTGAGAAATAAGGATAGAAGAACTTGTAGAGAAATATAGCAGAAGAAAAGGTAAATCAGAGAGACCTTCTGCTAGCCCAAAATCATTAACTAAGATCAGAAGATTCAACTAAAGAAGAGGAAGCTATGAAAAGGAGAATTTGGTTGAAGAGGACTTTCTTGAATTGGCTATGAATTGGATTTGTATTGGGTTGGCTTGGCTTGATTACAAATGTTCAAGGTCACCCCTATTTATACTTGTCTAGGGATGGTTCTAGATATTATTCTAGATACATCTACAAGAAAAATCTAGTAAACTTTATCTTCTACCACTACTCTAGAATATCTAGATTTTTCTTTAAAATAATTATCCAAGATCCTACACTAGACTATTCTAGATCCCTTACTAAATACCTAGGATTTTTTGTATCTCTAAAAAATCAACTTTATTTCTTCACTCCCCCTTAAAGTAATTTTTTGGAAGCTATCCTGAACTTGTTGTGGAAGAACTCAGACGAAGCTTTTGAGTGTGCCATGGTGAAGATCTCAACAATATTTTCTCGACACTTCTTCCTTCTTCAAATGATGATGATTTTCCTCTAATAATTGGGCCTCCAAAGAAACATGAATACATCTTGATAAAATTTGCATCTCTGTTACGGCTAGACTTGACAATATTTCTTTTTGGCCTTTGCGAACCACGTGAATCATCTTCATGCTAAGTTTCACATTCTTGAGTTTCCAGACTTCCCCTTTCTCTTAGCTCCTTGACAATTGTGTTATTTGGAGAAGCACCTGAGTCGGTGACGATCTGACCATTAATTTCCTGCGAAGACTCAGCACTACCATAGGATCCACCACCAGATTCCCTTTTCAGCTCCTCAATGAACTGTTTGTCAGCAGCTTTAGAGCATCTGAGAACCATATTATCTGTCTCTCCATATGAATTGAGCCTTCAAGGTCAACCTCTTCATTTATTTGACCGTCAGCTTCTCCATCTGCTTCCAATATTTGATCTGAGCTAGTGATTGACTCTGATACGACAGATGATTGACCAGAAACTTCAACTTCCACTACAATTCCCTCGATGCTTTCTTCGGAATGGTCACTATTGCCATATATAGTTTCAAACACTGCCTGCTCAGGTTCTACTTCAACATCCTTCACGTCTAGACTTTTATTACCAGCTTCAGGATCTGTTTCGTTGATTTCCTCGATAGCAGCTACCACATCACTAGTCTGAACGTCTTTAGAATCTGCTTGCTTTTTGTTGATGACACTAATGCCTTTCTTCTCCACGTAATGGACCGTATTATCTCTTGAATCCATGATCTAGTCTCTTTCGAAATTGAAGGAAGCTAGGGCATCTACTACTCGAGCCTCAGCTATGAAGCACCTTCCCTAGTCCTCTTTTTCTTTAGCAGCTTTCTCAACTTGAGCCATGTTGCTCTCTTTTGTTCGGAAATATCTTTTTATGTGTCCTATTTTACCACACATGTAACATTTGAGAGTCTTCTTATAGTTATTAGTAGACTCTCTCTCCTTTTCTAGCGAGCTGATAACACTTTGAAATCGGGAGTGTGGCATATCTGTGAATGTTTTTCCTTTGAAGTTCCTCTTGTCGGCTATAAGAGCATTTCCTTCCCCTTATTTAAAACATACACTAGCCATCTATTTGGCTAGTAGCTCCTGTGATGACAACAAATTCTCAAACTCCTCCAAGGATGGTAGTTGAGCCCATCCTTGAATTGATGTAACAAAAGGAATATATTCTGGCTTCAAACCACGAATTATAATTCTTCTCATTCGTGCTTTAGAGATAGCCTCGTCCGGATTTAATAGAGATATTTTAGAACATAAGTTTTTAATCTTCAAGAAGTACTCAGCAATAGAAAGATTACCTCGAATGGTGTTGGCCAATTCGTTCTCCAAAATCTGTAGCTGAGCTTTATCCTTCTTGTTGAACAAACGATCAAGGGTCCTCCATATTTCATGAGCTGATTTACACCTTATAATACGATCAAATAAACTGGGAGAGATGGACCTCTTCAGGATGAACTCCGCCTTGGCATTAATCTGTTTCCACTTCTTACGTACGTCATTATTTTTCGGTGCATCGGCAAGAGGATTTGTGTTACTCCCATTGACAACTTCCCACAAATCCTCGCCAACAAGGTTGGACTCCAAACAGGTCTTCCATACCTTGTAGTTGGACTGGTTCAATAATTCCATCCCCAGTCCATTAGCACGACCACACACATCCATTTAGAAAAAAACAATTGAATCGACCACTAACCCGATCTTGAAAATATATCCAGAAGCCAACGTATATGGCTATGGCTCTGATACCATATAGATAAATATAGCAGAAGAAAAAGGTAAATCAGAGAGACCTTTTGCTAGCCTAAAATCCTTAACTAAGATCGGAAGATTCAGCTAAAGAAGAGGAAGCTATGAAAAGGAGAACTTGGTTGAAGAAGACTTTGGCTATGAATTGGATTTGTATTGGATTGGCTTGGCTTGATTACAAATGTTCAAGGTCACTCCTATTTATACTTGTCTAGGGATGGTTCTAGATATTATTCTAGATACATCTACAAGAAAAATCTAGTAAACTTTATCTTCTACCACTACTCTAGAATATCTAGATTTTTCTTTAAAATAATTATCCAAGATCCTACACTAGACTATTCTAGATCCCTTACTAAATACCTAGGATTTTTTGTACCTCCAAAAAATCAACTTTTTTCTTCAGGACTATCTTCTTGCTATCTAAGTCATTAATACATCAATTCAATCATATCAACTCCTTTTGGTTGGAGAATGCTCATTTTTCTTACCATTTTGTGTAGCCCACAAAGGTTTTTGTCGCAATTATTGGAACTATGTGTTAATTGTGTGGCTTGATTTTCTTACCTATTTGAATTTTTACCTTTCACTAAAGGATAACACATTTATCATGATTTATTTTACCTTCTCCTGGAAGAGAGAAGTATTCCTCCACATAATTACCATCGAATGAGTACTAATTTTAGACTTTGAGGTAAATTAATCCGGTCCCAGGCTTTGCAATTGTGTTGCATTTCATCTTTTCCTATTAACTTCTATCACGTTCAAGATGATTACTGAAATCTTAAGCTTTGAGTTGTGCAATAATGTGTTTTGTATTGATCAGATCTTTTTCTTGATAATATAAATCTACCATATTTGACATTTCCTTTTACTTGCGAGGAAGGAAAGCAAGCTCCTATAAATTGAGATTCTTTCCTTCTCACACGGTAGAAACCACAATGTAGCCTTTTAAAGTTAGAGAAAGTGAATCTGTGAATTTTGTGTTCTCTGCATATTTTGTACTCTCTTCCGTTTTCTCCTTAATTTAGTGGCTTGCTCATCTCAGCCTGTTGTCATAGTTCTAATTGATTGAACCATGTAGATCTTTGTGTATACTGAAAGATTTGAAGAAAACTGATATGGAAAATTTTCTCTGTGTATTTCTCATTGCACTGTTCATGTATTTATACAATTGGATTTGTACAAAGAATAAAAGAAAAATGAAATAGCTATTAATCTAGACTGTACACTTGTTCTATTGTGATTGTGCATCTCCTAACGAATTCAAAACCTCATCATTTCAAATATTCTCTCATGTGCACCACACGTGAGAAGTGTAACAAATCTTCCAGCTGTGCACAAAATCATCCAACAGCCTACAATAATTTAATCCAACGGTTGATAGAAAATCAAGACATATTCGGTGTGATGTTTTGTGATGAACCCACGTGGCATAATGTTTTCTTATCCTTCTCTTGTTTCATCTTCTTCTTCTTCTTCTTCTGTTTGTTACTAACAGCAACAACATCAATGGTGTTTTTCATTCTAACATCCCCCCTCAAGATGGAGGGGAGTGTCATGACCCCCATCTTGTTGAGAATTTCTTTGTGAGAAGCCCCAGATAAGGGTTTCGTAAATAGAGCTGCAAGTTGGTGAGAAGACAGAAGAAATGACAATGTAATCAACCCGGCTAGAAATTATTGCCGCACAAAATGACAATCTAATTCAACATGTTTTGTGCGCTCATGGAAGACCGGGTTGCGTGCTATATGTATAGCCGCTTGACTATCGGAATGCAGAGAAATAGGGAGAGAAATTGGTGCAGATAGATCCTCAAGGAGATGAATCAACCATGTAAGCTCGGAAGTGACCCATCGCATGGATCTGTACTCTGCTTCAACAGAGGAAAGGGAGATCGAAATTTGCTTCTTTGATTTCCAAGAGATCGGAGCTCCACCGAGAGTAATGAAAAATTCGCTTATAGATCAGCGAGAATCCTTACACGCAGCCCAATCTGCGTCGCAGAATGCCAACGAGGTGAAGGATGGATCAAAATTCAATAATATTCCTTGGGCTGGATCGACACTGAGGTACCGCAGAACCCTTAAAGCAGCGAAAAAGTGTGTCACATAAGGATTCTGCATATATTGGCTTAATGCAAGCACAACAAAGTTGAGATTTGGTCTGGTGTGTGTCAAATAGTTCAGGTTTCCGAACAAATGTCGGTAAAGAGTCGGGTTTTCCATTAAAGGACCATCATTTGCACAAAGATTGGAATATGGATCCAAAGGCGAAGTAACCAGAGGTAGATGGGAAATGTCAAACTCCTTCAATAAATCCAAGGTAAAATTCCTTTGACTTACTATGAATCCTTGTCTTTCTCGCAAAATTTCCATGCAAAGAAAGTAGTGAATATTGCCCAAGTTCTTGACTTTGAACTCAGAATTGAGAAACACTTAATGTCTTCGATCTCTGATAAATTGTTCCCAGTGATGAGTATGTCATCGACATACATTGCTAATATAGAAATGAGGTCCCCTGATTGTTTGAAAAATAAAGAGTAATCATTTAAAGATGATGAATAACCTTTGAAACTTAGAGCACCGGCTAATTTAGCATACCATTGGCGGGAAGCCTGTTTCAAATCATATAGGTACTTCCTTAGAAGACAAACATGTGTAGGACTAGGAGGCTCTAGACCTGGGGGAAACTTCATATATACCTCCTCTTGAAGGTCACCATGCAAAAATGCATTGTTGACATCAAGTTGCGAGACACACCACCCTTTCTTTGCAGCAATTGTAAGTAGACATCTAATGGTGGTCATTTTGACCACTGGTGAAAAGGTTTCCCCATAGTCAATGCCTTCCCTTTGTATATCCCCCCTTACCACAATCCTTGGTTTAAGTCTTTCAACACTGCCATCTGAAAGATGCTTCACCTTGTAAACCCATTTACAAGGAAGTGCTTTCCTTCCATGTGGAAACTCCACCACCTCCCAAGTCTGATTGTCTTGTAGGGCTTGAATTTCCATTTCTATAGCTGTAACCCAACCTGGATGTTGAATGGCTTGAGAAAAACTGCTAGGTTCACTAAGACTGGAAATAGAATGCAAAACATGTTGGTTGTCAGTAGTTAGGGCATTGAAAGAGAAAGCACTTGGTTTGTCTGTTTCCCCTATGCAGGCATTTTCTAAATCTGCAAACCTAATGCTGTTGCAGATATAATCCTTGAGATAGCTTGGTTGGTTTGAAATTCTAGTTGTTTATCTGGTAGGCAAAATGAAAACAACTCTAGATGGTGCAGATTGATTTGGATTATCTGGTGGTGGAGTAATGGGAAAATTTGTAGTGTTGGAAGAAGGAAAATTTGTAGTGCTGGTAGGAAGTGAATTAGAAGTGTCAAAGGGATTGGGTGTATTTATAGACTGAGAAAAAGAGTGATCTGGAGAATGGCTAGGTGATGAAGGTTGAATATGTGAGATGTCTGATGTTGAAGGTATGTCATCAAGGAATGAAAAGGCATTATCTGATGATGAAGTGAAATTGGGAAACATGGGCACATGCGTAGGTTCTGTCTCTGCAAAGGGATAGTGATCCTCATGAAAGACCACATCCCTTGAAATAATAACCTTCTTTGTGTCCAATTCTAGCAATTTGTATCCCTTTTGTTGTATAGGATATCCCAGAAGGACAAATGTCTTAGCGCTTGCATCAAATTTAGATCTGCCCTGTGCCAAAGTGGATGCATAGCATAAGCATCCAAAATTCCTTAAATGGTCATAATTAACTAGGTTGATGATGAAACAACATCTCATATGGTGTTTTCCCTTGGAGAACACGAGATGGCAACCTATTTATGATATGTGTAGTAGTTAAAATGGCTTCTCCCCAATAAGAAATAGACAGATGTGACTGAAACATTAAACCTCTAGCAATTTCTAAGAGGTGTCTGTGCTTCCTCTCAACAATCCCATTTTGTTAAGGGGTAGCAACACAAGATATCTGATGTAGAATACCTTCTGATGCTAAATAGTCAGCTTCTTGTGTTCCTTTACCTAGCTCCGAAGCATTATCAGATCTGATCATTTTCACTTTAACCTTAAACTGTCTCTCAACCATAGAAAAGAAACTCTTAAGTATTGGAAAAGCATTGCTCTTAGTGGTTAAAAGAAAGGTCCATGTTCCTCTACTATAGTCATCTACTATAGTGAGAAATATTTATGACCATTGTATGTATTTGATTTATAAGGGCCCCAAGTGTCCACATGAATAAGATCAAAAATTCCCTTAGACTTGATAGTACTAACTAGAAAAGGAAGCCTAGTTTGCTTTGCTTTAGGACACACATCACATATAAAATTAGAGTTTGAAACACAATGAAGGAAATGTAAATGTTTCATTGCTGAAAATGGGAGATGTCCCAATTTTACATGCCAAAGTCTTACATTAGGGATAGAGTTGACATTTACTGAACTAGGAACTGAAACAGACTCTTGAATGGAATTGCTTCCTTTTGGAATTGAAACAACATCAGAAGTAAATAAACATCTAGACTTAGGACTAGAAGGCTCCAATAAATAAAGTCCTTCTCTTACTTCACGAAAATCTTGTGGACTCATCTTTGAAAGGCCCTGCAATATGCAACTACTAGATGTAAATAAGATGTCACATGTGAACTGTACACATAACCTATGCACAGACAAAAGATTATATTTAAAATCTGGGACATAAAGGACATTAGTTAAGACAAGACCTGGCAGAATGGATATGCTTCCTATATGGGTAAAACTAACCTTGAAAGAATTAGGTAAACTAATGTTTAAAGGTACAGGAAGAGGGATTAGAAACATGAAAGAATTAGGATTGTAGCACATGTGTTCTGAAGCACCTGAATCTATAATCTAGGTGCTTGATGTTAGACTAGCAAAAACATGATCCTGAATATTTTAAAACAGTACAAGCAATTGCATTTGCATTAATTCCCTTCTGTGCCTGCTTTGCATGTTTATACATGTGCATCATCTCTGCCACCTCCTCTTTGGTATACTGCTGAGTGATGTCAGTCTCTTTACTCTCAACATATTGTATGCCCTTATCTCCCTCTCCTTCTGTTGATATTATCCCATTTGCCCTAGGCTGATCTTGCCCTTTTGTGAACTCAAAATCTTGAGGAAATCCTATTAGTCTGTAACAGTCATCCATAACATGTCCTGTCTTTCCACAATAAGTACATGTGGCATTGGGATTATACTTCTTCTTTCCTTTGAACTTTTGTTGTGGTTTTACAAACCTTTGTGCTGAATTGTTAAATTTCTGATTCATATCTCTTCCTCTTTGTGGCTGAAATTTGAACTTCTGAGCATTTCTAGCTTGCCCAGCTGCCATAAAAGCTGCAAACTCAACCATTAACTGATTGTTTGCAAACTTACCTTGACCCATTGCCATGAAAGATGCAGAATCAGCAGAGAACTGTGCATTTGCATATACTTCTCTCTGATTCTCATCTTGTAATAATAAGGAATAAGCAACATTGATGCTAGGCAAGGGATTCATCATAAGAATGTTTCCCCTTGCCTGTGTGTACACATTATTTAACCCCATCAGAAATTGAATTAAGCTCTGATCTTCCAAAGATTTTGTGAGTTTCTCTTTGCCTTCACAAGTGCACACACATGAGCAACACACAATGATACTTAGAGAGTCCAGTTCATCTCAGATTCTCTTTATCTTAGTGAAGTATCCAGCTATGTCGCTATTTCCCTGTACTAAGACAGATAATTCTTTTTGTAGGTGATAAAGTTTGGCTCCATTAGATTTGCCAAACCTTTGCTCCAAGCTGTCCCATAAACCCTTAGCTGTTGTGGAGGACATCACACTATCAACTATTTCTTTTGATAATGCATTCAGAATCCAGCTAATCACCATATCATTGCAGCAATTCCATTGTTCAAAATCTGCTGAAGTTGGATCTGGAGATTTGCAACTTCCATTTATGAAGCCAAGCTTCTTCTTGGCTGAAAGTGATAGTAAGATAGACCTCCTCCAACCCAGATACCCTTTTCCATCAAACACTGTGTTAACAAGAGTCATTCCGGGTGAATCAGAGGATCCCAAGTAATAGGGATGAGTGTGATCAATGGTGATTGTTTTTCCATCACTGGATGCTGCAGTTACAACAGTTTCAGGCATTTTCTATCCCTGAGTAAGCTGCAGCAGATGAACAAGAAGAGAAAAGATTTGGATCAGGCCTAATGCTCTGATACCATGAAAGATTTGAAGAAAACTGATATGGAAAATTTTCTCTGTGTATTTCTCATTGCACTGTTCATGTATTTATACAATTGGATTTGTACAAAGAATAAAAGAAAAATGAAATAGCTATTAATCTAGACTGTACACTTGTTCTATTGTGATTGTGCATCTCCTAACAAACTCAAAACCTCATCATTTCAAATATTCTCTCATGTGCACCACACATGAAAAGTGTAACAAATCTTCCAGCTGTGCACAAAATCATCCAACAGCCCACAATAATTTAATCCAACGGTTGATAGAAAATCAAGACATATTCGGTGTGATGTTTTGTGATGAACCCACGTGGCATAATGTTTTCTTATCCTTCTCTTGTTTCATCTTCTTCTTATTCTGTTTGTTACTAACAACAACAACAACATCAATGGTGTTTTTCATTCCAACATATACTTTGATATATTTCCCTTTATTGTTTAAATAACCATAGTTTAGAGAATGTTCAGTCAGATTTTGCAATATTACAGGTTTTGATCCTAGCACCATGAAGCTTAAGATGTGTAACCTCTTCATGCCAGACTTGGTACTTGGTATAACAAGTTTTATAGGAATTTGATGTGTAGATTGATAAACGTTCCTGAATCCATACCTAAGGTCAACTGGGAATTGATTTAACAGCTAACGACATCTGCATGATAAGCTTTGCTTTGACATTAATTGATCCATTCCACCTGATTTTTAAGATGGATGTTAGTGCTAATTTATCTATGCAAGCCCTTTAAACTATGATCTTACTTTCTTTACTAGAACTTAAAGTTGGATATGTGCAGCATGTGTAGAGCATATTCTATGCAACCTTCACTTATAATTTTCTCTCTTCTTTTTTTTTCAAATTGTCAGGATTGACAATTACAATGACAGGTAGCTCTGAAAGATCTTCCTATTAATGTCATATACCAGATTCAGGAGCACATGGATATTGAGGATTTTGCAAGAATGAGTGTCTTGTCTAGTCAGTGGAGACATGTTTGGGCTTCAAACCCGAAGCTCAAATTTTCTACGGACTTTTGCAGAAAGAGAAACTTGTTAGGCTCAATAGACATATCATTAATAAAATTGTGTCGCATCATGATGGACCCATTAAGACATTTCTCCTTGATATTCCAGTAATGGATTCGTCTGAGCAATCAGTTTTTGATGAATGGATTCTATATTTGTCAAGAAATGGTCTCATGGATTTCACCCTTTTGAATCTAGAAAATGTCAATGCTCCATATAAGTTGCATTCCGCTGTTTCAGTATGGAACTAGTATATTTGAAACTGTCAAACTGCATTTTCAGGCCACCTTGCAGTTTTGGAGGTTTCATCAGGCTCAGAAGTCGTCAACTAAATCGAGTCATCTTTGAATTAGACGTTGCATCTTCTTTCATCCGGTTTCCAAATCTTGAGTTGCTGGTGTTTCTAGAGTGTAGTGGTATTCATCATTTGAATATACATGCCCCAGAACTTTCAATCTTAAAATTTGAACACACTGTCGTTGACACAATTAAACTGGATACTTTCATGGACTGTCGTAAGCTGAAAGTTTTTGTAGTTTTTTTACACGAAGAAGTTTCACAAAATAGACAACATGAAGTGATGAAATGGATAAAACTTTTGAGCAGGCTTGAAGTTAGAAGACTTATTTCGGAAACACACTTCATCAAGGTAAGATGGAAATTGGTATCTTTACATAGCTCATAATGATGCCGCACATATTTATTACTATTAAAGTTCTTCTTTTTTGGTTTTATTGCTGTCTAGTTTCTGGCTTCTGCTAATGTAGCAGGGAGGCTGTCAATGAGGCTCAATCTTCGCGTTCTCGGTCTTCATGATCTCGATTTTAATGATGAAGATCACATATGTTCCCTTCTATGCATTCTTAGAAGTTCTCCCAATTTGATGACACTTAGATTTCTTGTGAGTTGTTGAGTTCATGAGCTGTTACTCATTTTTCGATTGAGTATAGAGTTGCGAATCTAACTAATTTTTTCTTTATTCTACTTTTAGTTGAAAGCTTCCAGGGAAGTAGATGTAAATCATTTTGAAGGAAAACGTTGCAGTAGGATCGATGAACTGAATAACCTTCGAGCTCTGGAAATATTTAACTTCCATGGTTCAAGAGCGGAATTGATGTTTGTAAAGTTAGTGTTGGCGTCTGCTCCCTCCCTCCAGAAGGTCATAGTTGAAGTAGACAAAGAAGTTAGTGAAAGCCAGACGATTAAAATTTATGAGGAGTTAAAGCAAATCTCTCGACAGGTGTTAAACCACAAAGTAATATTCCAATGATAGAAGTTATAATCACTCACTGTTGTTATGGTTCCTATATTCTTTTGGTAGGGGAATTTGAGCTTTTAGTTACTCAAATATTGATAAATTCTGGTCTCGCTCCTTGTGAATAGTGATACTTGGCCAAGTACATTAACATTCAATTGTGTAAAATGTGCACTTTTTTTTTTAATAAAAAATTCGGCTTACTCATGATGTTCAAATATTAAGAAATTGTGATATAGATATTCGTTAAGTCAGCTCAATTGATAATGCTATTGCCTATTGATCTACTCATCGAAAGTTTTGAATAATTTGTACAAAAAACGAATGTGAAGGTTCAGAGTTCTCAATCGATGCCTAATTTTTTCATCGAAACTAATCACTTTGTGCATAATAATTGAGAATATATTGTTCTTCATGGAAAGTAATCACTTTGTATTACTGCATCAACGGATTACACAGTTCAGATGTAACATTTGCATCATACAATCCAGCTTGGAAAAAACATCTACCATGAGATCTCCTTCAGCAAAGAAACAGAAAAAGTAGCTAATTTATACACATCACTTCTATCTCCCGCGAAGTATCCACTCGTTTCTGGATCATATCAACAACATTTTTAGCATCAGACAAAATCTTCACATTCTTCTATCCATTATTAATAGCATGTCAATCGCCTTTCTAATTTCAATCGCTTCAGCAATCATGATTCCCAACAGGGCTCCATGGGCATGAAGCAATTTCCCAAGGCTATCTGTTTACCCTTAAAAAGGTACAGTTAAATTTATTAGTGGTTTAAAGAATACGTGAGTTGATTTGTTATTAGTAAGCAAATAATAACGACAATACGATACTTAACATGGTCTTAAATCTTTGTTGTTTGTGTGTGTCCATTAGTGATATGCTCTGGGATTTTCTTTCTGAAAGAAAAAAGGGACCTTTACAAAAATAGCATGCTGAATCACTGTTTTCTTTTCCTGGCCGATATACATAAATTATATACTGATGATACGTATATTAAATATTAAGTGAACTGCTATTTAGATTAATTCTTCAAGAAAAAAATTGATACGCATGTTGATTCCCCTTCTCTATTTTTTTTTTTTTTTGGTTTTCTTTGCTTTTCCCTTGTGTTTGGAAGAAAGTTGAAGCAAATGTCTGAACACATGTTTCGCCAAAAATTCTGATGCTTTTTTTTTTCTTTTTCATTTTCTTTTTCCATTTTTGCTACTGATTCTTGATACCTGCCTTCTGACATGGTGAGTACTGTCCATGTTTAAGAACAAAATAAATGGTTGTAAAAATGAAATCATTTTTTTGTCTGTATGTTTAATGGTGATCATTCTCTGAAATTGTTCTTCACTTTACGTATTGAGTTGGTTTAAATTTCTGTAACACATATTTCTCTAAAAATTCTGCTGCTTTTTCCTGCATTTTTGCTACTGATTCTTGATATCCTGTTTGCCTTCAGACATGGCGAAAATGAATCTTGTTTTTCTTTGTGTGTGTGTGTGTGTGTTAATTGGTGATCATTCTCTGAGATTGTCTTTTTTTTTTTTTTTGGCTATTTTTTGTTGGGTCTCAAATAGTTAGCATTTCTATCCTTTTTGTTTTTTTGCTTGCTTTTCCCCTTGTGTTTGGAAGAAAGCTGAAGAAAATTTCTCAACACGTACTTCCCTAAGAAATTTGTTTCTTTTCTCTTTCATTTCTACTGATTCTTGATACCCCTTTTGCCTTCTGACATGGTGAGTTTCCATATTTGAGAACCATAGAAATGGTTGATGAAAATGAATCTTTGTTTCGTGTGTGTTTATTGGTGATCATCCTCTGAGGAGTGAGATTGTTGTTCACTTTCTTTCTGAAAGAAAAATAAAGGGATCTTTACACAAATAGCAGGACTTTCCCAAGCCGGTATACATAAATTATACACTGATTATACATGGTTATACACATATTATACAGGGATTATATAGATATTCTATCCACTTACTACTTTTATTTTAAGCGGTTGGGTGGATGGCTATTTAGGTTAATTCTTCTAAAAAATATTGATCTTCATGCTGATCTCGCATTTTACAGGACTAAATTGAGTTTGCCCATGATCAAAATTGAATCTGTAATCTTATCTTCTTAATCTGTGCAGGATTTTTGGAGCATTCCCCATTTCATTCCACTTTCACCTGAAATTGGAAAGGTGTTATCCAGTACTGGTTTGAAGATGTATGTGGTGGAGAGCAAAGGAGGGGCTATAGTTTGCATGTTATTGTCTTTGTTCTTCTTAGGGACTTGGCCAGCCTTACTAACTTTACTTGAAAGGAGAGGGAGATTTCCACAACACACTTACCTTGATTATACTTTCACTAATCTTTTGGCTGCTGTCATAATTGCTTGTACCTTTGGTCAAATTGGGACAAGCTCAGTGGAAAACCCAAATTTCCTCTCCCAACTCTCTAAGGTTGGAGTCTTCTACAAACAAGAGAAGTGGAACAAAAAAATTGATCATCACTAGTATTTATAGCCTGTTTGGTCAACCTGCCTAAAACTGCTTATTTTGAGAAGCATTTTTGTCAAACCAAGCTTTTCAGAAAAGTACTTCCGGAGAAAAGCTGTTTGTATTTGGCCAAATTGTTTGAGAAATGCCTTTTTAAGTATTTGATAAGCAGATTGTGTTTGAATACTAAGTAGTATATTTGGTCGAACGTGATTTTATATGTGATCCTTTTGCTGGAAGTCTTGCATTGGAAAATTAGCACTCTCTGATTTTGGCATTTAGAACTTAGGGAGGCCTTTCCTATGTTGCATAACTTCTATACAATTAAGTACAAAATAGATGCTGCAATCCATTCACCAGAATCGCATTATGTTCAATCCACAATTTGCCAGCAGATCTATAAGCTACTTGATAGGTGGATTTAAGATTGGAAAGAATCACTGTCCCTTGTTATTCATGTGATGTTTCATCGGGTTGACTATTGTTACCAGCTTAAGGTGGAATTTTGTTTATTAATTTGCTCATAGGTTTCTCTGGTGATCTTGTCCCCACTTAACCTGGAGTTTAATTGACATCTGTTTCAGTTTAATTGTCGCTGCCAAAGAGATCCTTGCTACTGAAGCAATGAAGACTTCGTGCTACTAGAACCAATTTTTTTTTTTTTTTTTTTTTTTTTTCTGTTAAGAGTACTTCAAGACTTTAGCAGTTATCATTAATAGCTACATTTTTAAGGTTTTAATGCTTACTTTTATCAAGATCACCTCTTAGGCCGGATATTCTTTTGTTCAAATTGTCTACTATAATAGAAACTTTCCAGGAAATCCCATATTGATTGCATGTATTGCTGTAAACAGTTGAAATTGCACATTAACAAGCATTTTGGAACTTCCATACATTTTTCGGGATTCTAAGTTCTCGTTCGTGGACAAATGGTGCAGGATAATTGGACGAGTGTCTTGTTTGCAATGGCTGGAGGGGTGGTCCTTAGCATTGGAAACCTTACAACTCAATATGCTTGGGCCTTTGTTGGTTTATCAGTTACCGAGGTTGTCTCCTCAAGCATTACTGTGGTTATAGGTATCATTTTTACTTCATTGGTTTATAAGTTTTTCGAAACGACCTTGTGACTATGTCCTCTATGAAAAGGAAATTGGTAGTATCATAATTTCATTTCGTTATGACAGGAACGACCATGAATTACTACCTTGATGACAAAATTAACAAAGCGGAGATTCTTTTTCCTGGGGTTGGATGCTTCTTGATTGC
Organism: Lycium barbarum; assembly: GCF_019175385.1. NCBI lineage: Eukaryota > Viridiplantae > Streptophyta > Magnoliopsida > Solanales > Solanaceae > Lycium > Lycium barbarum. The sequence goes on from NC_083338.1 coordinate 10,558,393, forward strand.
CGTTTGTTTAGGCTCTGCTGTTCATGCATCCAATGTAGCTGATAACAAAGCAAAGCTTGATAGTTATTCAAATGACTCTAAACATAGCATTAGGTATGCATCAATATGAGGATATACGCAATACTTAATTCTTCCAAGGGCATCATTTTCGCGTCTTTGAAATTAGGGAATGACATTTATGGGTTGATACTTTTTATTAAAAAATAAAAACAGCATACGAAGGACGACGGTGTTATTTTTTCCTTTGAGGCTCATGCCATGACAGTGTTGATAATGCATATATGACTAGAAGAAGAGTAGTGTCTGTTTATGACTTAACCAGCATATAGATTGGCCATATTGTGCACATTAATAGAAAAAGATGTTGAAACTTATCAAAATCCTGCATATTTATATTAGCCAACAATCTCATCAACATCTTTGTTCTACTTCTCTTACGCCCATCCAGAGGCGGAGCTGGAGTGTCAGCCGAACCCAGTAGCTTTGCTTCAAACCCTGAATTTGTCTTAAAAATCCATTTACTATGTACAAACTATTAACTTAGAACTCGGTAACTTAAAAAGTTAGAACATCCCAGAACCGAAAAGCTTCAAATCCTGACTCCGCAGCTGTGCTTGTCTTCCTGTTTATATATCTACTTACTTTCTCCTTGTATTCAGAAGCTAAGAATGCAGGATATGAAGAAACTCGACGATGATTACATATTTCACATTGCTATACAAATATATCACCATCAATCTCTGGAAATTGATGCTGATTTTAATTGAACCTTTTGCAGGGCTAATAGTATTACTGACTCCAAATAAGCATGTACAAAGAGAGGTATTATAAGCTCGAGTCTAAAAATTGACGTTTCATGTCTTTACCATTTTACTAGATCCATAGCCTCATATGTTTTTCCCTAAAAACTTATTTTGGGAATGCTAAACATCCACAGTTGGTGTAAATGATGCGGAAAAGGGAGTTGCTTCCACAAAAAAGGCAAAATTTGGGACTGCGCTTTTCCTTATAGATCTCGAGAAGAGAAGAGCGATCAAGGTCTGCAATTCTTCTTGAATTACTTCTCGTATCGGTTATTATTGTCGCTTCAATGTTAACTTCTACCTTGAAAAAGTTCTCATGGACTCCATATTAGATCCAAGCAGAATACATCGATAGCCTCTTAAACTTGTCAATAAATTTTATTTAGACACTCTAACTGCGACATGTTCCAATTGAGCACCTCACCACATGATACAGTGTTCCTATTAGGTACTTCCAGTTCAAATTTGAGAAAAGTTTCCGCCTTGATCTGATGTTTTGGTCGTTTTGTTAATCCAATGTAGTGGAAGATGTTTAACGGAAAGCGCTTTCCTTGTTTAAACTACTGAAAAAACAGGAATTAGCAACAGACAAAATCCGTTAGCTACGAGCAATTTAGCAATGTTTTAGTCGTAGATAATTCCCGTTTTCTTGTATTTGTTCACATTCTTGTGTTTGCTTGCAGATATTCAGGAAGAGCACATTCATTGGTTTGGCGTTGACATTCTTTGCTGGAAGTTGTTTTTCTCTCTTCTCACCAGCATTCAACCTTGCCACGAATGATCAGTGGCGTACTCTAAAAGATGGAGTTTCGCACTTGAGCGTGTACACAACATTAATTCTTCTACTTCTCAGTTTCTTGCTTCGTCGTTGCCATGATTTTGAACCTCATCTTCTTATACCACCCTGTTCTAAATGCGCCCAAGTCGTCTCTGAAGGCTTATTTAAATGACTGGAACGGTAGAGGCTGGGCCCTTTTGGCAGGACTTTTGTGTGGTTTTGGAAATGGTCTCCAATTCATGGGAGGTCAAGCTGCTGGATATGCAGCTGCAGATGCTGTTCAGGTTAGTAATCAACCATGTCTGAAACAGTACAGGTTGGCTATAATGAATCCTTGTCTATTCCCAAAACAAATTGAAAAAGAATATCAGAAAACAAGAATGCTTAGATACTACAGCACGAATGGACATGCAACGAGAGACCTCCTACGTGTTATTCTTGTCTATTTTTTGAGGTTCGGGAAGAATACCATGAGTTCTTGTGATGTGAATTTATTACCTAGCTGCAAGCAGGGGCAGATCAAAGAGGCCTGTTTAGGGGTTCACAGGAAAATAGTGGCTTCTGTCCATATCCTCTCTCTCTCTCTCTCTCTCTCTCTCTCTCTCTCTCTCTCTATATATATATATATATATATATATATATATATATATATATATATATATATATATATATATATTATAATAAGAAATTTATTAAATATTTTATAAATATTTGACTGTCAACCCAGTTACTATTGTTTTATTAACTTTAGATCTGTGTAAGAACCAATAAACTTCAAATTCTGAATCAGCCTCTGGCCTCAAGCATGCTGAGTTATTTGAGATTTGGTTTTATTTTCAGGCGTTACCTCTCGTGAGCACATTTTGGGGGGATAGTTTTATTTGGAGAGTACTGAAGATCATCCAGAAAAACATATACGTTCCTCGTTGGCATGCTGTTTATGTTTGTAGTAGCTGTTGGAATTCTTATGGCATCGTCAGGGCATCGCAAATAGTGAATTGAAGAAACATAATGCTGCTTATATGTCAGAACTAGATTCAGTGTACGCGCTTTGCGCATGACCAAAGTGCGTACCTCATTTGTCAACAAACACTACAGAAAAAATCTAGACTTGGTTATGAACTTTATCATTAATCCAACCTAAATTACTCATAGCTAACAATGCTACTAATCATCGGTAAATAGAATTAACGATGATTTTTACTGTTTAACTTTTCATCGCTAATTCATGTTTGTTTAGTAGCGAATTAAATTGATATATAAATGAATATTGAAGTTTTCATTTATTAGAATAAGTGTACCAAAAAAAGTGACAATTCATTTAGAATAGATTTTATTTTCTATAGTTTCATCCTTGTTTCAAATTTTGCATTTTAGCAATTTGGCATTTAACATTATACTATAATCAATTTTTCTTTATTTCTAATTTCTTTAACCATTAATATTTTTCTTATCTAACAAATTTTACATATTTTAATTTAATGAGATTAATGTATCTTATACAGTCAAACCTCTCTATAACAGCATCGTTGGGTCCGAAATTTTTTGGTTGTTATAGAGAATTGTTGTTATACACCTATAACGACACTTGCCATTTAAATAATAGTTGGTTGTTATAGGCAAATAAGATGCATAAAATATTTTTTAAATGTTATAAAAAAATAAAAAATTATTTGAATTTTAAATCTCAAAGATATGGATTCTTCACTAACTAAATATTAAGGAAAGTTAATACAATTTGAATATAACGCTTGAATTTACGAATATTTGCATCTAAACTTTCAGCAAACAGGTATACAATTGTTTTCCCTTGAAGTGAATTTAAGAGTTGAACTGTTGAATCTTCTAACCAGTCCAAGTAACAATAGGTTGAGATTTTTCGTCAGCACTTTCATTGTCGTCTTCGGCATCCATATTCTCTTGTTCTTCCACTCCAATGACACGAGTAATAATCTTTTCATAAGTGAAAGTTTCAATGGTAGGAAAATGTTGCATCAAACTCCACATATGTATTCATATGTAATATTCTGTCTTAAATATAGTATATTAATGTATCAAATTAAATATTTGGTCAATATATTCTATACAGATGGTTAATAATTACATTACAAAAAAGCGCAAAGATGTTATATGGGGGGTGATTTTACAAAGAGCATACTGTTATAAAGTTGTTTGAGTAAAATATAACATAAAAAATCGGTTCCAAAAAATTTTAGCTGTTATAGAGAGATGTGCTATATGTGGATGCCGTTATAAAGAGGTCTAACTATATTGGGTCAGAAGTTTTCTCGTAAATGATGCTAATTACCATACCATAAGATCAGGCCTTAAGTCACAATATTTTCCTCTTTATATTTTATGTATATACTCCTATCTAAAACTTTATTTATAAACTGTAACGTTACAAGTCCTTTAGAAACATTTTAGTTTCTCTTCTTGAGAATTAATATCTCTTTTTTTCATTGCTCCATTTTTTTAATTAGTTTTTATTAAGATTTAACCGTATATAAAGCATTTTCCTATTTAAATTACATAAGATAATTATATTTCTTTCATATTACTTTATCATACTGAAACTAAGCTTTATAAAACCGTTTTAACTTCTTCCCGGGATAAGACCAACTAATGCTACATATCTCAGTTTCACTGAAGGTTCGACCATATTGTTCAGTAAAGAAGCTAAATAATGAGGAAAGTAAAAAAGAAGTGGCCAATTAGAATTGGTTTGTCAATTTGGTAGTTCTTTTTTTGAAGGGTAAAGATGCTTATATTAATAACGGAAAAGGCTCAAATATGCCATCCAACTATCAGAAATGACTCATTTATGCCACTCGTCAATAGTTTCGCTCATTTATGCCTTCGAACTATAGGAAATGAATCATTTATGCCATTGAAGTATAGGAAATGACTCATTTATGCCACTCATCAATATTTTGACTCATTTATGCCATCGCCCGTTACCAAAATGACTCATACATGCCATTTTTTATTAACGCCGATTTTATAATACCAGATATGACATGTGGCCTCCAATTAGAGTCTACGTCATTTAATTAAACCAGCCCAATTTTAAATACCAAATTAATAAAAAAACCCGACCCCTACACCTTACCCACCCACAACCATAATCTAGTTGGAGGCCACGTGTCATATCTGGTATTATAGAATCGATATTAATAAAAAATGGCATGTATGAGTCATTTTGGTAACGGGCGATGGCATAAATGAGTCAAAATACTGATGAGTGGCATAAATGAGCCATTTCCTATAGTTCGACGGCATAAATGAGTCATTTCCTATAGTTCGATGGCATAAATGAGCCAAACTATTGACGAGTGGCATAAAAGAGCCACTTCCGATAGTTGGATGACATATTTGAGCCTTTTCCGTATTAATAATAATGCTACTTACAGAGGGTTCATGTTGGTACAACCCATACGATAAGATAATGAGTCTAAGTTTTGTGCACCGTCAGTGTATAAATTTTTTACACTATCAGGTTATATTAACCTGCTACAGCAGCAGGTTACCAACTTTTTTCTAATTAATTTTCTATTTCAAATTTTGCATTTTCTCCCTTCTCTCCCTCCTCTTCAAACTTCAAAGTCCAATGATCCTCAAACTCTCATTTAGCAGCAACGATGACTCTTTCCAAAACCATTCAGTGTTCCATTATCTCTGTTAATTAATTTCTAGAAATATCAAATGGTGAATAGTTAAATGATGATCCAATTTTATTAATTATTTAAGTGAACCCCAGTTGGCTCTACATCTCCTATATCAATAGTATTATTTTTCTTTCAATCTTTGCAATTTTTTCTGCATCATCTTACAGTATTAATCTTTCAATCGTTTTAAGTCAAATCATGTCTCCAGGTATTTGTGGATATGTTTGGGGATAATTACACTCGTATTTGTGATTATACTCAGTTATTTGATCTCGGGATATTTGGGCCGGCATTCATATATACTGCAAATCAGATTAATAAGTTGCTTTTTGAATTTTTCTTATTGTTTGTCCGGATAATAACTTGCCATAGTTTCAGAAGGCGAAGAAGAAATAACAACTGAGCAATTATTTGAGGCATTGTAGAATTACTTTTGATTTTGATATGATGTTAAGAAAAATCGATGAGAAATTTCAGACTTAGAAAAGAAAATAAATTTGCTTAAGATTAATTCTGATTAGAGTACGAAGAGGACCTAACTTGCCTTTATTATCTTTTTCTGTAATTATAACTATATCAAAAAGGTATAACATTAATTACTTAACAAAATTATCATGTTTACCTTTAAAATTGTATGATGGTGTAAAAAAAATTGACGGTGCACAGAACTTAAACTCTAAGATAATTTGTAAGATTTTGAAATATCACTTGAGATTTTATAACAAAGTTCTTCTATACAAACACCAAATTAGTAAGGAAAGGATTTATATAAATGAAGTTCCTAAATTTTAGGAATTTTCTTTGCCAAAAATAACATTTTTTTTGGAGTTTTTGTTAAATAATAATCTGAGTAAAATAGTAAATGACAGTTTTGTCTATTGTAGTCTAGCTATTGTTACCAAATTAATATCAAAAAGTAATACTTGTTTGCATAACTTAAAAATATTTATTTAACTTCTTAATAAAAATGAAATATTACAAAAACGTGAATCCAACTTTATTTCTAATTTCTTCCGTACTCTCTTTTAATTAATTATGTTTAACTTAAAACTCAAACTATACAAAATTATATCGAGTATATGTTATTAACACAGAATGAAGACTCTGAAACATATGGAGTTCTAGTGCACAAAAGTTTCTAACTTTATTTCTTTCAATTTTGGTGTCACATTTTGTTTATATAATTATATAATAAATAATACAAACTCCTAAAGCTAAATGGAACTTTAGGCGCAGGAAAGGTTCCTACTTTGAGTTGTTTTTATTTTTGGTGTTACTTTTTCGAATAAGTTGGAAGGATTTATGAATACATAAAAAAAATTAGTTGAATATTTAAATGTTCTATATATTAGAGAATATTCACTGCAAAAAAAAAAAAAATTATTGTTCATGAATTTTACGCCCAAATTACACCTTTAATATCAGGAGTAAGCGGTCATTGTCAAATATAGAACCCAACAAGGTTGGGGTCGAATCCCACAGAGAATACAATGCAGAAATATACTAGTCAAGTGTAACGCCCGACTATTAGTCTATATTTCAAGGGAGAGGGGAATATAATAGTAGGTTGGTTGTTGTTCGTTCATTAAAGACTAAGAATGGTTAAGAGATGTAAACTATTGGTGAATGGGACCAAGGTTGTGGTTCCAATGGAAAGTAATGTGCTTGGGTATCAATTCAACTTATTCATATGCCTAGATGCATTAAGCCAAGGGTTACGCGAGTCTTGCTAAAAGTTTTCCAACCAAATTAGCAAATTTCATCCTAGGCTTTTCCAAGCCCTAGAATGTTTTATAAGAGAACACCCATTTAGCCTCAACTAGCTTTGTTATTCCTAGCTCAAGCTATTAGATGGATTTAATGACCCAAATTATTGCTATTAACTCTTTTCCTAACCTGTACTTTCTTTTCCAAGCAAAGTAATGGTATTAAGGCACAAGTAATGTTGTACACCATCACAAGACATTAATGCTTGAAGAGTTAATAGAAAACACCATTAGCATACAAATGAGGTATGAATATGAAACTCAATCACATAACTAACACATTTAGTCCCACAACCTTAGCTAAAGAGATTAACTACTAATATACATTAAAGGTAAAGCAATAATGTAAAGTGTATTCATAAAGCTTACAAAGTATTGAATGGAGAAGATGACAAAAGCAAAAGAATCTCCTAAAAGCTTCACCAACCAATAATAAATGAGCTCCACAAAAATTCAACTTAAAAATATGTAGAATAATGAGTCCAAAACGCTACAAAATCTATTTATAGAATGTCCAAAACAGGAACAATTTCCAGACAAAAATACCCCTGCGCATCTGGTGCGAATCGCACTTGGTGTCGCATGTGTCGCAGGTTGCACCAAATCTTCGCAGGTACTGCATCTTCAATCAGTTGTGGTGCAACATCTGCCGCATCAGGTGCGACTCGCATGTACCATATGCGACTCGCATGTGGTGCTCGCATGTGTTGCACCATTGTCTTCCTTTTTAGCCATCTCTGTCAATAGATGCTGCAGCACCTGCGACTCGCATGCAGTACATGCGATTCATAGGTGATGTTCTGGTTCATTTCAGCTGGTTTTTGCTTCATTTTGCCTCAAGTCGCTTCCAACACATGTTATTCTACAAATTAACACAAAAACACGAGAAACGACAACAAAAGTACTTGGGGATTTACAAAAGACTAAGCAGTTGGCGTCGAATGTGCCGTAATTTCACGGTACATCAACAGGTAATGTGCCGTGGGTACTCAAGAATTCCCCATGGTTGGCGAATGATCACATTTCCACAACATCCAAACACTCACAGGTTCATTTAGGCATTTCATCGAACAAGTTCTGAGCATGCATCAACTATCAATTCTTACAACAATGAGTACTCAAGAATTCCCCAGTCGCTATCTAATTATGCATCAACAACCACTTCCGAGAAGGACTACACAAGCATGGGTACTCAAGGATTCCCCATTGTTCATCAATTTCCAACAACCCACACAATGCATAAGATAAATCTACCCAACTAATTAATTACACCAAGTGGTAGGGCATGGTAATAACATGGGATTGAGCAATTCGTAGATACTACCTAATGTAAATAAGAGAAGATTTGACATACCTTGAGAGTTGATGACAGTTGGAACCCTTGAAATCTTTGTCAAGGTAAAAGAAAAGGAAACACTATTTATGATTTGTGATGTGATTAAGAATGATTGGAGTGAAGTGGGATTATGGGATGATATAGGAGGAAAAAAGGAGGAGGGGGAGAGGGAAAATGAAGGGTGTAATTGATGAAAACATCAGTTACGTTTCTTTTATTTGACGAGTCGGTTCGGTCTGACCCGTGAATCACACTTACCTGCATAACATACGACTCGCATGTGGTGCAGCATGTGTAACATGCGAGGAAAATGAAGGGTGTAACTGATGAAAACATCAGTTACGTTTCTTTTATTTGAAAAGAAAAAAATTTGAGTCGGGTCGGTCTGACCCGTGAATCACACTTACCTGCACAACATGCGACTCGCATGTGGTGCAGCATGTGTAACATGCGAGTCGCATGTAGTGCCAGGTTTTCGCATCTGCTGACAGAGAATTTGGCTTTCTTGGCCTGAAATGTTGCATCACCTGCGAGGCGCAAGTGCTGCAGCAGGCACGACATGCGAGTGGCATGTGCTGCAACATGTTATGCTTGTTGGCATTTTCCCTGCTCTTCTTCTTTGTGCACACAATTTATTCCTACACACTTAGACACACATCAAAAACATCACGAAAGTAAAAACAACAAACACATGAAAATGAAACTTAGTTGCCTCCCAAGAAGCGCTTGATTTTACGTCGCAGCACGGCGTTAGTACCTATTCATGGCTCATTGAGGAAGAAGACCTCGATAATCTTTGCTTCATTCTGAGATCCCAAGTAATGTTTCACCCTTTGCCCGTTCACTTTGATTTTATTTCCACTTGGGCAAACAAGTTCAATTGCTCTATGTGGAACACCTGTGTGATTTCAAACGGGCCGGACCATTTGGATTTTAACTTTTCGGGAAACAACAAGAGCCTTGAGTTGAACAACAATACGCGATCCCCGAGGCTAAATTCTCTTTGCAAAATCTTCTTATTATGAAAGTGTTTCATGCGGGCCTTGTAGAGTGAAGAGCTAGTGTAAGCTCTAAGTCGAAATTCATCAAGCTCATTGAGTTGTTCCGTCCTCAAGTTTGAGGCATCACTCCAATCCAGATTCAACTTTTTCAAGGCCCACAATGCCTTATGTTCAAGTTCCATGGAAAGATGACAAGCTTTGCCAAATACCAGCTGATAAGGAGATATACCAATTGGTGTTTTATAAGCCGTTCGGTAGGCCCATAACGCATCATCCAATTTCTTTGACCAGTCGGTCCGGTTAGCATTCACTATTTTAGAGAGTATGCTCGTGATCTCCCTGTTTGAGACTTCAACTTGTCCACTCGTTTGGGGATAATATGGGGTAGAAACTTTATGCTTTACTCCATACTTCTCAAGAGGAGTCTTGAATACCCGGTTGCAAAAATGAGAGCCCCCATCACTAATGATTGCCCTTGCGGTTCCAAATCTTGAGAAAATATGCCTCTTCAAGAATGCGGTGACACTTCTTCCTTCATTATTAGGGAGCGCAACGGCTTCCACCCATTTAGACACGTAGTCCACCGCCACAAGAATGTACTTGTTGTTGTAGGAAGTCACAAACGGACTCATAAAGTCAATACCCCAAACATCAAACAATTCAACCTCAAGAATCGGGGTCATTGGTAGTTCATGCCTCCTCGAGATGCCTCTATGCCTTTGACATTGATCACAGGCTTTCACAAAGTCATGTGCATCTTGATAGATCGTAGGCCAATAAAAGCCACTTTGAAGAACCTTAGCCGCCGTTCTTTCACTACTATGGTGTCCACAAACCGGTGATGAGTGACAAGCTTCGATGATGAGCATCATTTCTACTTCGGGTATGCACCTCATTATGATGTTATCAGCACAAACCCGGAATAGATATGGCTCATCCCAATAGAATTTTCGGACATCACTCAAAAACTTCTTCTTTTGGTGGAAGTTCAAATCCTCTGGCATGATGTCACTTGCGTGGAAGTTAGCAAAATCGGCATACCAAGGGATCATGTCATGCGACCCCGCCATTACTTGCTCATCCGGAAATGACTCATTGATTTCTAGGCCATCCAGTGGACGCCCACCCTCTTCAAGACGAGACAAGTGGTCCGCCACTTGATTTTCACAACAATTTCTATCTTTCACTTCAAAGTCAAACTCTTGCAAGAGAAGGACCCAACGTATCAACCTCGATTTTGCATCTTTATTTGTCATGAGGTAACGTAAAGCTGCATGATCGGTGTGAACAATCACATGGGTTCCCAACAAATAAGCCCGGAACTTCTCGAAAGCAAACACAATAGCAAGCAACTCTTGTTTTGTGACAGTGTAATTCATTTGGGCACCGTTTAGAGTCTTGCTTGCATAGTAAATTGGGTGGAAGATCTGATCATGCTTTTGGCCAAGAACAGGCCCCATGGAAAATTCACTTGCATCACACATCAACTCAAAGGGTTGAAACCAATCCGGAGCAATGATGATAAGAGCCGATGTGAGTCTCTCTTTCAAACCCTCAAATGCTTCAAACAAACATCATCAAACACAAACTTCGACTCCTTCTCTAACAATTTGCATAGAGGGTTGGCTATTTTCGAGAAATCCTTGATGAATCTTCTATAAAACCCGACATGCCCGAGGAAGCTACGAACACCTTTAACGGATATTGGGGGAGGAAGCTTAACAATAACCTCAATTTTAGCTTGATCAACCTCAAGCCCCTTTTCCAAAATCTTGTGTCCTAAGACAATGCCTTTTCTAACCATGAAGAGACACTTCTCCCAATTTAGAACCAAATTTGTCTCTTCATATCGTTTCAATACTTGAGCAAGATTCTCCAAGCATTCATCAAAGGAATCCCTAACCACGGAAAAGTCATCCATGAAGATTTCAATGAACTCCTCAACCATGTCGGAGAAAATAGACATCATGCAACGTTGAAATGTTGCGGGTGCATTACATAACCCGAAGGGCATTCTCTTGAAAACAAAGGTCCCATAAGGACAAATGAAAGTGGTTTTCTCTTGATCCTCGAGGGCAATGGTGATTTGGTTGTACCCGGAATACCCATCGAGGAAACAATAATAATCCCTTCCCGCAAGCCTATTAAGCATTTGATCCATGAATGGCATTGGGAAATGGTCCTTTTTGGTCCACTTATTCAACTTCTGATAATCCATGCAGACTCGCCATCCGGTGACCTTGCGAGTGGGGACCAACTTATTTTTAGCATTTGTGACAATGGTGATTCCACCCTTTTTGGGCACGCATTGAACCAGACTCACCCAAGAGCTATCCGATATCGGGTACACTACACCGGCATCTAACCACTTGATGATCTCATTCTTCACAACCTCTTGCATAGGAGGATTTAACCTCCTTTGATGTTCGACGCTTGGCTCACATTTTTCATCAAGTTGAATTTTATGAGTTAATACGCTCAAATTACACCTATTAATGGCGTAAAGCGGACGTTATCAAATATAGTAACCCAAACAAGGTTGGGGTCGAATCCCACACGGAATATAGAGAGAAAAGGGTACTAATTATATGTGATACTAGTCTTTAAAGGCTTTAATCCTATTCCGAATATTTTGAAAAGAGATTTGGTTTTGAATAGCTATTTTGAAGTGTTTAGAATTTGTTTAGATTTTGAGAACCAAAGTTGTGTCCCCGCGATGATTAGATGTTATGTTATGGGTGTCAATATGATATATTTCTAATGGGTCAAGGTTTTGTATGCACTTAATCTCTAATACACTTTCTAATATTTTTCAATAGTTAGAAAGTATTTCTTTTTATAATTTTCCCAAATGCAGAAAAGTTATAAATAAGGGTGATTAAATATGCCAAGTAGAACTCATCCTATCCCTAAGCGAGTTCATTAAACGAGGGTTAGCGCCCCGAGTCCTTGTTATATTATTTCAAATCACCCTAGTTCATCTTTCCAAATAAACTAGGGTTTGTGCATGAACAAGTGTTTGGAACCACTTATAGAACAATGAATACGAGAAATAATAAATCACATCACAACCCATTATATATATATATACAATGTTAGATACCCATTACATAGCACCCATCATTTGGGTCCACAACTTTGATTAAAGAAACTACTCACACATTATGGTCTCAAAAGTAGTAAGCAATAAATGAGACATAAAGCTTACAAAGTGTAATAAAGATGATGGAAAATAGAATCTTGTTGTCTTCACTAAGCTCCAAAAGGGGAGTATTCAATGATCACCCACCAAAGGAACTTTTTAAGTGGTTATAATAAAATCTGGATCCAAAGAAAAACCTAAAATGTTCTTTAAATAGGCTCAAAAAACGCACAGCAGAAACTGACAAAATTGCCCCCAATAGCAAGATCGACGGACCGTCGGTCGTTCGACGATCCGTCAATTTCTTCGTCCTTTGTTCCTTCAGCAATGTGTTCCATTCGACAGTGCCATCGACCAGTTCGACGCTCCGTCGACTATTCTGTCTTTTTCTCCTCTTGTTGAGAGATCCTGCTTGACGACACAAACGACGAAACGTCGATCCGTTCGACGCTTCGTCGATGCCTCCGTCCTTTGTCGTCTTCAACTTTGTCATCACTGGAAAATCGAGCTTATTGACGCTTCAAAGGACGGTTCGTCGGCTGATCGACGGAACGTCGATTCTTCATTTCTGGCCAATTTTTCCTTTTTTCTTTGCTTTTTGCTTTTTGCTTTTGGGCCATTGTTTTCCTAAAACATAACAAAACATATTAACGAGCACCAGACTTACTTGAAAACAACCAAATTTCATAGTAAAAAGGCGTCGAATATGCCTAAAATCCGCGGCACATCAACACCCCCAACTTAAGATCTTTGCTTGTCCTCAAGCAATTCAGACAAAACAATTATAAAATAAAATTGCAACTATGCTAAAAATAAAGTAAAAGTGACTACAATGGTGTTTGCTCATCGCTACCGGCATGTGCATTTTTCAAATCAACTCCCTCTTTCATCATTCCCAAACAGGGTTCTTTCAAAACAAACTTATTAGAATTGACCTTGACGCTTCAATTGATGACATCACATTATTAGAAGCATTTATGCGTGCGAGTATTCACCATTATGCCCTCACTTAGCTTGGAGAATGTCCCACACACAATTTTACAATAAGAATCGGGACAAGGATGGATGAGAATAGAAAGCACTCGCACTCACAAAGAAGTTCATGATTTACAAGTGTAGATACCATATGCTTGCCTTTAATTTCAATGCCTAACACTTTCGGATGGTTCAGTTTTGATCACTATAGGACTTGTTCTTGGGTTGTAATGTAGTCTCGGGGTCGGGTAGGATAATCATTTGGGAATTAGTGACTCATCCTCCTCGACACTACAGATTTCGACCTTTCTTATCATGCCCAATCTATTCATTCTTCAACTCATGACTAAGATGTGATTTTACTCTTACTAGAATTTACAATCTTTTTATGAGACAATATTATTATTGTTATAAAACTATATATATACATATACACATACATATGTACATGAATTTTTTTTTATAAACTTTTGTCAAATTTAATCCGCTATCACATCCAATTCTCGACTATGCAACTCACACACCCCCAGCTTTAGGCTCTTGGCCTTTACTTCACACGTATACCACCCCCAGCTTAGGCGATTTGCCTCTTTTCTCTAGTAGTGTCAAGGAGGGAATGGGTGCAAAGATGGAATGAATTCATGAAATGGGGAAAAGGTTTGTTACAGCTAATCAAGAGAAAAAGTCAAAGGCTCAACGTGGGAACTAGTGATATTCATATAGAACAGGTTTTGGGCTTTTTAAGGCTGACGTGACTATTCAGAAGGAAAGCCTATGATCACTTCGCAACCGACTATCCTAAGCAATATAGCACGACCTACCAGGCAAGTTCTGGATCCACATATGCTAATAATGAACACAAGAAGTTCTCACACTCACAATGGCATAAGGGTTTGAACACTCAATTCATACACACTCTAATATCTATGATGTCACAAAAAGAACCATACATGTCAATTCATTACAACCTGAGATACGCAATAAACTTTTGGAGGGGTCAATTTCAAATCAATCCATAAAACACATCATAAATATCCTTTTTCAAATCAAAATTCATGCCATAAGTTCAAAATGCAACAACCATGAAAGTCACAATTACTTTAATTAAAATTTAACAAATATAAATACTGCAAAGTACATCAGGTTACCCCAGCCCCAGCAAAAAGAGGTTGCATTGTCCCCAATGCATCAAAACAATCATACCATCACCCCATGGTGGTGGTGCCGACCTGAAATACTCTAATCCTGTTGTTGCTGCTGAGGTGTCTCCCCCGCAACAGTCTGAATGGGGGCCCTCTCTGCTGCTGGCTCAGTGGACTGAAGCAGTGGAGCTGACTGGCTCTGTGGCTGCAGGTCCTGAGGAGCTATCGTGATCGGCCTGACTGGCGCTGGAATAGCACTAGTGCTGGAAGATGCGCCGGTGAACCTCATGTCCAGGCGTGATCGCCGAATACCCTCCTGAAGCTCGAGGTCGTCATCCTCATTGTCCTCCTCCTCATCATCAGCCAATGTGACAGGCCTTTTTCTTTTGCGACTCTCCTTAGGCTCATCCTCAGTCACCAAGTCAACTACTCGGATCAAATCGGAAATGCTGGCGACTGGTGCAGGTGGTGTCGGGTCATCCACAATAACCTGCTCTCTCGTCTGAACGGCCGCAATCTCACCTCGGAGCTGGTCAAGCTTGGTCTTCAAATCTCCTGAAGTACCAGACTCACTCTTCTTCTGAATAGTGAGTATCCGCATCTCTAAACTGTCAAGTCGTGCATTGACCCTAGCATGATGCCTCTCTAGAGCCTCCTGAAGAGGCTTCAACTCCGGTGCAATCTCTTTACGGACAAATCTACCCAACTGCTGTAATATCCGGGTCATCTGCTGATCAGCACGCTCTGCCTTGATTGCAAACTCTCTGAAGTTGGCTCTGTTGAGGACAAAGAGATCCTCGAAAGCTGATGCTGCGGCTGACGGAGGAATAGGAGATGCAGATGGAACAGCAGGCCGAGGTGGTGCCTCAGAAGAAGGGGTAGCATCAGCTACAGATGGTGTGGAGGCCTCTGTGGTGGACAATCCTTCTGTGCCTATATCCACTGTGCCCTGTGGTACTGAATTCGTGACATGCTCAGTCTGCTCGCCCATGAGCTCTAGCAATGAAGTACTGGTGGCCTGAGATGTACGGAGGGTCTCATCCCTACTCCGTGTGATGTCGCACACCTTTGTTGCGGAAAGAATAGCTGCAAATGTATCAATGTACCTCACCTGGGCCAACCTACACAACTGCGTGATAAGGCACGGGAATATCAAGGCTGTCGCCTCCTGTGGTACGCGTGCCCGAATGACTCTATTGATCAAATCACCCAAGTTCATTGGGTACCTAGATAGCATAGCAACCACAACCACTGCTCTGTCTGGCGTGACTATGTTATCTGCTCTCGCTGGCAGAACCCGATATATGATGAAATTCCACCAAAATTTAGCTTCCAAGCTGATATCTGCCTTATGGATTTTGGCAGCCAAGTTTCTCACCCATGGGGCCTGGTCCGCCGGCCCTCTATCCATCACCGTCGCAAACCATTCCCGTACAGATTGCTCAGCCCTTCTTTCAAATTTATCATCATATTCCACTGTGGTCGGTGCCACAAAGTCATCACCAAAATAAAACTTGTTGATTGTGCGGGCTGAGATGTCAACATGGACACCCCGAACATACACTGTGTCTAATGGAGGGGCGGCTTTCAAAGCTCTCTTGTTCTTGTGGCGCTGCTCGAGCATTACCCTGTAAGTAGCATAGAATTGCCGAACTATGGTCGGGCAATAATCCCCTGGAGGCTGTGTGAATGCCTTAAGATGATAGTGCTGGATGAGATCGGTAATCCAAGGATAGCTCTCTAAGCTGCTCATACTAATTTGTTCTTCTTCTTGAATATTTCTCCTCGGATTACCCCCGTCGACTGTAGTGGCCCCTTTTACATAGTACTTTCGGCACCCTTCATAGGGGAAACAGATTGCCGCTATCTCTATCTTTTGCAGCCGCAACCGCTCGTGCTCCTCATCTGAATTGCGCTCAGGAGCGACTGGTTGTTCTGTTGCTGCATCGCTAGAATCAGCGGATGTGGAGAATGAAGTCCCCTCTGTAGACTGAGAGGAGAGTAAAGTGGGTGATTCTGCTTGGGGCGTAGTGGTCTGTGCCCTCGATCTAGTCGTTGGGACTACCGCTTGACCGTCAGAGTCAGAGGGTTTATCCCTAAGAGTAAGGGTTGTTTGACCCCGACCTCGGCCTTTTCTGGGACCACCACCCCGCTTGACTGGATTCTTTGGAGGCATACCTGAGAAAAGAACACATTTTATTGTTAAGACAACCATAGAAACATAACAGAATCAGTCAAAAGTACAAGACATGCGATAATGTTAAAGTTGCCAGTGGTCCGTCGATGTGCTAAAGAGTCGTCGAATAGATCGACGAAGCGTCGAAGTTCCCGTCGAATTGATCAACGCGTCGTCGATCTCATCGTCGATCTCTTGTGAGCCACTGGAAATTTCAACTAAAAGACGGTGAGAAAGACGCCCCGTCGATCGATTCGACGAGCCGTCGATCGATTTGACGGGCCGATCTCATCGTCGATCTCTTGTTAGCCACTGGAAATTTCAACTGAAAGACGGTGGGAAAGACGCCCCGTCGATCGATTAGACGGGTCGTCGAATCCTCCGTCGATGTTGTTTTTGTCAAGAACTTTTGATAAGGCTCATTCCACGTTGAGTAGGAAGGTCCGTCGAACTAAGCGTCGAATGTTTTCGCATGCTAAAACTACAGATCCCATACACTTCTTTGGCCGATGTGCCAATCGTCACGTATTTTGGGGTTACTCAGACTTCACCCCATGTTGGCTTGGGTTAGACTAGGGAAAACATTTGGCAGGCAAAACAACTCGAAGGTCGTAATGCCCTCCAAGCCATCGTGACACATAATGCCATACTTTGGCATTTCATTGAACAGTTGGTGGGCAAAACAACAACAACCTCATGAATGAGGTGTGTTTGTTGTAATGCCCTCCGACTCGGCTAAAGATTAATGACCCAACAACCACAAACAAACCAACAAACCACCCCTAGCAAAAAATATGAGCATCCCAGGCGAAAATAAAATGATGCAAAAACAAGGAAAACAATAAAAAATATGCAATACAAGCCATGGAATGTAAAAACAAACAACACAAGGGACCACCCAATCCAGTAAGTCACATACCTTGAAATAGAATGAATACGATTTCAACTTATTAGAATGGAAAAACACCCGAAGAAGCACACGCAAAGAGGGACATAGTAGTAGGGCAGGGGGGGAAGTGGCGGTTGTGGGGTAGTGAAGGAAGGGGGGAAGTGGGTGGGGTAACGGTTTTTTAAAGGAGGGGAGGTGGAGAGAGAGAGAGAGAGAGAGAAAGAAAGACGTTTTTAAAAAAAATTGAGGGCAGTGGAACAGACGTGGGTTATAAACCCACGTTTATGAACCGTTGCAGTTAAAAGGCGGAGCGTCGATTAATTCGACGTTCCGTCGAGTGAACACCCCCTCCGTCCCTCTTTTTTTTTTAAATGAAAAAGAGAGAAGTCGATCAGTTCGACGGAGCGTCAAACCTATCGTCGAATTGCCATTATTTCTAGTGACCAATATTTCAGGCGATACACTCGACGGTGCATTCGACGTTTCGTCGATCAGATCGATGGTCCGTCGAATGTGTCGTGTAACTGCTGTCCTGACAATTTTTGGGTTCAACACTTAGGTTCTACAACACATCAACAAACATTAAAACATAACTGAAAACAAAGGAAATACAAAATTTAAACTACTTATAAAGCATTAAATGTGGGTTGCCTCCCACACAGCGCTTGGTTTAACGTCACGGCTCGACGTGATACCTCCATTTCTAGTTCAGGAACCGTATTTCAAACGATACGTATCAACCACCTTACCATTATCAATACACCAATGGTAATGATTTACTCTTTGTGCATTCACTTTAAAAGTTCGAGTGCTATCTTCGGTTTTCACCTCAATGACACTTCCATTTGGGGAAACACTTGCGATTTCAAACGGACCTGACCATCGAGCTTTTAACTTTCCCGGAAAGAACTTTAGGTGCGAATTGTACAACAAGACCAAGTCCTTCGGCTGAAAATCCCTTTTGAGGATCTTCGAGTCATGATAGTATTTCATCTTTTCCTTGTACAGTGTTGCACATTCATAGGCATTGTACCTAAATTCATCCATCTCGTTGATTTGAAACAACCTCAGCTTTGTTGCTTCATGCCAATCCATGTTCAGCTTCTTCAATGCCCAAAGGGTCTTATGCTCAAGTTCAATAGGCAAATGACATGCTTTCCCAAATACCAACTTATACGGTGAAGTCCCAATACGCGTTTTGAACGCCAGCGATATGCCCATAGAGCATCATCCAACTTTTTGGACCAGTCAGTGCGATTCACATTGACCGTCTTTGCCAAGATTCGTTTTATCTCTCTGTTGGAGACTTCAACCTGACCACTCGTCTGAGGATGATAGGGAATGGCAACCCTGTGATGCACGCCATATTTTTCAAGAAGATCAGCAAATAGTTTGTTGCAGAAATGAGAACCACCATCACTAATAATAGCTCTAGGAGTGCCAAATCTAGTAAAGATGTTCTTTTTTAGAAAGGCATTGACCCTCCTACCATCATGGTTAGGCAAAGCCACCGCCTCCACCCACTTGGAGACATAATCCACCGCAACAAGAATATATTTCAGGCCATATGAGCTCACGAAGGGCCCCATAAAATCAATGCCCCATACATCAAAGAGCTCCACCTCAAGCATAAAATTCATCGGTGTTTCATGCTTCCGACCTATTATGCCCTGGCGTTAGCATTTATCACAAGAACGT
Organism: Lycium barbarum; assembly: GCF_019175385.1. Classification (NCBI taxonomy): domain Eukaryota; kingdom Viridiplantae; phylum Streptophyta; class Magnoliopsida; order Solanales; family Solanaceae; genus Lycium; species Lycium barbarum. The sequence continues at coordinate 10,577,767 of NC_083338.1, forward strand.
GCCAACATATTCGCATCACGATAGATGGCTGGCCAATAGTAGCCACACTCTAGCACCTTGGTTGCAGTTCTATTTCCGCTGTGATGCCCACCAACCGGAGAATCACGACAAGCCTTCAAAATATCCATCACCTCAGATTCAGCCACACATCTTCTGATCATATTGTCAGCACAAGTCCTGAATAAGTAAGGCTCATCCCAATAATACTGTCGGCAATCTCTCAAGAATATCTTCTTTTGATATGCCTTCAAATCTTCAGGAACAATGCCAGTTACCAAATAATTGGCAATATCGGCATACCATGGTGCCACATCATTGGAGATTACCAAGACTCTTTCATCCGGAAAAGTGTCATCAATATCCAACACATCAATCGGTCTCCCCGGTGCTTCAAGTCTGGAGAGATGGTCAGCTACTTGATTTTCTGACCCTTTTCGGTCTTTGACTTCAAAGTCAAATTATTGTAGCAACAACACCCATCTTATCAACCGGGGCTTAGCATCCTATTTAGCCATCAAGTAGCGTAAGGCAGCATGGTCAGTGTGAACCACTACCTTGGCATCCAATAAATAAGCCCGGAACTTTTCAAAGGCATAAACAATAGCAAGTAGTTCCTGCTCCGTTACTGTATAGTTCAGTTGAGCTCCATTCAGTGTTTTGCTGGCATAATAAATTGGGTGCAAGATTTTGTTGAGCTGCTGACCAAGCACAGCGCCAATTGCAAGACCACTAGCGTCACACATTAATTCAAAGGGAAACGACCAATCCGGGGATACAACAATAGGTGCGGAGGTTAATTTCAGCTTCAACTCGTCGAAAGCCTTGATGCACTTCTCATCAAAATTGAATTTAGACTCTTTTTCCAAGAGTTTGCACATTGGGTTTGCAATTTTGGAGAAGTCTTTGATAAATCTTCTATAGAATCCGGCGTGTCCCAAGAAACTCCGAACTCCTTTTACTAAAATGGGTGGAGGGAGTTTTGAAATCACATCGATTTTGGCTTGATCAACCTCAATCCCTCTTTCGAAAATCTTATGGCCAAGGACAATTCCCTCCTTTACCATAAAATTACAATTTTTCCAGTTGAGAACGAGGTTTGTCTCATCACACCTTTGTAGCACCCGATCAAGATGGTCTGAACATTCATCGAATGAATCTCCCACCACAGAGAAGTCATCTATGAAGACTTCAAGAAAGGTTTCATCCATGTCAGAGAATATGGACATCATGCATCGTTGGAAAGTAGTTGGGGCATTGCAAAGACCAAATGGCATTCGGCTGAAAGCGAATGTCCCATAGGGACAAGTGAAAGTAGTCTTTTCGTGGTCTTACAATGCAATGTTGATTTGGTTGTAACCTGAGTACCCATCCAAGAAACAATAATAAGACCTTCCAGCTAGCCGATCAAGTATTTGATCAATAAAAGGCATAGGGAAATGATCTTTGCAAGATGCAGTGTTCAGCTTCCGGTAGTCCATACACACTCTCCAACCGGTGACAGTTCTTGTCGGAATCAACTCATTTTTAGAGTTAGGGACAACGGTGATGCCCTCTTTCTTTCGCACACACTGGACTGGACTTACCCATGGACCGTTGGCAATCGGGTAAACCACCTCAGCATCTAGCCACTTAATAATCTCTTTCTTTACCACCTCTTGCATCGGTGGATTTAATCTTCTCTGATGCTCAACACTTGGTGAACTTTCCTCCTCCAACTGAATTCGGTGCTCACAAATTCTGGAGGGAATCCCCCGGATGTCTGCAATAGTCCAACCCAAAGCTCTTAAATTCTTCCTCAAAACTGCGATGAGTCTTTGAGTTTGACCCTCATTCAGAAGTGATGACACAATAACTGGGAGTGTGGCATTTGCTCCAAGAAACTCATATTTAAGATGGGATGGAAGTTGCTTGAGTTCCAACTTCGGTGGATCAATAATTGATGGTTTTGCTGGAAGAGTTGTTCGTTTCTCTAAATCAAGAGACAATTTCTTGAGCTCATAAGAGTAAGCTCCAGACCGGTGAGTGAATTCACTGTCTCAATATATCCCTCCATTTCTTTTGCATCAAAGTTCACCAAGATGGCCGGTATTGCTTCACCCAAGCATTCTTCCTCCATTTTGAATTCTACCGCTTCATCCACCACATCAACAGAGTTAATGACTGAAATACTTTGATAAAGACTAGGTAATTTCATACCCTTGCTGGCGTGAAAAGTCACCTCCTCATCGTTCACCCGGAACTTGATTTCATTCTTCTCGGAATCCATAAAATCCCTCCCTGTAGCAAGGAAAGGTCTCCCCAGAATAATAGGAATTTTTTGATCAATAGCACAGTCAAGAATCACGAAATCTGCCGGCAGTAGGAATTCCCCGATTTGAACAAGCACATCATCGACTACCCCCACTGGCCTTTTTATCGATCTGTCAGCCATCTGCAACCTCATGGTAGTTGGCCTTGGCATCCCTAATCCTGATCTCTTAAAAATATCAAGGGGCATAAGATTTATGCTGGCCCCGTTATCATACAAAGCCTTATCAAAATCCTGCTGCCCTATGGTGCATGGAATGGTGAATGCTCCAGGATCTTCCCTTTTTTGCACTGTGGTCTTGGAAATAGTGGCACTAACGCGATGAGTGATACCCACAGTGTCGTGTTTCAATGGCTTCTTCTTCTTCTTTGTTAAGAGATCCTTCAAATACTTAGCAAACTCAGGCATTTCTTGGACAACGTCCATGAAAGGAATGTTCATCGTCAACTGCTTGAGTTGATCATAAAATTGCAAGTACTTGTCATCTTCTGTTTTCCTCACTAGCCTTTGAGGAAAAGGCGGTGAAGATTTGAATAATTGGCTCAAAGGGCGTAGAGCTCCAGAAAGTTTTGCTTTCCCTTTTTCCTGTTTTTCTGCTTGTGCCTTGAGATTATCAAGATTCTGCTCCTCTTCAGCTATAATAGGGACTTCCTCCTCTGTTTCTTCCTCTACAATAACATCAGATATATCAGGTTGCGCTTCTTCTTCAACAATTGGCTCGAGATCAATCACCTTTTTCTCAGCACCTTGAAGTATTTTTCCACTTTGGGTGCTAATAGCAGCTACATGCTCCACAGAGTTTACCCCATTACCTTTCAGATTTAGAACTGTACCACTTGGTAGTTGTCCATGTTGAGGAGTATTCACTTCTCTGGAAAGGTCTCTGAATTGCGATTCAGGCTTCTGAATGGAAGCGGAATGAGATAGTTGAACCTGAGACATTCCCTTGATTGTGCTCTCTATTCTGTCCTGATTCATTAGCATTTTCTGCATCATACTTTTTAGCTCTGCAGAATCATTAGCAGTGTTGCTAGCGGAGTTTCTAGCTGAGTTGTCTCTCCACTGTTGGTAATTTGATGTTTGCCCCCTTGGTGGAATGTAGGGGTTCGAGTTCTTGTTGCCATAATTGATGTTATTGTAATTCCCTTGATTTGGATTTCCCTGATCATTTCTGCTATAATTGTTCCCTTGAAATTAGTGTCGAGGCTTTTGCCAAGGGTGGTGGCCCGGACCTTGATAATTTTTCCTTTGATAGCCCCCTTGCGAGTTTTTGACATAATTAGCATCTTCATACTGTTGTTGCCCATCTTGGTACATCCCCCCAGGGACTTGATACATGCCCTGTGGATGAGGTGGTGACTCTTCAACAACATTTACCCCTTGTGCATCCTTTTCTGCCAACTGTTGACACCCAATTTTGTCCCTCCTTTATTCCAATTTATTTCCTTGGGCTTTTAAATTTATTAACGAGCTAAATACTTTGTTTTCACTACTATTTTTTATTACTATTAACGTCGTTACTTTCATTACTTTATTACAAATTTTAAATGGTTTGTCATCGTTTCATTTTAGGGTTTGTACTCGTTAAATTAATTTTACTTTATTAAATCCTTTATTTTATACATACTAATTACTATTTATCTCCACATAATATATATTGTACTAATTATTAAGTTAAAAGCCCAAAAAATAATTAAATTAAAGGAGGAAGGGTCCATGTTTTCAGCCAAATAAATGGCCCAAACGACAGCCCATTACCCCTAAAACTTTCGGACCAGCTGAACCCATTTTCCCTTTCACCCGGTCCAGCCCAATTAATTCCTAAACTACCCACACGATCGGCCCATCAATAACACCTGACCCGGCCCACTTTTCTTTTCACCCTTTTCTAAACCTAATGAAACCCTTCAACCAAAAAAAACGCCGCACAGCCTTCTCCTTCCTCTCTCTCTCGTCTCTTTCCCTTTCTCAGTAAAATCCAAACCGTGCTCAACCATGGCAGAGCTTTGCCATGTTATTTTCGTGCAATACACAGTCCCTCGTCTCTCCTCCCTCTCTCCTCTTCCAGTAAAATCCAGTTCCCCCTTTCACCAAATAGCCTTGTCTTTCCATTTCTATACAACATTTGTCCTCACATCTGCTCACCCGCTTTCGTTTTGTCGTTGAAGTGGCAGAGAATTCCATTCTTCGTGTCAAAACACCACGAATCTTCACAGACCATAAATGGTCGAACCATTTTCGTAAATACCGAAGCAAATCACGTGAATCAAGTCCCTAACGTTCTGATTTTTGAAGGGATTTGACTTCGAATCCCGCCCAAACAACGAGGACATACCCTAGTTTCGTCTACTATAAATATATCGCTAAGGATTCAGCCGAAAGGGGGATAAAAACACTGATTGGGGATTTTTTGTGGGGAGTTAAGTTTATTTCTTTTGCTTAGTCCCGTCTGGTTAAGAAGTCTATTTTTTTAGGAAGAGTTCGTTGGGTCTGGTCTGATTTCCCCTTGTTTTCCAATTCTCTTTTGTTTCATTGTGTTCGGGTGTATTGAGGGTTGCACTCGAAAAGGATCGAACGTCGTTCACGTTCGAGCGTAGATCCGAGACCCAAGGCTCCCGTTCACTGCACCCACAACAGGTAAAACCATTATCCCTTTTTCTATTTTTTGTTGTTCATTACTGTTAAGATGAGTTCCCATGTAGTATAAAATGTGTTGTCTACAGTTTTGTTGCTTTCCTGGGCTTAATATAATTCTGTAAATATGAATGCACATGTCGAGTACAATGCGCGTTTGCTGAAGTGATCTTTTTTTTCGAATTTGCAATGTTTGGCTGAAACTGGACTTTAGAGTTTTAGCGTTGTCTTTCGAACTCTGTCCGAAATGATAGATGATAATCTGGATAAAACAAGATGGACAGTTTGAGACTTAGGATGGTTTACCATATCATTACTGCATGGTTTAAGTCGAATTCGATTAATGTTAGATGATAGTTGCTGGTTTGGTTAGTTGTAGTTTCCTCTAGCTTACATTGCCGTGACTGTTTGTTAAAGAGGAATTTGATCAATGTTAAAGGGTTGGTTTGAGGTTCATACTAGTTCATACTATTATAATTGACTGTCTTAAGTTGAACGGGATCGGTATTGAACTGGAGTTTTGCAATAGCTTATGCTGATATGGTTGTTTGCTTTAAGTCTATAATGACATAGAAACTATTCAGTAAGCTTGATGTTTAGGATATTTTAACTTAAGTTTGGATGTTGCATTGGCATAAGACTAGTATTATTCGCATACTTTATCTTGAATTCATAAGTAGCCAAGTAAAAGGATGAATTGAAACTGCTTTTCTTTGCAAGGTCTGTGTTCAGTTTGGGAGGTATCGATGTTTGAGCTTGTAAGGTTGATTTAAGTATATAGGGTGTTGGCTTTGCCAACCCCAAAATCTCTAGGAAACATGTATACTGTTCGGGCTTGCATCTACTGGTGAACATGATGTTCCCTTTTTCCCCTTTAGACTGCTTGTATTCAACTCGGATTGAAATGACTGTCCTGCTACTTACTTGTTGTGCATGAATTTATGCAGTCGGCTGGCACATCTTTAAAAGCTTTAAGATTCTAAATCTTTCAAACCTTTGTGCTAAGTGAGGTTTGGGTTTGTTTCCACATTCATCTAGCCTTTGTTTTTTCCAAATGATGGAATTAAAATGGAATTAAAATATGTATGTTACCACACTTATATGCTAGGAGAACCAGAATACTTTATCATCAAGTTCAATATGAAACACAAATTCATTTAGTATTACTTTCACTTTTCCTACTTGTCCTCTCCCTATTCCCTTTCTGATTTTTCCAGATAAGTTTAGGATGCATGGCATTCGGCTAAGGTAGTTTCATCATAAACTCTTGAGTGGCTGTCATTTAGTTACAAGTCATGGGAAAGTCAAAGTTGTTTGTCATCAGTTATGTGGGGTTCTGCGTATAGTTTGGCTTCTTAAAGTCGTCATGGACTGTGCAAGCAATGTGTTCATCTGCTTACTGTATTCGATGATCAGTTTGATATTATGTTCCATAGCTAACCACGTTTTGAATCATTCCTTACTCCTTTTAGATGTAGTCTCTCTTAAAACAGTAACTGACCCAGACTCCTCTAATAGCGTGTTCAGCCAATTTAAAGCTTAGTTACATGTTTAAGTGTTTGTTGGTTTGTGTTATTTTACTCATTTGAAGTTATTTAATCGTATCAATAGATGTCTAATCCTTTCCTTTTGTTTTTATGCATGAACATTGCATACGAGTCCGAGGGGACTCGCCTTCTTCCGCATCCGGTGTTGGGCCAAAGCCAAACGAAATTTTCCTCTCGAGTCAGCCCACCCGCTAAAAAAAAAGAAACTGGGCCAAAGCCCAACAGCGACACGCAGCAGTAGTTCTAAAATGGGCTGAGCCCATTAATTATATTTGCTCCCCCCCTTTTATTTTATTTTGTGTGTCTAACTTGTATTATGCAGCTAACATTTTACTTTGTTTTGGTTTTCTTAGCTAGAATGAACCTTAGTAGGATTAATGGGTTAATGTTAGTATAATGGGTGGTTAGTCTAAAAGAGAAACTAATAATTAACTCCATAAAGTTTCATTTTCCTCTTTTCATATTAAAGTTATTTATAGTATCTATAATATTTACTTTTTAGAATAATTGATTTTCAATAGCGTAAATTCATATTTTTGAGTTAAGGGAATCATATTTTTACTCTTACTATCTTAGAAATTTAAACATCATAAATTTTACGTACTAACGTTAGCTTGTTTTGAGAAATAAGAAAAACGAACTAGTTTTCATAGATAACTGTTCCACTTCTTCACTTTCCGACACTTGAAACATGTATTTGTTGAAACAACCTTTACATAGTTTATATTGAACTTATATTTTTCTTTTCTATAAAACCTTGAAATGTTTATTAACATTAACCTTACAAACGACTCTTTTAATTACTTAGTTAGCATAATTCCTTTTCTCCAAATATTTACAAAACGTTATACATCCCGCACTTTTTTTTAGTTTACTTATAACTAAAGTCTTTTATGCAAAAGAATATTATCTTTTCTAAAAGCCTTATTTTAAAATAGCATATTTACATTTCCCTATAGCCTTGGCAACACTTACAAGATATTTTCTTACATATTATAAAATATTACATCTACATTCTTAGCCTAATTAAATTTGAGTTCGGTCGGTTAACCATTATTAATGGAATTTAGAGGATGCCTAATACCTTCCCTCTAGGTTATTTGAACCCGTACCTAGAATATTTTTGGTTTCGTAGACTTTAATAAAATCAACTCTAGATAATTACTTTGATAAACTTTAGGTGCCCTAATTCACCGTAAATAATTAGGTGGCGACTCTTAACTTTAAATAACCCCGGAATTACCGGAATGTTATAAACTATTTTGACCTAGGTTAAAATAGGGTATAACACCAACTTCTTTGATAATAGATCCACCGTGGTTTGCAATTGAGCAAAGGCATGATCTCTCTCATGGTTTTCTTTTGCAACAGCAGCTAGTGATGGACTACCATAAGAGAGACTCTCACTATCAGTTGAATGCCAAGCTTGATTGTGGGTGGTGAGTTTATCAAGCAAACGGGTGATAACGATAAATGACTTGTCCATGAAGCATCCTCCTGCGGCAGTATTGACAGTAATCTGATTCATTGTATCTAAGACCTTGTAGAATTTCTCCGTGAGAATAGCATCCGGAAACCCGTGAGTTGGAGATTGAGCTAGATAATACTTGAACCGCTTCCATGCCGAATATAATTGTTCCCCCGGGAGCTGTTTGAACTCAAAGATCTTATCTCGAAGTTCAGCCTTTTTGCTCGGTGGGAACCACTTCTTCAGAAATGTGTTGGCTAGCTCGCTCCAGGTATGGATAATATTGCTAGGAAGATTTTCATACCATTCCCTTGCTTGGTCAGCCAAGGAATATTTGAAGACCCGTAACCGTAGTGCATCAGCAGAAACAACACCTTGGGATTGTTGAGCACACACGTGCAGGAAGTTCTTCAAATGTCGAAATGGACAATCCTCCAAAGAATTTCGAAAATAACCTTCAAGTTTCAGCAGTTGATAGATAGAACTATCAGTTTTGAACGTAGCATTTCCAGTACTAGGAGGGACCACAGCAGAAGCATAATCAGCCTCATTGATGAATTCCGCAAATATATTCTCCTCTTCGTCCTCTTCTAGTGCAAGTGGGTTCACTTGGACTCCACCTTGGTTTCCCTGATTGTGATTCTGTCTTCCAGCCATGTTCACCTGGTTCACCACAACAGCAAACAAGGTGTGATGGAATAGAAATTTTTTTAAAGAAGAGTACGCACAATCAGTAATTTCTAAACCGTATTCCACGGCAACGGCGTCAAAATTTGATACGCTCAAATTACACCTATTAATGGCGTAAAGCGGACGTTGTCAAATATAGTAACCCAAACAAGCTTGGGGTCGAATCCCACAAGGAATATGGAGATAAAATGGTACTAATTGTATGCGATACTAGTCTTTAAAGGCTTTAATCCTATTCCGAATATTTTGAAAAGAGATTTGGTTTGGAATAGCTATTTTGAAGTGATTAGAATTTGTTTAGATTTTGAGAACCAAAGTTGTGTCCCCGCGATGATTAGATGTTATGCTATGGGTGTCAATATGATATATTTCTAATGGGTCGAGGTTATGTATGCACTTAATCTCTAATACACTTTCTAATATTTTCCAATAGTTAGAAAGTATTTCTTTTCATGATTTTCCCAAATGCAGAAAAGTTATAAATAAGGGTGATTAAATATGCCAAGTAGAACTCATCTTATCCCTAAGCGAGTTCATTAAACGAGGGTTAGTGCCCCGAGTCCTTGTTATATTATTTCAAATCACACCCTAGTTCATCTTTCCAAATAAACTAGGGTTTGTGTATGAACAAGTGTTTGGAACCACTTATAGAACAATGAATACGAGAAATAATAAATCACATCACAACCCATTATATATATATATACAATGTTAGATACCCATTACATAGCACCCATCATTTGGGTCCACAACTTTGATTAAAGAAACTACTCACACATTATGGTCTCAAAAGTAGTAAGCAATAAATGAGACATAAAGCTTACAAAGTGTAATAAAGATGATGGAAAATGGAATCTTGTTGTCTTCACTAAGCTCCAAAAGGGGAGTATTCAATGATCACCCACCAAAGGAACTTTTTAAGTGGTTATAATAAAATCTGGATCCAAAGAAAAACCTAAAATGTTCTTTAAATAGGCTCAAAAAACGCACAGCAGAAACTGACAAAATTGCCCCCAATAGCAAGATCGACGGACCGTCGGTCGTTCGACGATCCGTCAATTTCTTCGTCCTTTGTTCCTTCAGCAATGTGTTCCATTCGACAGTGCCATCGACCAGTTCGACGCTCCGTCGACTATTCTGTCTTTTTCTCCTCTTGTTGAGAGATCCTGCTTGACGACACAAACGACGAAACGTCGATCAGTTTGACGCTTCGTCGATGCCTCCGTCCTTTGTCGTCTTCAACTTTGTCATCATTGGAAAATCGAGCTTATCGACACTTCAAAGGACTGTTCATCGGCTGATCGTTCGATGATCCGTCGATTTCTCCGTCCTTTGTTCCTTCAGCAATGTGTTCCATTCGACAGTGCCGTCGACCAGTTCGACACTCCATCGACTATTCCGTCTTTTTCTCCTCTTGTTGAGAGATCCTGCTTGACGACACAAACGACGAAACGTCGATCAATTCGATGCTTCATCGATGCCTCCGTCCTTTGTCGTCTTCAACTTTGTCATCACTGGAAAATCGAGCTTATCGATGCTTCAAAGGACGGTTCATCGGCTGATCGATGGAACATCGATTCTTCATTTCTGGCCAATTTTTCCTTTGTTCTTTGTTTTTTGCTTTTTGCTTTTGGGCCATTGTTTTCCTAAAACACAACAAAACATATTAACGAGCACCAGACTTACTTGAAAACAACCAAATTTCATAGTAAAAAGGCATCGAATGTGCCTAAAATCCGCGGCACATCATTAGTATACACACCGGGCGAAATCCCCTGGATAGCCGCAATACACCACCCAATAGCTTTTTTGTATCTTCTCAAGATCACCATTAACCTCTCTCTTTGCTCATCCGTCAACCGGGCAATGTGTTGATGGGTCCAAGAAACTCATACCTCAAATGTGAAGGAAGAGGTTTGAGTTCCAAAGTAGGAGGCTCAATAATTGAAGGCTTTGCAGGAGGAGTTTCTCGGTTTTCCAAGTCAAGATCAAGTTTCTTTGGATTGAGGTGGTAAAACCCCATTCCAATTAATGCATTGACCTTCTCCTCAAACTCTTCTTCATTGTCCCCTTCATAGTTCATTATCACCGCCACCAACATATCACCTATATGCTCATGTTCTATGGTTGTCTCCATTGCTTCATCAATTGTATCAATAACCGACACAACACTCATATCCGCCGGTTGTTTCATTGACTTGAAAATATGAAAAGTGATCTCTTCATCATTCATCCTAAATTTTAGATCACCTCTCTCCACATCCACGAGGGCACGCCCCGTAGCTAAGAATGGTCTTCCCAAGATTATGGGAACTTCAAAGTCAACTTCACAATCCAAGATCACAAAATCGGCCGGAAAAATAAATCGATCCACTCTCACAAGCACATCATAAAGAATACTAATAGGCCTCTTTACGGTCCTATCCGCCATAAGTAATCTCATCGTAGTGGGACGGGGAGTGCCCAATCCCAACTTGTTGAATATAGATAGCAGCATCAAATTGATGCTTGCTCCAAGATCACATAAAGCTTTCGCAAACTTGTATTTACCGATGGTGCATGGAATTGTGAACGCTCTGGGGTCTTCTTTTTTGTGTACCAAAGCTTTGGTAACGATTGCACTACAATGATGAGTGCCCCCCCAATGTTTCAATGCCAGGACTCCTTCTTTTGGTCACAAGATCTTTCATGAGCTTCGCATAACTGGGCATTTGCTCAAGTGCCTCAACCAATGGAATATTTATTGAGAGCCCTTTTAATCGTTCGATGAACTTGAGGAATTTTCCATCGTCCGCTTTCTTTTCCAATCGTTGGGGAAAAGGAGGGGGAGGCCTTATAACAGGTGGTGAAGCCCTTGGTACCTCCTCCGCTGCTTCCTTGTTTTTTGAAGCATCATTAATTTTCGGAAGGTCCTCAATAACAATGGGCTTTTCAATACCCGCCCGCATATTCTTTGGGTTCACTTCTTCTTCAACAACCATGGGTTCTTCAACCATTTTATAATCGTCACCCAACACATCCTTTTCACCAACGCCTCTTCCCCAATTGTTTTGCCACTCCTAGTAGTAATTGCATTGCATTTATGATCACCATCATCCCTTGGATTTGCAACTGTATCACTAGGGAGTGAGCCTTTTTGCCTTTGGTTTAGGATAGCCGAGATTTGGCCAAGTTGAGACTCCAATTATTTAATGGAGGTGGAATGTGAACTCACAACTTGACCCATGGATTTAACCTCATCTCTAGTCTCCTTGAAAAAGGTGTCGATGGATTATACTTTCTTCAACACCCTTGACAACATATCTTTAATTTTTGAACTGGCGGGATCGCTAGTGGGCGGTTGACTAGAGCTTGGTTGATTTCCCTTTAGAGGGACATACGGATTTGAGCTCCGATGATTGTTGTAATTGTTGTTGTAACCCCCTTGATTGTTGTCACGATTATCTCTCTAATTAGAGTGACATTGTTCTTTGTTCCAACCTTGATTTCCTTGACCTTGCCGCCAGGATCCTTGACTCGGACCTTGGTAGTTCGGACAGGAACCCTCCCTTAGATTGTTGACATAACTTGCCTCCTCATCAGACATTTGGAAACATTGCTCATCCGGAGAACCGCCTTCACAGGATTCTACTGCATTCACCTTTTTGCTTCCGCCACCCATGACATGTTTTGTAAAAAGGTCCATTTGGGTAACAAGTTTGGCCATGGACTCATCTCTCTCTTCCTCCTTCTTAATCATCTCACAAGTGAGCACATTTTTGGTGGAACTTCCTCCACCTACTTTCGAATCCCTAGTGTGTCATGCTTCATTAGTCTCGGTCAATTTATCCAACAATTCACAAACGGTGGCATAAGAATTATCCGTAATAGACCCCTCTGCAATGTTGTTCGCCACTGATTTTTTGATCGAAGCTAAAGACCTATAAAATGTTTGTAGAAGCACACTATCGGGCAACCCATGCTTGGGACAACTTTTCACTTTCTTTTTAAAACGAATCCAAGTTTCATGGAGAGCCTCATCAGGAAGTTGACAAAAGTTGTTGATTTCGTCAAGGAGTTGTAACATCCGCGATGGAGGGAAGAACTTCTTGAGGAATACTTCGGTCAATTCCTCCCAAGTAGTGATGGATCCAGACGGGAGATCATCTAACCAAGCCGTGGCTTCCCCCGTTAGGGAGTACGGGAAAAGTCATAGCTTGACTGCTTCAATTGAGATGCCCGGATGCACATTGGTAGAACAGACCCCAAGAAAGTTCCTAAGGTACCTATTCGGGTCATATTTGGGTAGACCACCAAATAGGCCCTTAGTGTTGAGCAGGTGTAGCATTGTGTTGGTCACGTGGAAACTCGAGTTTCCAATTAGAGGCGGGGTTGAATTGCGGCTGCATAGCCTGCCCCCGCAGCTTCTTCACCGACCGCTACTGGTGGATTTTGGATGTGGTTACCCTCTTCGTCCATATTACCTGCACAACACACAACAACAAAAGGAAATAAGAAAAGAAATAAAGACTAAAAGTAAAGTTTTACACTAGTTAGTAAATTTCTAGACCGTATTCCCCGGCAACGGCGCCAAAATTTGATACGCCCAAATCACACCTTTAATATCAGGAGTAAGTGGTCGTTATCAAATATAGAACCTACCGAGGTTGGGGTCGAATCCCACAGAGAAACAATGAAGAAATATACTAGTCAAGTGTAACACCCGACTATTAGTCTATATTTCAAGGGAGAGGGAAATATAATAGTAGGTTGGTTGTTGTTTGTTCATTAAAGACTAAGAATGGTTAAAAGATGTAAACTATTGGTGAATGGGACCAAGGTTGTGGTTCCAATGGAAAGTAATGTGCTTGGGTATCAATTTAACTTATTCATATGCCTATATGCATGAAGCCAAGGGTTACACGAGTCTTGCTAAAGGTTTTCTAACCAAATTAGAAAATTTCATCCTAGGATTTTCCAAGCCCTAGAATGTTTTATAAGAGAACACCCATTTAGCCTCAACTAGCTTTCCTATTCCTAGCTCAAGCTATTAGATGGATTTAATGACCCAAATTATTGCTATTAACTCTTTTCCTAACCTCTACTTTCTTTTCCAAGCAAAGTAATGGTATTAAGGCACAAGTAATGTTGTATACCATCACAAGACATTAATGCTTGAAGAGTTAATAGAAAACACCATTAGCATACAAATGAGGTATGAATATGAAACCCAAGCACATAACTAACACATTTGGTCCCACAAACTTAGCTAAAGAGATTAGCTACAAATATACATTAAAGGTAAAGCAATAATGTAAAGTGTATTCATAAAGCTTACAAAGTATTGAATGGAGAAGATGACAAAAGCAAAAGAATCTCCTAAAAGCTTCACCAACCAATAATAAATGAGCTCCACAAAAAGACAACTTAAAAATATGTAGAATAATGAGTCCAAAATGCTACAAAATCTATTTAAAGAATGTCCAAAACGGGAGCAATTTCCAGAAAAAAATACCCCTGCTCATCTGGTGCGAATCGCACTTGGTGTCGCATGTGCAACCTGCGAGTCGCAGGTTGCACCAAATCCTCGCAGGTACTACATCTTCAATCAGCTGTGGTGCAGCATCTGCCGCATCAGGTGCGACTCGCATGTACCACATGCGACTCACATGTGTTGCACCACTGTCTTCCTTTTTAGCCATCTTTGTCAATAGATGCTGTAGCACCTGCGACTCGCATGCAGTACATGCGATTCGTAGGTGATGTTCTGGTTCATTTCAGCTGGTTTTTGCTTCATTTTTCCTCAAGTCGCTTCCAACACATGTTATTCTACAAATTAACACAAAAACACGAGAAACGACATCAAAAATACATGGAGATTTACAAAAGACTAAGCAGTTGGCGTCGAATGTGCCGTAATTTCACGGCAGATCAATGAATTGCTCGTAGCAAATAGAATCTTTTAATAATAATAAATGCTAACCATGAAATAATTTCTTTTATAGAAGTATTTGTCTATATAAGTTTTTCAAATACACAAAGATCAGGCACACAGAAATTTGTAAAACCCTGCAACCTGCAAGTTATGAGAGAAAAAAAAAGGGAGTTTCATACCATAAACAAAGACTCGTGTAATCACCTATAAATGAAAGATGCAACCAATAGCTTTACAAAATAATGTAATTGTCTTGTGTTATTGTTTTCTTTTGCAAATACATTATATTATATAGTTCAAATAAGACAAAAATTAAATACAAAATTTAGCTGATTTTAAAATCTTAAATATTAGGATAATAATTAAATGGCTCCCTCACAATAAATATTTGTTTTCACAAGTTTGAATTTTCATGAAAAATATGATATATATATATATATATATATATATATATATATATATATATATATATATATATAGTACGTACAATTTTCTTTTTGCAAACAATTATCTATTTTCTTTATAAGTATGGTTCCGACAAAAAAAAAGTATTAACTTGAACATATTACATATTCAAATAGGTGATAAAAAACTTGACATCATAAATATTAAATACAAGTAACATGAATGAGAAATAAAGCATGCCTTTAAATCCGAGCTTAATCGACATGAAGTCTCAAGCACATACTCGGATCTTCTTTCGCCTGCAGAAAAATATTGAAGAATCAATTGATAATGAGATAGTTTCAACCGACTTCAAGTAAAGAGAGAGAAATTTAGATCCTGAACCTAAAATTTAAACGTGCGAGATTAAATTGCAAAAACACAATAAAATCACATATAAGATAATAAGCAAGTAAAGAAGAAGCAAAAATTGAAAAAAGAAAAAAGCTTAAAGCATCATGAGAAATTAAGAACATAACTGCATGTACTATAAAGAAGAAAGATTGAAAAGTAAAAGAGCAGCATGGAAGATTATTACTATGAGAATGCATATATATAGGATTTAATATCCGGCATCACAAACGTAGTGGAATTAGAACTCTAGTTAAAAGAAAATCCTAATTTGAAGAAATTATTGTACCGTCAAAATCCTATACAAGGTAAAGTTCTAAATATTTCTATTTTTCTATTATAAATTATTTGATGGAAGAGTTGTCTTTGAGATTTATACCTTACGTTCTTACCATAATAAATTTGAACAAATTGAATTTAGTACATTACTATCTTATTTACATAAATTCAACGTGGAAGCAATTGTAAAGCTATTAATATTATAATTTATATAAGGTAAAGCTTAACTTTTTATAAGGTAAATCATAATTAACATTAAAGCTCAAAATATTATTTCTTGCTACCTAATTCGTATAAGAAAATATTTAATAAATAAAATTTTAGTTAGACTTTAAAGTCCTAAATATTAGGAAAATAGTAAACTAATTTACGTGTGTTGACACCCAAATTTTGTCCCGCCTCTCCTCCGAAATACCTATTTACGCTTCTAATATTTTTGGCAAATTAAAAAATATATAGCCTCTTATCAATATCGGTGTTTCATTATTCTATTACAGTTACTAGCTATTATTATTATTATTATTATTAGTTCAAATACGAGCCCAATTTACCCCCAATATTTTCGGATTAACCCAAAACAATTTTATTCCCAGCCCACATTTTAATTCACCCCAGCCCAAATAATTAACCAACATTTCGGACCAGCCCATTCTTTTTAATTTTGCCCAGCCCATTACCCATTAAACCCGGTCCAGCCCACACCATCGACCCGATCCGCCCCTTCCACTTAGCAAAAGAAACCCATTAGGGTTTCCCTCATTTTCCTCAGCCACGCCGCACACCCCCGCTCCCTTCTCTCCTTCTCCCTCCTTGCTCCCTCATCTCCCACACGTTGCCACTGCCACCCCCATTCCTTCCTGTTCCCCACTCTCACTGTCATCTCCACCTTCGCCTGTTCCCCACGCCTCTGTCCCCCCACTTCCCTCTGTCCCCCACGCTCCTCTCTCTTTTCCTCACGAAGGAAAACCCTAGCTCAAACCCTAAATCAGCCTATAAATGTTCGTTTCATCATCCATTAAAGGGGGTTCTTTGAGTACCGGAAATCCTCTAAAAAAAGTTTTCAGCCATCCCAAAAATCCCTACGAAATATTTTAGCAGTCACAATATAGTTCAAATGTCGATTTAAAAATACTACACGTTTTCATTCTCTTTTCGCTGCTTCGGATCCGAGTGGATACTAATTCGGAGAATTTGAAGTGTTTCGAGGCATATCTGAAGCCCCGCACCCCACTTCGCTGCACCCGAAGAAGGTAATTCTTCATTTTTTTTTCTTAGCTGCTCTGTGTTATTTTAGTTTGCTATTATGTGATTAAAGCATGTTAATTTAGTTAAATTAATTTAGTTGGGTAGATAAGTCTGTTTGCGTGTTTCAGTGTCAGTCTATTTATGTGGTTAAGCATGTTCAGGTATGGTAATTTAGTTTAGTTTATTTAAACAGATAACAACCTTTCTCTAGTTAGTTTGATTACAATTCTTAGCAGTTTGATAAAGGTTTATGTGTTAAGTAAGTATAGTCATTTGTTGTTTATAGTGGTTCATGCTAGTTTAATTGAGTTAAAGCTAATCCAATATGACCTAGTCAATCTGTTATGAATCGGTTAAACGATCGTGTGGTTAGCTTAAGGGTATGAACGACCCATTTATTAATCTGTCCTTGTGTTAGTTAATTCAAATCAGTTAGTTATTGTAAATGACATGCTAAGTAGTCTTCTTCCATGATTATAAGGTTTGACTGGAAAATATGGTCTAAATCTTGTTTGCAGTACACTTGATGATTCACAAGTAGGATTAAAGGATATTATGTCTGATTGCGTCTATGCTTATAAATGTGATAATATGAAAATGAGTCTGTCAACTTGTTTTACAAATCAGTAGATGTTTACTTGTGGATTTTGGGATAAATTTAGGTCTGTTGATAAATAACTTAAAAGCAAAACTTGTTTGAATATATATGAGAAGATCATGTCCTACTCTTGTTTTGAATTAACTTGTAGAGATTAATGTGCTTAGTTCTTTTCTTCAATTGAATCCTACAGTGATTACTTTTAATTATCGAAATCTGATCAGCTGATATGTATAATTTTACCATATATCCACTTGCCTTGGTGGATATTATTTAATCAATGCATATTTGATCTGTTATTTGCAATTTGGTTCTGCACTGATAGGAAGAAACAGATTATTAGGTAAAAAATAGAATTTCTAGGATCCATTTCATCTATAGATTTTTGTTAAGTCCTGTTTGTATTCCCATATCATGTTGTCTAAGTTGGAAATGACCTGTTGAGATCTCTTCCCTGTTTTAATCAGCTGCTGTTTAATGGCAGCAGCCCTCTTGTTTGGTCTGAAATCTGTTGAGTTCATCATATGATAATCCTATGCTAAATAAATTTGAAAGATGTCTACTGTAGTTTGCTTAGGTGTGAATTTCGTGAACTTGAGAATTCGGAGCATATGTATTAATTTATAGAATATAGTATACTGAAATAGTCCTCTGTATTTGAACCTGACATTTCATCTCCGTGTCTGTTAAATATGTTCGTCTGTAAATATGAATATCCTTGTTGAATACCACTGCTGTATATGAATCTGTGGTCCAGTCCAGCTTGTCATGCATTTAATTCAGTTTGTTAATTTGAAACTGCCTTGCATAAAGTTTGGACAGTCGAATTGAAAATGATAGCATGGTCTTTTGTCATTCATGTATGTTATGTGTCCTATGCTGATGCATTTCTTGAATCAGATAAGAGCATGTCATTTAGTCTGCCATAACTGGAATGTTTATATTCTGTTATGAGATTAGCTTGGGGAATGCCAATGAACAAATGCTTTGGGTTCAAATTGATTGATTATTGACTGTTGTATTCTAGACATTTTTTGAATCTTAAGAACAGCCGCCGACCTTGACTTAAATAATTCTGTATAAATTGTGTGGCCTGTGATTTGAATTAGTTAATGAATGCTGGGAATGTCATGTTTTGGTTCGAAGATGCGTATGTCCTGTATGGTTTGTGCTTTTGTTGGAATATCCCATGATATATTAAATATTGTGTTCAAATAATGCATTACGTTGACTGAAATTAGAACTGGTACTGTTGGGCTGAAAGTCTGTACTTTGAAGAAGAAAAGATAATTACCCTTTATAATTTAGTCGAGCAGAATTGCTAGCTCTTGGCAGAAATGATATTTTGCTGCAATTATTAGTGTTTTGCTTTGTTAATACAAAGAAAATGAACTGAAATGTGCCTGAATGCCATAAATATCCCTCCTAAATTCAGTAGATGTTTGGTATATCATGAATCTGCCCTGTTTTTATGTCATAAGTGTGTGGTGGCTGATTTGTGTATACATGAGGTATACATTAAATATACATACTATATACATAATCCTACTGATCTGTTTTGAGCTTATATTTTACATGTTTGACCTTATTCATCGATTATATACTAATCATTTTCTTTCGTTTTTATGCATGACTATCGCGTACGAGTCTGAGAGACTCGTCTTCTTCCGCATTTGGAGTTGGGCTAAAAGCCCAATGTGACTTCTCTCCTGTCCAGTTCTGTCCTCAACAAAAAATATAGAAAATAAAGCTTCTGGGCCAAAGCCCAATAGACAACAGCAGCAGATCAGCAGTCCTAAAATGGGCTGAGCCCATTTAATATCACTTGCTCCTTTATTCATTTTTATGCATTTGATTTGTATTTGTGCAACTAATATTTTACTTTGTTATTTCCTTAACTTAGATGAACCTTAGCAAAATTAGTGGGGTTAGTTTTAGTAATGGGTAGTTAATCCAAGGAAACTAACAATTAGTTCCATAAGTTTTATTCTCATCTTTTCATGTTAAAACTATTTATAATGTCTAATATTTATTTTATTTGGAACAATTGATTTGCAAAACAGCTTGACTATATATTTTAAGTAAAGGGAATCATATTTTATTCTTACTATCATAGACATTTCTAAAGCGTCGCTAATGCACAAATATAACTCAAGTATATTTTATAAACATTGTTTTCAAGATTCATCCGATTATACATATTTTTAGTTGAGCATAGTTAAATAAAGTTAAAAAGAGAAAGAAAACTCATTATATTTTGCAAGTCTCATTTTTTTAAAATAACATTATTATTTAAAGCTTAGAAATATTTATAGTTTATTTTAAATAACATTTGAAGTCTCTTTTTGTGCAAATTATCCTGCAAATCTTTTTTTAAATGGCATTTTTTAAAACCTTAGCATATTTTTAAATCTTATTTTAAACAGCGTTATTATATTTTTCTTTAAAACCTTAGTAAATATTATAAGTCATTTTCTTAAAATTTAAGCACTATATTTAACCTTAATTAATTAACCTAAGTTTGACCGGATAACCGTAGTTAACGGATTCTAAAGGATGCCTAACCCCTTCCCTTTAGGATAATATAGAACCTTTACCTAGAATCACACTGGTTAAGCAGACTATTACCAGAGGTTTAGTTAGCTTTACCTTAGTTAATAAATTAGGTGTCCTAATTCACCGTCAAATTAATTAGGTGGCGACTCCTTAAAATAAACAAAAAATAGGAATCACCAATATGTTGTACTCCTACTTTAACCCGGTTAAAATGGGGTATAACAACGTGTTTATTTATGCTAGTGGTAAATCAGCACCAAATTGGTGTTACTATATTTATGTGCTACTTTAATAATTTAAAATAGTCCTAAATTTTAGTCATATAATTCAAATAAGGAAAGGTTAATAATCAACTTTTAATGAATTTTTAAATTTTAAATATTAGAAAAATTATTAAATGATCGTTTTGTCTATTGTAGAATCTTTTAATTAGGGGCAAAAAGTTCAAACTTTTTCTATTATAAATTATTTGATGGAAGAGTTGTCTTTGAGATTTATACCTTACGTTCTTACCATAATAAATTTGAACATATTGAATTTAGTACATTACTATCTAATTTACATAAATTCAACGTGGAAGCAATTGTAAAGCTATTAATATTATAATTTATATAAGGTAAAGCTTAACTTTTTATAAGGTAAATCATAATTAACATTAAAGCTCTAAATATTATTACTTGCTACCTAATTCGTATAAGAAAAGATTTAGAGTTTGTTTGGATGGACTTATTTTAAGCAGCTTATAAGCTGCAAACAGCTAAGTTAAATGAGCCAAATTATTTTTTTGAGCTTATTTTAAACACAAAATGACTTTAAGCTGGCTAGCCAAACACTCAAAAAAGCGGAAAATAGCTTATAAGTAACTTATAAGCCAATCCAAACGGGCTCTTAATAAATAAAATTTTAGTTAGACTTTAGAGTCCTAAATATTAGGAAAATAGTAAACTAATTTACGTGTTTATTTATGCTAGTGGTAAATCAGCACCAAATTGGGTGTTACTATATTTATGTGCTACTTTAATGATTTAAAATAGTCCTAAATTTTAGTCATATAATTCAAATAAGGAAAGGTTAATAATCAAATTTTAATGAATTTTTAAATTTTGAATATTACAAAAATTATTAAATGACCGTTTTGTCTATCGTAGAGTCTTTTAATTAAGGGCAAAAAGTTCAAAAAATATTTCTAAGGCCTTTCGCACTTTTAATATAATATAGATTAGGAAAATGTTGTTGTATATAGCACATTGCTGTTTCTTGTTGAATAGAAGCACAGTTTAATTAAAATCTGCTGGAACTGTAAATAGATGTGGTATATGGAACCAGTTGCAAGCATTTTAGAGACCTTTTGTATGGATAATGAATCAGATCTTTCAACTTCCTTGCATTTTATATGCAATTCTTGATTTTCTCTGCAATATAACTTACTTATTATCTGCTTGTCCAAGTTTATGAACACTGATTTTTGGTTGAGACACATGCGCACACATGTCATGCATCTCCAACGCGTCGGTTTGCTTTAAATTTGTTTTATGAGAGCTATAATATCTTGGTTATACCTCGAACCTTCTTTTAAGATCGTACAGCAATTATGAAAAATATTTCATGGATAGTTAATTTGATAGAAAAATAAAAGGAAATAATATTAAATGATAGGTACTAGTTTACAGTGATACAAACATAATTTTAAAGTATTTTAGAACTTTGAAAATTACCTGAAAATGTTAGCTTAAAGGGCTAAGGTGAGGAGATAACTGAGACTTCGCACAATTTTATAAAATAATTCGATTTTTTTTTTTATTATTAAGAAATTTTACTACCAACTGACAATAATTGTGTGCATCAACTAGGAAATCTGAACTACCTGAACATCAGCCCCAAGAGCCAGTAAGCAAAACAGAAACAAACCAACCTGTCATCTCTGCTCTAGCTTGTACTTAAGGATATATGTAATTCGAGTAATTTGTGTTATATTTCATAGTAAGAATATATTTACTAAACTAAGTCATTTATATGTCACTTACAAGTAAATTCGTATGATAATATTAATTTTCTGAATAGCACATAATCCCCTTCTTCCCATTTTTTACTGTCGCTTTACCTCTTTTAATGCCATTAAGAAGACAATAAATAGAACATATAATTTATTATATTACCCCTATATAATAGAGGTGGATTGATTTTTCCTCTTTTATATTGTGCATACTTCTTTAATTAAGGGTGTAGTTGAACACAATTGTCAATTTTAGTCTTGAATTCCTAAAACGGCAATTATTTTTGAAAAAAAAAATTGAGCTAAAATGACAGTTAAAGGGACGGAGGGAGTATCAATTAGTAACATGATACTCCCTCCGTTCACTTTTATTTGTCCACTATGGACTTTGCACACCCCTTAAGAAATAATATATAAATGAAATGCATAATTTCCATGATACCCATATTAATTGGTGTATAGTCTTAATGGATTTGGAAAATAATTTGAAATGAGTAATTAATGTTAGGGGCAAAACAGGAAAAATAAATTATTTTTCTCTTGATATGCGGAAGTGGACAAGTAAAAGTAAAAATTCATTTTTGAAATAGTGAACAAGTAAAAGTGAACGGAGGAAACTTTGTTTGGATGGTTGTTGCCTATTGTTTCATAATATATCGTATTATATCATGTTGTGTTGTATTGTATTGTAACGTATTGTTTTGATGAATACAACGTCTGGATAGATCATATCGTTTTTCGTCGTTACATAATGTTAGACATCAACAATTTGAAGAATAAACCTACAAGAAAAGTAGGGTATGGTGTAGAGGTATCATAAAAAGATAGAATAAAGTAGAGTATAAAATATGATTATTAGATAATAAGTAAAGAAAAAATGAGGGGAAAAAAAAGGAAAACACCAAATCAGTAGTTACATAAAATGAGACTTTTTGTTGTTACATAACAATGAATTTAACGATACGATACAATAAATTTAAAGTAACAATCAAAACATAGATTGTATTTAAACTAACAACACAATGCAATACAACATGTAACAACCATCCAAACAAAAACTGGCTAAACACCACAATTATTTGAAAAAAAAATAAAAAAAATCTAGCTATGATATCATAAGTAAAATTACAGTATCAGTATGATCATATATAAAAGATTACTAGCGCGGTAGAAAAAAGAAAAGAAAACTGTAATCTCCATCCATTTTCCTTCTTTCTCCTTCGTCATCACCCGCTACTCCAAGTTACTGCCGACGTGAAGTTAGTTCCTTTTCATTTCTTGTTTTATTTTTCTTGTCGATAATAATTGATGCTATAGTTACAAATTTTCAGTTCTCTCAACTGTTAATAAAATAGTTTATCACTACTGTTAATAAAATAGTTTATTACTACTTCTGAAACTGATTTCTTGCATGGATTAGATTGACCTATCTGGTTTGTATTACAAGTTAAAAGAAACATAATGTACGTCAAAAATTGGTACTGTTAACTTATTATTATTGGCATGAAAGACTACTGCTGGTAACTCTCAACATATACTACAAAATATTGCCAGTTGTTTATGTAGGAATTCAACTTCTTCATAAGTTGAACAATCTTTCTCTCCCTTGAATTTTTCTTGGAAATTAGTGTAGCGAATACTCACGATCTTTCTATCAATTCAAAAGAAATGAATTGGGTCGAAGGTTAATTTCTTTAATGGGGTTGGTGTTGGAATTAATGCATTCACAAGGATAGTATCCTTGACTTTTATGTTTTCTAGGAGTTCTTTATTGTTTCAAAAATATCATTTAGTCTTTCAATATTATCTCTTAGTTTTTCAAGAAATCTTTTAAAAGTTTGTGATACATGTATCTAGTGAATTGTGATACATGTATCTAGTTATTTGTGCAAGACTTTTGAATTGGTTTTTTGAGTAGTATAAATAGAGATGTAATTGATGATTGTAATCATCTCAAGTGGCCTTAAGTAGCCTAATACAACTTGAGCATTCTCTAAGAAAAATATTCTCTTCCTATTCTTTCCTACAAATTGGTATTAAGAGCAGTTTTCGTTTTTAATCTGGGGTTAGGTGAAGAAAAAAAAGTTATGGCATCTAAAACAAATGATGGTGCTGATTCTTCAGTTGTTCTTACTCCATATTTTGATGGAAATGACTTTGAATACTGGAAGATAAGAATGAGAACTTATCTAAAAGCTGAAGGTTTGTGGACTATTGTTGCAAATGGCTATGAAGAACCAGAAGACGATGGTGAACTTTCAGTAGCTGAGATGAAAAATCTTGAGGCTAAGCGTCGTCAAGATGCAAAGGCTTTGAGCAAAATTCAGATGGGAGTCTCAAGAGCACTTTTTGCAAAAATTGCTACTTGTGAGACTGCAAACCAAGCTTGGGAGTCTCTGGAAGCTGACGTGTATGGTGATGAAAAGGTACGCACTATCAATTTTCAAACTCTTAGAAGAGAGTTTCAAAATTTGAAGATGATAGAATCTGAAAAAATCGATGAATATTGCACAAGGGTCATGAATATTGTTAATGAAATGAGAAATCATGGTGATGAAATTTCTGACCAACAAGTTGTGGAAAAGATTCTAATTAGTGTCACAGAAAAGTATGAGTATATTGTTGCTATCACTGAGGAGACGAAAGATCTTTCTAAGCTTTCCATCAAAGAGCTAGTTGGATCATTTCGTGCACATGAGAAGCGAAGATTTTTTCGTGAGAATCAACCCAAAGAGACGGCTTTCCAGTCCAGAACCAATGAGAATTCTCAAAATTTCTCAAAGAATCAACAAAAAAAGAAGTACAATCCAAAAAAGAAGCAGGATCGTGATGGCTCTACTAAGAAGGTTGAAGTAAAAGGTGAGAAAAGTACTTGTCTTTTTTGTAAAATTTGCAAAAAGACTAATCATAATGCAGAAAAATGTTGGCACAAAGGCAAGCCCCAATGTAACTTTTGTAAAAAGTTTGGCCATATTGAGAAGGATTGCAGGCACAGGCAACGGGAGCAAGCAAATTTCTATGAAGGAAAGGAGGAAGAAAAGGAAGAAAACCTTTTTTATGCTTCTCAATCTGATGCTTCAGCAAAAAGCAATGAATGGTATGTTGATAGTGGTTGTACCAATCATATGACTGGAGATGAAAAGGCTTTCCTCTCAATTAATCGCGGCATCACTTCTAAAGTGAGAATGGGGAATGGAGCCTTAGTTGATGCAAAAGGTAAAGGTACCATTTCGATCAACAGAAAAGGGAGCGGTAAGCAAATTCATGATGTCCTTTATGTTTCTGACTTGGAAGAAAATTTGCTTAGTGTTGGTCAGCTCATGGAAAATGGTTATTCTCTTGTGTTTAGAGATAATTGTTGTAGAATTTATGATAAAATTGAGCCAAATCAAGTCATTGTTTAAGTAAAGATGATAAAAAGAAACTTTCCTTTACAACTTCATTACAATGCATTCAAAAATGAAGTTGCAGATGATTCATTGCTTTGGCACAAAAGGTTTTGTCACTTGAATTTTCATGGTTTGAAGCTTCTGAAGCAAAAAGACATGGTGCAAGGCCTTCCTGAGATACATACTGAGCTGGATCCATGTGAAAGTTGTATTATGGGAAAGCAACATAGAAAGTCTTTTCCAAAAGGGAAGTCTTGGAGAGCAAGTGTACTTTTGGAACTAATCCATACAGACATTTGTGGACCAATGAAGACTCCATCTCTGGGAAGCCAAAGGTACTTTCTAATTTTTATTGATGATTTTTCAAGAATGACTTGGGTTTATTTCTTGAAAGAAAAGTCAGAAACATTTGCTACATTCAAGAGATTTAAAGCCTTTGTTGAGAAGCAAAAAGGCTGCAGCATCAAAACCATTCGCAGTGACAGAGGAGGTGAATACACAAGTCGAGAATTTGAAGAATATTGCAAAAATGAAGGCATTGAGAAGCAACTTTCAACAGGGTACACTCCTCAACAAAATGGTGTATTTGAAAGGAGAAACAGAACCATTGTTGAAATGGCCAGAACGATGATGAATGAGAAAGGGCTACCAAAATATTTTTGGCCAGAAGCAGTACATACAGCAGTGTACATCCTCAATAGGTGCCCGACAAAGGCATTGAAGGATAAGACACCAGTTTAAGCTTGGAGTGGAATGAAACCTTCTGTAAATCATTTTAAAATTTTCGGGTGTATTTGCTATGCTCATGTACCTGCTGAAAAAAGAACAAAATTGGATGAAAAGAGTCAAAAATGTATATTTCTTGGTTATAGTGATGTGACAAAAGGCTATAGGCTTCTCGATGTCAAAACTAACAAACTTGTTGTTAGTAGAGATGTCATTTTTGATGAAAAAACAGCATGGAATTGGAAAGATAAAAAGGTGGAGAATACTTCTATCATTTATTTAAATGTGCCAAGTCAAGAAGAGGATGAGGAAGAGGAAGATGTCCCTCAAGGGGGAGAAATCTCATATCCAGAAAATGAAGAACCACCTCCAAGAGGAACAAGAATGTTGAGTGACATCTATCAAAGATGCAATTTTGCCTGTATTGAGACATAAAATTATGAGGAGGCAATAAAGCATGATGTTTGGAAGACAGCCATGGTAGAAGAAATTCAGATGATTGAGAAAAATAATACTTGGGAGCTTGTGGATATACCCAAAGAAAGAGAAGTTGTAAGTCTAAAATTGATTTACAAAATCAAACTCAATCAAGAAGGAGAAATTCAAAAGCACAAAGCAAGGTTGGTTGCTAGAGGTTTCACTCAAAAGCCAGGTATTGATTTCTACGAAACTTTCTCTCCAGTTGCACGTCTTGAGACAATTAGAACCTTGATTGCTGTTGCTGTACAAAAGAAATGGAAGATTTTTCAACTTGATGTTAAGTCTGCATTTCTAAATGGAAAACTTGATGAAGAAATTTATGTCGAGCAACCTCAAGGATTTTTTGTTCAAGGGGGAGAAGAGAAGGTGTACAGGCTAAAAAAGGCCCTTTATGGGCTGAAGCAAGCGCCAAGAGCCTGGTACAATGAAATTGATACATACTTTCTGAAAAATAATTTTCAGAGAAGTAAAAGCGAAGCCACTTTGTATGTGAAGCAAGAACATCGCAGCATTGTCATTGTTTGTCTCTATGTGGATGATCTGATTATTACAGGAAATGATTTGAAGATGATGCAGAAATTCAAGCAAGATATGATGCAAACCTATGAAATGAGTGATCTTGGGTTGCTACATTATTTCTTGGACATTGAAGTTTCTCAAGTGAAAGAAGGAATTTTTATTTCTCAAAAGAAGTATACTAAAAGTATTCTTCAAAAATTTAAAATGATGGATTGCAGGTCTGTGGCCATACCATTAGCAGCAAATGAGAAATTCAGAAAAGATGATGGAGCAAAGAAAGCTAATAGCTCACTTTACAAGAGCTTGATTGGAAGCCTGCTATATCTTACTTCAACAAGACCTGACATTATGTTTGCTGCTAGTTTATTATCCAGATTCATGCAAGAACCAAGCCAAGTGCATTTTGGAGCTACAAAGCGTGTTCTACGCTACTTGCAAGGAACAATGGATTATGGTATAATGTACAAATTTGATGGAGATTTGGACTTAATTGGCTATTCTGATAGTGACTGGCTAGAAGTATAGATGACATGAAGAGTACTTCTGGTTATGCTTTCTTATTTAGTTCTGTAACACCCCGCATCATGGAACTAAGTTTAAGCTCATATCATTAGAAGTCTAGTGAAAACACTGTAGGTTTGAGCGTTTGCAAAAATGGTTGATAGGCTTATTTCGGGCAGCGATAACTCCTTGATCCATTACGAATCTGGAAGAACCTCCTTGATGAAATGGGCATAACTCTTTGCACAGATGTCCGTTTAATCCTCATAATATACCGTTGGAAAGCTATTCATAGTGAGCCGTAACACAGACGAAATTTCCAGAACCTCACTGGAAATTTCGTTCACGATACGGTCCCAGGATACGGTCCGTCCCTTGTGTTACGGGTCGTACCTTGTGTTACGGACCGTAACAGTGTACCGTAACACAGGGAGAATTTCCATAAACTTTCTGGAAATTTTCGACAAGGTACGACGCCACGTTACGGTCCGTCCCTTGTGTTACGGGACCGTAACATGGGCGTGTTTTGGTCCGCAGTTGAGTTTCGGGTCACCTGACTTCGGGAGGCCATAACCCCATCGTAAGTTGAGAATTTGGGAACACTCAAAGAATGAAAGTTGTAGATAATTGAAATACCTTTCCAACCATAGGTTGTGGGTTCACAGGCGACGTCGGGATAGGGAGATATGGACGTTTTAAGACAGAACAGTCCCGACCCGTTTTCAAGTTGGGTCAACCCATGTTTTTCCTTGGTATATATAGAAAATAAAACCCTAGCAGCCCACTTTTTCTCCAAAAATTCAGATTTTAGAGAGAGGAAGTGAGAGAGAAGGGAATCTAGAGAGAAGAAGGAGAAAATCAACCAATTTTAAGGCCCCAAATCCCAAAGTTCGTGAAGGATAATTCGTAGTACAAGTTGTGGTCGTCATTTTAAGCTAAAGATCGGACTTGGGGGTGTTGATTTCGTGGTGACTACCCAAAAAGGTAATATTTCTACTCCCTAATCACTTATAGTTGTGAATTGATGAATTCTTGGGAGAATAATAATTGGGTTTGTTGAAGATGATTATATGAATTATGCTAGAATTGTTGGATTGTTGATTTGGGATTGTTGTATCCATATGGTTGATGAAAAATGATGTTAATTACATCTAATGGGATTGTAGAATTAGCTAGAAGTAAAAGGATGGGGATTTGGTGAAGAAAACACCATTAATGAAGGTTATAAAGCTTCATGCCTATTAAGTGTTTGATAAAATGCTTAGATGAACAAAACATGGATATGGTTGCTAATATAGAATCCCTATGACTTGTATTGCTATAGATTGAAGTTGAAGGGATTGAAAGACATTGTGATACGCTCAAAAGCGAGAGGTTAAGGTATGTAGAACTTCCATCCACATGTGGGAACCTCTACGTTTTCCCCATGATCTGTTTATAAAATCTATGAAGTTCAAATCCTAGGGCATTAAATCCAACATATTGGTAGCTCGTAATTATGTATATATGTACATGAATTCCCGTATATATGTTCGTTATTGTATTCCTAACCTTCCATTACGGACATTAGGAATCCTAGCTTAATCCATGAATCATGAATTCTTCCTCATGTGTTCTCATTATGTTCATATGAAACTGCATGAGTTATTTTGCAAGTTATAAACATGTTTTCAAGTCAACTACAAATATATGATTATGAACTATTGTATTACTCATGAATCAAGAACATGTTTGCAAGACTATGACAAGTCATCTTATGAAACTATTTTACAAGTTATTTCATGAAACCATGTTTACAAGATTATTTCATGAAACCATGCTTACAAGATTATTTCATGAAACCATGTTTACAAGCTATTTCATGAAACCATGTTTACAAGTTATTTCGTGAAATCATGATTTCAAGACAAGTACAAGTAAATTCACGAAAGTCATGGGCTTCTTAGCCAAATATATTATGTTCATGTTTTTGGGAGTTGCACAAATTACCGAGAAGGCTCAGATAGCCTGAAACTACGGAGCCACCGTAGGACAAGGATCGCTCCGCCCAAATAGGACAATACCTTAATTTTACACTGAATGGATCCATCAGGTACCTTACTACCTCAGGCAAGGTATGAGGGCTCTGCTGGTCCGGCGAGGTACCAGACTCCACGTACCCATGTGGTAAATTACTACCTTATACCCTGGCAAGGTATAGGGGCTCTGCTGGTCCGGCGAGGTACCAGACTCCACGTACCCACGTGGTGATATGATATGATATGTCGGTTTATGAAATGCTCTCCCTACTTATCATGTTTTACTCATGTTATGTATACGTATATGTACTCATGCTCATGTTCATGTCCAAGTTTCCAGTTTCAGTTCTTATCATGTTATTCCATGTCCCTTGTTGTTTCTTCCGGTTGCTTTACATACCAGTACATTCAATGTGCTGACGTCCCCTTTTATTGCCCGGGGGCCTGTATTTCACGATGCAGGTACGGAGTTACAGGACGACGCTTCTGATCATTAGGATTTACTCGTACCAGCTTATCGGTGAGCCCCATCTCATTCGGGGTTTAAACATTGTATTTCTCTGTTTAGTTTTGCATGTAAAGGTATGCTGGGGGTCTTGTCCCAGTAATTATGTTTTCCAGTCAGACTCATGATAGAGGTTTCATAGACTAGACCAGTCAGTTATGTTATGTCAGACATTTGGAGTCGTATAGCCATTTTGGCTCACTCATGTTTTAAACAAGTACTTTATTAAGTATTATGAATTATTACGTTTTACAAAGGCTCATCATGCATTCACGTTATATTCCGCTTATGTTATGCATCATGATGATTTAGCAAGTCATGTGGTTCGCTCGGTCACATGTAGTCAGGCACCGAGTGCCGTGTTACGTCCAGGCCATGGTTCGGGGCGTGACAAAGCTTGGTATCAGAGCCTAGGTTCAAGAGTCTTTAGGGAGTCTATGAAACCGTGTCCAGTGGGGTCACTTTTATATGTGTGAGGGCCCCATACATATAAACAGTTGACCACCAAGACATTCAGGATTTGTCTCATTTCTTTCTACTCTAGATCGTGCCATGAAGCTTAGAGCAATAAGTAACTTCTCTTCCTCTAGAATTACGTACGTATCGAATGCGCAAGCGATTAACAGGTAATTCAAGGTCCAAGTAAGGATGTTTACCCATAGGGAGTACAATTGTGCCGTACTTGCTGGTAACGGATGAGACTTCAAGTGCTATTGAAAGTGGAATACAATGTAAGTTGCCCGTGAAGGGGTGTAGTGGAATGAATGGTATGTTGAATGAAAATGATGTTCTTAAAAATGGAATACAACAGGGAGAGGATATCAGAGAAATTAGAAAAGGAGCCAAGTCAACAAGAAAAAGGTAAATCATGGAGGATCTCAAGGAAGTGGTGGCAGACAGTCTTCTGTCGGAGGTTATTAGGACCCACTCCATCTGCAGTTAAAGATTGAAAGGCAAAATAAACAGGAAAGTGTAACAGGTACAGTTTGATTTGCACATATGAAGTAAGTTCATCATTTTTATACTGCTGTTGAAATTAGGAGCCCTGTGTGGCTATGATATGATATATATGTATATATGTTGGCCTTGTGAGGCATTGTTGGTATTTCCTGCGTGCAGGTTTTGGGATAGTAAGAAATACAGAGGAAACTCTGCCAAAATTATTCTAGGAATAGAAGGAGAATGAGATATAAGTTCGTAATATGTTTGGAAAAAAAAACCATGTCAACAATAATAATAAGATTTGATTTCCTATTCAGATGAACACCTTGAGTGGGTGACAGTTCGGATACATCCGAATGCGTGTGAGAAAACAAGGGCTTAGGTTAAGTTCAGAGTAGAGTGATTAGTGGAAGAAGAAATCAGCTAGAGCCGTAAGAGAGAAAACTACAGAAGGATAGCCTTTAAGAGTTGTCAAAAGAGGTTGTCCTAAGATTTACAAGTGTGAACAGAGTTAAGGTTAAGATGGAGTATGCCAGTTATGAATACAGTAGCAACCCGTTCATGTAAGTAAATTTAGTTCTTTTTCCCCATGAGAAATTGCTCAGATGTGACTCAAAAAAAAATATCAAGTATGGGAAGTACCGCTCATGATTTAGGCAGACAAGAGAACTAAGATGAAAGAAGTTCACTGCTTATACAAGCTAGGAATTTGACTTTCAGACTCCGAAGTGGGTGGAGTTATTGCCCAGAACATGGCATTCCTGCTTAGTCATTGAAGTTAGAGAGAAGCAGTTTGGTGATTCCTACTTCCTGCAGATGAAAGAGAGGATTCACGAATAGAAAGCCTTAGCTTTTGAGCAGGAGGGAGATAATGGTACCTTGAGATATCGAGACAGATTATGCGTTCCAGATGTTGATGGGCTCAGAGAGCGAATCATGTTAGAAGCTCACAACTCTAGGTATTCCATTCACCCAGGTTCCACTAAGATGTATCGTGATCTCAAGGAGATTTACTGGTGGAACAATATGAAGAAGAATGTGGCAAATTATGTAGCTAAGTGCCCGAATTGTCAACAGGTTGAAGCCGAACACCATAGGCCTGGTGGCTTGGCTCAGAATGTTGATATTCCTGTTTGGAAATGGGAAATGATAAATATGGGCTTTGTATCAGGTCTACCTCGTTCAGCTAGGAGGCATGATTTAATTTGGGTGATTGTGGACAGACTTACGAAGTCAGCGCACTTCTTGCCAGTTAAGACCACAGATTGAACAGAAGATTATGCCAAGTCATACATTAATGAAATTGCCATATTGTATGGGACCCTAGTGTCCATTATTTCATATTATAGTGCTCAGTTCACAGCGAACATCTGAAAATCCTTTCAGGAAGGATTGGGTAGCAAGGTGAACCTTAGCACAATTTTTCATCCTCAGACAAATGGTCAAACAGATACGCTATTCAGATCTCATGTTATAATATTCATGTTAGTTCAATACTCAGATATTTATGTCAGCTCAGTATTCAATTAATCCAGTATTCAGCTGATCCAGTATTCAGTTAACTCAGTATTCAGTCAGCCCAGTCTTCAGTCAGTTCAATAGACATTCAGTTTAGTATCTCAGTAGTTTAGTAGTCATGTATTCATTCAGTTCAGTAACCCTGTGTCCTTGATTTCAATGGTAATTGGGATGACCACCTGTCTCTTATTGAGTTACTTACAAAAAAAAAATGGATTACCATGCTAGTATTGGTATGGCACTGTTTGAAACCCTTTTTGAGCGAAGGTGTAGATTACCAATTGGTTGGTTCGAAGTTGGTCAAGCAGAGTTGTTAGGACCAGATTTGGTTTATCAGGATATGGAGAAAGTCAAGTTAATACAGAAGCGTTTGAAAACGGCTCAGAGTCGCCAGAAGTCTTATACAGATGTGAGGCGAAGGGACTTAGAATTTTCAGTTGATGATTGGGTGTTCCTTAAAGTCTCACCCATGAAGGGTGTCATGAGATTTGGCAAGAAAGGCAAACTCAGCCCCAGATATATTGGACCGTACAGAATTCTACGAAAGGTCAGACTAGTATCTTATGAACTTGAGTTGTCACAAGGTTTGGCTGTTGTACGTCCCGTGTTTCACGTGTCCAAATTGAGGAAGTGCGTAGGAGACCTGTCGTTGGTTGTTCCTACTGATACTATAACAATTAAGGATAGTTTGACGTATGAGGAGATCCCCATAGCCATTCTTGACCGTCAGATTCGCAAGTTGAGGACTAAGGAAGTAGCCTCAGTGAAAGTCCTGTGGAGGAGTTAGAAAGTTAAGGAAGCTACATGGGAAGCCGAGGAGGATATGAAATCCATGTACCCGCACTTGTTTCAGCCCGCAGAAGAGATTTATGATGAAACACCAAGATTTTGAGGTATAGAGGCTTTCTTTTCATGCTTTTGGTCGTGTGTGGCCAATTTATAATGCTATTGTGATGTAGCCCTGTGAGGCAATGATATTATGGGCTGTTGTGACAGGTTGGTAGTGTCATATTACAGGGGAAACTCTGGCGAATTTGTTTTTGTAGAATCCTGAATGTTATCATTTGAGGACGAATGTTCCAACAGAGGGGGAGAATGTTAC
Source organism: Lycium barbarum (assembly GCF_019175385.1). Classification (NCBI taxonomy): domain Eukaryota; kingdom Viridiplantae; phylum Streptophyta; class Magnoliopsida; order Solanales; family Solanaceae; genus Lycium; species Lycium barbarum. The sequence continues at coordinate 10,611,494 of NC_083338.1, forward strand.
ACCCAGGAAATTTCTCCGTTAGCGTACCGCGAATAGACCCACGAAGGGTATGACGTATACGACATGTTGACGAGTAAGAAGTAATATTTAATGATTCCAAATGAGATTTCAAAGACATATGAGGTAGGAGACTAAAGTTGTTAAGGAAAGCAAGGTATATGTTGCGTGTCGGGCAAGAATTACGAGTATCGACATAATGATGGCTTAATGACATTTTGGAGAAGAGTTATAATGTCCCTTATGTATTCATGCCTCACGTTTCACGCTCAAGTTCATGTATTCGCTATTCATGTCCATGTTTAGGCACTGACGCTTTCATGAAACTATGTCATGTCAGTTTCCATGCCCCATGTCATGTTATGTCTCATGTTACACGCTCATGTCAGCTATCCAGTGCCCATGTTCATGTCTCAGTATTCACGTTTCCATGTAACCATGTCATGTTAGTTCAGTCTCCATGTTTCATGTCAAGTTTCCTTCATGTTCATGTCAAGTTTCTTTCATGTTCATGTAGTCAAGCCATGTCCAGACATATTCTCAACCATTATCCATCATTCGAGGACGAATGATCCCAAGGGGGAGATATTGTAACACCCCGCATCTTGGAACTAAGTTTAAGCTCATATCATTAGAAGTCTAGTGAAAACACTGTAGGTTTGAGCGTTTGCAAAATTGGTTGATAGGCTTATTTCGGGCAGCGATAACTCCTTGATCCATTGCGAATCTGGAAGAACCTCCTTGATGAAATTTGTAGCCCTATTGCATAGCTTTCCAACGGTATATTATGAGGATTAAACGGACATCTGTGCAAAGAGTTATGCCCATTTGAGTGAAGCATGTTCGCTGGAAAAGTCGTCTGCGTTATGGTGACATTACGCACCGTAACAGTGAGCCGTAACACAGACGAAATTTCCAGAACCTCACTGGAAATTTCGTTCACGATACGGTCCCAGGATACTGTCCGTCCCTTGTGTTACGGGCCGTACCTTGTGTTACGGATCGTAACAGTGTACCGTAACACAGGGAGAATTTCCAGAAGCTTTCTGGAAATTTTCGACAAGGTACGACGCCACGTTACGGTCCGTCCCTTGTGTTACGGGACCGTAACATGGGCGTGTTTTGGTCCGCAGTTGAGTTTCGGGTCACCTGACTTCGGGAGGCCATAACCCCATCGTAAGTTGAGAATTTGGGAAAACTCAAAGAATGAAAGTTGTAGATAATTGAAATATCTTTCCAACCATAGGTTGTGGGTTCACAGGCGACGTCGGGATAGGGAGATATGGACGTTTTAAGACAGAACAGTCCCGACCCGTTTTCAAGTTGGGTCAACCCATGTTTTTCCTTGGTATATATAGAAAATAAAACCCTAGCAGCCCACTTTTTCTCCAAAATTCAGATTTTAGAGAGAGGAAGTGAGAGAGAAGGGAATCTAGAGAGAAGAAGGAGAAAATCAACCAATTTTAAGGCCCCAAATCCCAAAGTTCGTGAAGGATAATTCGTAGTACAAGTTGTGGTCGTCATTTTAAGCTAAAGATCGGACTTGGGGGTGTTGATTTCGTGGTGACTACCCAAAAAGGTAATATTTCTACTCCCTAATCACTTATAGTTGTGAATTGATGAATTCTTGGGAGAATAATAATTGGGTTTGTTGAAGATGATTATATGAATTATGCTAGAATTGTTGGATTGTTGACTTGGGATTGTTGTATCCATATGGTTGATGAAAAATGATGTTAATTACATCTAATGGGATTGTAGAATTAGCTAGAAGTAAAAGGATGGGGATTTGGTGAAGAAAACACCATTAATGAAGGTTATAAAGCTTCATGCCTATTAAGTGTTTGATAAAATGCTTAGATGAACAAAACATGGATATGGTTGCTAATATAGAATCCCTATGACTTGTATTGCTATAGATTGAAGTTGAAGGGATTGAAAGACATTGTGATACGCTCAAAAACGGGAGGTTAAGGTATGTAGAACTTCCATCCACATGTGGGAACCTCTACGTTTTCCCCATGATCCGTTTATAAAATCTATGAAGTTCAAATCCTAGGGCATTAAATCCAACATATTGGTAGCCCGTAATTATGTATGTATGTACATGAATTCCCGTATATATGTTCGTTATTGTATTCCTAACCTTCCATTACGGACATTAGGAATCCTAGCTTAATCCATGAATCATGAATTCTTCCTCATGTGTTCTCATTATGTTCATATGAAACTGCATGAGTTATTTTGCAAGTTATAAACATGTTTTCAAGTCAACTACAAATATATGATTATGAACTATTGTATTACTCATGAATCAAGAACATGTTTGCAAGACTATGACAAGTCATCTTATGAAACTATTTTACAAGTTATTTCATGAAACCATGTTTACAAGATTATTTCATGAAACCATGTTTACAAGATTATTTCATGAAACCATGTTTACAAGCTATTTCATGAAACTATATTTACAAGTTATTTCGTGAAATCATGATTTCAAGACAAGTACAAGTAAATTCACGAAAGTCATGGGCTTCTTAGCCAAATATATTATGTTCATGTTTTTGGGAGTTGCACAAATTACCGAGAAGGCTCAGATAGCCTGAAACTACGGAGCCACCGTAGGACAAGGATCGCTCCGCCCAGATAGGACGATACCTTAATTTTACACTGAATGGATCCATCAGGTACCTTACTACCTCAGGCAAGGTATGAGGGCTCTGCTGGTCCGGCGAGGTACCAGACTCCACGTACCCACGTGGTAAATTACTACCTTATACCCTGGCAAGGTATAGGGGCTCTGCTGGTCCGGCGAGGTACCAGACTCCACGTACCCACGTGGTGATATGATATGATATGATATGATATGTCGGTTTATGAAATGCTCTCCCTACTTATCATGTTTTACTCATGTTATGTATACGTATATGTACTCATGCTCATGCTCATGTCCAAGTTTCCAGTTTCAATTCTTATCATGTTATTCCATGTCCCCTGTTGTTTCAAGAATATCATTTAGTCTTTCAATATTATCTCTTAGTTTTTCAAGAAATCTTTTAAAAGTTTGTGATACATGTATCTAGTAAATTGTGATACATGTATCTAGTTATTTGTGCAAGACTTTTGAATTGGTTTTTTGAGTAGTATAAATAGAGATGTAATTGATGATTGTAATCATCTCAAATGGCCTTAAGTAGCCTAATACAACTTGAGCATTCTCTAAGAAAAATATTCTCTTCCTATTCTTTCCTACAGTTGGCCCTGTGGTGTGTGGTGTGTGGTGGTGGTTATTGATTACTCTCTTGGTTCCATTTTGTGTAGGCCATGAAAGTTTTTGTCGCAATTATTGGAACTATGTGTTAATTGTGTGCCTTGATTTTCTTACCTGTTTGAGTTTTTACCTTTCACTGAAGGGTAACACATTTATCATGATTAATTTTACCGTCTCCTAGATAAGAAAATTGTTCCTCCCATATAATTATACCATTGGATGAGTACTAATTTAGAATTTGAGGAGCGTTAAACTAAGCCCGGGCTTCAAAATTGTGTTGCATTTCGTCTTTTCCCGTTAAGTTCTATCACGTTCAAGATAATTACTGAAATCTTAAGCTTTGAGTTGTGCAATATGTGTGTGTTTTGTATTGATCAGATCTGTCTCCTGATAATATAAATCTACGTACCATATTTGACATTTCCTTTTACTTGCGAGGAATGAAAACAAGCTCCTATAAATTGGGATTCTTTCCTTCTAACTCGGTAGAATCCACAATGCAGCCTTTTAAAGTTAGTGAATTCAGTTTACGAAGTGAATCTGTGAATTTTGTGTCCTCTCCATATTTTGTACTCTCTTCCGTATTCTCTTTTGAATTAGCGGATTCCTCATCTCAGCCTGTGATCATATCTCTAATTGACTGAACCCCGTAAATCTTTGTGTCTCCTTTGATACATTTCCCTTTATTGTTAAAATAACCATCGTTTAGTGAATGTTCGGTCAGATTTTGCAATATCACGGGTTTTGATCCTAGCACCATGATATATGAAGCTTAAGTTATGTAACCTCTTCATGCCAAACTTGGTACTTGGTAGAACAAGTTTTATAAGAATTCGATGTAGATTGATAAATGTTCCTGAATCCATACCTAATGTCTACTGGGAATTGATTTAACAACTAACACAACCTGCATGATGAGCTCTGCTTTGACATTGATCCATTCCACCTTATTTTTAAGATGGATGTTAGTGTGGATTTATCTATGCAAGCCTTTGAAACTATGATGTTACTTTCTTGACTAGAACTTATGTGTAGACTATAGAGCATATTCTATGCAACCTTCCCTTATAATTAAGTTTCTTTTTCTTTAAATTGTCAGGATTGACAATCACAATGACATGTAGCTCTGAAAGACGTGAAGATGGACAGGACAAAGTTGATGGACTTACAGATCTTCCTATTAATGTCATATACCAGATTCAGGAGCACATGGATATTGAGGATATTGCAAGAATTTGTGTCTTGTCTAGTCAATGGAGACATGTTTGGGCTTCAAACCCGAAGCTCAAATTTTCTATGAACTTTTGCATAAAAGAAACCTGTCAGGCACAATTGACATCATTAATAAAATTCTATCGCAGCACGATGGACCCATTAAGACATTTCTCCTTGATATTCCAGTAATAGATTCGTCTGAGCACTCAATTATTGATCAATGGATTCTATATTTGTCAAATGGTCTCATGGATTTCACCCTTTTGAATCTAGAAAATGTCTATGCTCCATATAAGTTGCATTCCGTCGTGTTCAGTATGAAACTAGTATATTTGAAACTGTCAAACTGCATTTTGAGGCCGCCTTGCAGTTTTGGAGGTTTCAGCAGGCTCAGAAGTCTTCAACTAAATCGAGTCATCTTTGAATTAGACGTTGCAACTTATTTCCTCCGGTTTCCAAACCTTAAGTTGCTGGAGTTTCAAGAGTGTAGTGGTCTTCATCATTTGAGTATACATGCTCCAGAACTTTCAACCTTAAAATTCGAAGACTGTGGCATTGACATAATTAAACTGGATACTGTCATGGACTGTCGTAAGTTGAAGGTTTTTGGAGTTTTTTTACAAGAAGTAGTTTCACAAAACAGACAACATGAAGCTATGAAATGGATAAAACTTCTGAGCAGCTGGCCTGAACTTAGAGCACTTGTTTTGGACAGATACTTCATCAAGGTAAGATGGAAATTGGTATCTTTACATAGCTTAGAATGACGCCACACATATTTGTAATTATTAAAGTTCTTCTTTTGGGGTTTTTTTGCTGTCTAGTTTTTGGCTTCTGCTAATGTAGCAGGGAGGTTGTCAGTGAGGCTCAATCAGGGCGTTCTCGGTCTTTATGATCTCGATTTTAATAATAAAGATCACATATTTTCCTTTCTATGCATCCTTAGAAGCTCTCCTAGTTTGATGTCACTTAGAATTTTGGTGAGTTGTTGAGTTCATAAGCTGTTACTCATTTTCCGAGTATAGAGTTGCGTATCATAATAATCTTTTCTTTATTCTACTTTTAGTTGAGAGCTTCCAGGGAAATAGATGTAAATCATTTTGAAGGACAACGTTGCAGCAGGATCGATGAACTGAATAACCTTCGAGCTCTGGAAATATCTAACTTCCATGGTTCAAGAGCGGAATTGACGTTTGTAAACTTAGTGTTGGCGTCTGCTCTGTCCCTCCAGAAGATCGTAGTTGAAGTAGACAAAGAAGTTAGTGAAAGCCAGGCCATTAAGATTACTGAGGAGTTATAACAATTCTCTCGACCAGATCTAATTGAATTACAAGTAATATTCCAATGATAAAAGTTATGATCACTCACCGCTGTTATGATTCCTATATTCTTTTGATCCCTTATTGATAAAGGGAATTTGAGCTTTTAGTCACTCAAATATTGATAAATTTTGATCTAGATTCTGGTGATATACTTGGCCAAGTACATTAACATTCAATTGAGTAAAATGTGCGCTTTTGTTCTTTCTACTTGTGAATCTTGACAAATGTAACAAACTATTGACCATTACATTTACATCCACCAATCTGTTTAGGATTGATAAGCAATTGTTGTTGTTGTTATGGTATTAACCGTTACATCATTTATATATATATATATATATATATATATATATATGCGCTACGTTAAGTTTGTATCCGTACTCCATATGTGAGGGTGCGACACCAAATATTACTCTCTCTGTCTTAATTTATGTGATATACTTTTCTTTTTAGTCCGTCTAAAAAAGAATGATACATTTCTATATTTAGAAATAATTTAATATAAAATTTCTCTTTTTATGATTTACAGTCACACAAATATCTATAATTTGTTTTAGACCACAAGTTTCTAAAATTCTCTCAAGAAAGAATACATTCGACTACAATTTTTTTTTGTTGCCATAGATAGGTTATTATTGCAAAAAGTACTTTAGGCAACATTTTTTATGTTATTGCATAAACTTTTTCCAACAGCTGTTATTACAACGACGTGTAGCAATTTTTTTTTAGTTGTCAAAAGTACTTTTTGCAACAACAATCAATACTATATGACAACAAAAAAAGGTTTATTTTTAAAAGATTCATCATATATGCCAATAATAAAACTAAGTTGTTGTCAAATATTAACTTTTGCCAACTATATTATTTTTGTTCCCAAAAGAGTTGTTGCAATTTTTATACTTTTTTGTAGTGCCTTTTCTTTTTTAATCTCCCTACCTAGTCAAATTTTATCACATAAATTGAATCGGAGTGACTATATGTTTTGTAATTTAATACCAAATCTGTCGAAGTCAAAAGAAAGCTTTGATTTATTAAGTCGATTTTTTGGTTCTCTTCGAACACCCATATTTGTGGTGTTTCTTTTCCACGGCCTTTGACTGATGGCTCACAGTTTAATTACAATCAATGTAGTTTCTCCCGTGTGAACTTATTTTTTCCCTTTCACTAAAAAAGTCACTTTTTAAAAGTTGAATTACGAATTTACTCATCAAAAACTGAAAGACAATTTTGCCTTCAACCAAACATTACTTCAAAAAGTGTTTTGTGTACAATGATGTAAATACACATCCTAATTAAAAAAAAATGATTGAAATAAATACAAATATGACGCCCATTCATATGATAAGCATTTACTAAGCCTTTTGATATTCTCTATCTTCTACTAATGAAGATATCCAAAATTAACTACACATTTAAGTTGGAGGAAAGGAACAGACCATTATTTGCTCTACATTCCAAACAAGCATTATTTCAAGATATCTTTTTTTAATAAGGTCTTTTGGCCACACTATTTTGGCCACAATGACCCAAATGAGGTAAATTCATATGATTATTTTGGACAAATTTAATAATTTATGCTTCCTTAATGTCATTTCTATCTTTTTTTCTCAAAGTTTATCTCAATTTAAAATTGTCCAATAGAGGTTATGGTGATTTTTACATAAGTGTGGCCAAATTTAGGTCAAATTGGTGTGGTCATTTAGCAACTCTAATCTTTTTTTTTTTTTTGTGCAAATTTATATATACACATTCTACAAGTATAATAGAAAATGTATACCCACAACAAAAAAGAGGGAATAAATAACATTATGGGTTCTCAAAATGGTCCTTCGAAAGGTTAAGATAATTTTTATCATCAATGCGATATGAAAGGTCATTGAGCATGCAGTTGTTGTGCGACCTAATAGATTTTATAAATCCTCCATCAAAATAAAGGAATACAAAGTAGAGACGTACTTGACCTTTCAAAATGATGTTGAGGTGGATCATATAAATATAATAAATTTCAAGGCATGACAAGGAACTTATAATGAACATTTATGAAGCACATACAAAGGATTATAGTTCATTCCTTGAAAAACAATATAACTTGTGATAAGCACTGTGATTGCTGGCCCATTCTTTAAAGTGAATGTGGCAAGATGTGATAATATATATGCATAAATACATGCTTATGTATGGCTATACTATACCACAACTCACCTCATGGGGAGGTTTGAGAGAAATCGATATTGTGATATAAGTAGTCATTGATCACCTTGTCGATGATGATTATTTAAGGGAAAAGGTTAAAGCAAGAAACGATTCTTGCCTAAAATAATTTTTGATCATGACCCAAATGATATAATTTTCTCTTTTAAAGGGATGTTCATCATAAGGATGATGCTATGATTGTGTGGTAGTACACAATTAATTGGCAGCTCCGGAAGAGCTAATTTATTACTACATTGGAGGAATTAAATTGATTATCAAGAAAGCATTATACTGTAGTAAGTCTCAAAGAAACTTATTGAGTTTCAAAGGTATTCGCCAAAGTGGCATTCATAATGAGACTATAAATTAATGAAAGATTTAATATCTTCGCATTACTACAGTCATAGCGGGTAAAAAATATATATGTGAAATACTCTGCTTCCCTTCTCGTTGTACTACACATAATATGAGTATGATGACGGAATCACATACGATAGTAAACTAGAAGTTTGTTGAAATAAACATCAGTTGGCATGACCGGTTGACCATCCCGGTTTAAATATAATGCAAAAATAATTGAGAATTCACGTGGTTCTATATAGAAGATATAAAAGATTCTTCAAGAAATTCTCTTGTGCTGCTTATGATCATAAATCTATTATTTGACCATCTAAGGTTGGGATCAGGATCCCCATAGATTTGGAACGTATAAAAGGTGATATATATACATGAGTTTAGTCACTTGCCATGTGGACCATTTACTATTATATGATTTTAATAGATGCATCTATGACTTGGTCACATGTGCGATTGGTATCCACTTGCCATTTGATTTTTGCAAGGTAGTTTGCTTAAATTGATAAATTAAGAGCATGGTTCCAAACAATACAATTATGTTATTATAGCTGGTTTATATCCATAGTTGGTTTAGTAGAAATTGTATGCCTCCAATGATAGTTGAACCATTGAGTATGAGAATAAAACTCCCAATTTGGTATGGGATATTCTATTTAGCATGTAGCAGCGCTTGTATGCATCAAGCCAAACAAGTAATAATAAGTCCCCCATCACGATTGGTTCAGGGTCAGGAACTAAATAATATCCATCTAGAAACATTTGAAAGTGCAGTAATAAATTCAATTGCACCACCACAACGCACAAAGATGGATCCCCAAAGAAGGTTGGGGATATATGTTAGTCTTACTAGCATCAGGGGGAGAAATGACAAGTAGTTGGAAAATATATTATGTGTAATAAATTATCATTAGCATAATCCTCATTCAAAAGGATAATTCCAGTCAAATGTCAGACGCATTTAACTGACCCTAAAGAATATTATATGCCAGCTACTAGGGGTGTACAAAGTAAACCGATAAACTGCACCAAACCGATAAACCGAGTCAAACCGAGAAAAAAACCCGACTAGTGGTTTGGTTTGACTTGGTTTGGTGTTGGAAAAAAAAACCCGACCATAATTGGTTTGGTTTGGTTTTAGCTAAAAAAAGTCAAACCGAACCAAACTAACCCGACATTACATGTATTCAATTTTTAAAATATTTTATACATAAAAATATTTATTTGTAATGTAATTTATAAATATTTCTTAATTTTTTTCATAGTTTTTCATCTATTATCATATTATTCAAGCTTGAACTTAGGATTTTGAATGTGAATAAGTTTTATATCCTATGGATGTTAGTAGCTCATATAAAGTCCAAACCAAAACCAACTCAACACTAATACTAACAAAAGAATTTCAATTTACCCATAGAAATGACAATAATGTTGGATATCTATTCTTTAATTTTGCATAATTGGTTTAGAGAGTGAAAATACAAAACTTAAGTTTTTTTTTCTTGTCGTGTAATTAATACTTATTAGCCGTACTTATTTTAGCATGACTTAGTATTTTTAGATTATGGTCATTTCTTTATGGCTTATTAATTAGCAATATTTATTTTAACCGATTTTATTATCTTTTGTTGAATATTTTAATACAATGTCATCACTCTTCTCACATTTTGTGTTAATTTCTTATGAAACACCTTAATTACATATTTGTATCTTACTAGGACTAAAGAAATATTTGACGTAAAATTTATATGTTTTGTATCAATATTATTCCCAAAAAAAACCCGAATAACCCGAGAAAACTGAATAACCCGAGAAAACCAGAGGTTGAAAAACCCGAATTTTATTGGTTTGGTTTGGTGTATAAATTTAAAAACCTGACGCAATTGGTTTGGTTTGGTGTTTAAGAAATCCGAACGAACCCGGTCCACGTACACCCCTACCAGCTACAAATGCTCTATTTAGAATTAAAGTCCCTGAAGGACAGAGTCTACGGCACGCCTGAAGCGCGGTGAACCGATCAGTTCCAAAGATAAAAATCCTTGAAAGGAGAGGAGCAAATTATTATGATGGTCATAATAAGGAGGCAAGTGCTCTAGAAGAGCCCTAAGACATAACACTTCATCAAACCTTGAAAAAGGTTCAAGTACCTGAAATTTATGAATATAAAGAGATCTCAATAAATTATGTCTATGGAACTGATCCAAAAGATCGTCGACGACATATATGATATAGCGCTCAATATTGTGATGATATTCTTGAAGTTTAAATCTGTCATGATACGGATGAAGAAATGATTGGCCAAAATCAAAGGTTCAATCGAGTATTAGTGACTTCACATAAAAATAAAAATAAAAATGTGAAGCTTGTGGACTTGTAGTCCAAACACCAAAAAGAAGAAAGCTAGTGGGGTACGTTATATATACTGCGGAAATGAGATGAAGAAAATAAAGTCGTTAGATATAAATCACGACTTATGGCATTAAGGTTTTCTTTTCGCAAAGGCCTGGCATTGCTTATATAGAGACATATTCTCCTGTGGTGGATGCATCACTTTCATAGATCTTATTAGTCTGACAATACATGAAAACTCGATATGCATATAACGAATTGTTGTCACTATTAATATTTCTAGCTAGACAACAAAATCTTTATGAAAATTCTTGGAGGATTCAAAGTGCCTGAAACATAAAATAGTTCTCAGGAAACTGATTCGATAAAGCTTCATAAGTCCTTATATGGATTGAAAAATAAATCAGCGCGCATGTGGTATAATTGCCATGTGTTTCTATAAAGAGGTGTGGATCTAAAGTCATTATGATTATTGTGTATGACTGGGATATTATTGGAACTCTTAAGAGTTTCCAAAAGCAATAGATTTTCTACTCAAGGATTTAAGATGAATGACTTTGAAAAGATAATTTCTTTTTGGCCTACAAATCAATCATTTGATAAATAGAATATTTGTCTCTCAGTAAAGTTACACATAGAAAAGGTGATTCCATTGAATACCCCAATGATTGTGAACTCACTTCTATAATAAAGATCAATTTAGACCTCATGAAAATGATGAAATATTCTTTAGTGCAATAGGTGCACTTATATATCTTGCTAATACTATGATTATGGATAACATATTCTATTAATGTGCAGCCAAAATATAACTCCTACACATTTATAAGTGAAGGAAATCAAATATTGATATGACTTTTGTTTATTCTAACAAATATTGCCAAGGTCTTGTTGTCTATACAAATGCAGGATATTTATATGATCTGCATGAAGTTGTACGATCTTAGACAATTACTCATTTGCATGTGGGTGGCTTCCACATTATGCTATTCTATAAGGCAATTAATAATTGTTACTTGGGCAAGTCCCTCAAAGATACTAGTGACTCTAATGCAAGCCGAGAATGCACATGGTTGATATTGTCACGACCCGACTAGGGGCCGTGACGGGTACCCGAGGCTAACCACCGAGCACCACTCATCCTATTACTCATCATACTCATTAAGTGTTCTTTTATCAAATTCATAATCAAATCATAGAGAAATCATTTTTCGTTTGGAAACATAATTACTTTTATATGCATAAGCCCTCCGGCTATCAAAATAATATAAACATATACAATAGTAACATTGTGAGACCATACTACCCACACATGCGTATCTACGAGCCTCTACTAGAGTACTAGACATATGGGCGGAACAGAACCCCGTCGTACCTGAAATACATACATATATACACAAAAGAATAAACCAAATAGCACCTCCAAAATAATGGAGTGCTCCTGTCAATCTGCTGATAACTCCTACGAGTCTGGATCGCCTCCCTGTCTACCTGTGGGCATGAACACAGCGTCTAAAGAAAACGGATGTCAGTACGAACATTGTACTGAGTATGAGAGGCATAAGTAATAATAATATGTCAATGAGATAATGGAAGCATCAAATAAGGAGCAACCTTTAACTGACTGTCAATTATAAAAGAAATAATGCATGCTGGCTTACTTCATAATCATCATCATATCATGTATGCATATATGTATAAGCTGCCCCGACTATATAGGTACGGTGTGATAATCATTAGCCTGCGTTCAGGCCTCCCGCGTCCGGGGTACCATCTCATGCCGCCCACTAGTGGTGTCTGCCCATGCCATCTAGACATGGTGTATACGCTGCCCGCCTTAGCGGTGTCTGCACGTCCATATAGGCGCGGTGTAATATCATCAACATGTACTCATAGTCATACCCCTTTTTAACCGGGTCGATTTAAGGAGTATGACGTATTGGTGATTCCTATTTATTTGTTTTAAGGAGTCGCCACCTAATTAATTTAACGGTGAATTAGGACACCTAGAGATTAACTAAGGCAAAGTTAAAACTAAACCTCAATTAATAGTCTGTTTAACCAGTGTGATTCTAGATAAGGGCTCTATATTATCCTAAAGGGAAGGGGTTAGGCATCCTTTAGAATCCGTTAACTTACGGTTATCCGACAAAACTTAGGTTAATTAATTAGATTGAATAAGATGCCTGAAATTTTAAGAAAAAAGACTAAGAATGTTGCTGAGATTTATAAAAAATATAAGAATGTTGCTTAAGATAAGATTTAAGTAAAACATAATAATTTACATGAAAGAGGATTTTAAATGTTATTTTAAAACTTATAGAAGTTGATATGGCTTTAAATAAAAATGCTATTTGGAATAAGATTTTGTAGAAAATATAATAGTTTACACAAAAGGAAACTTCAAATGCCATTTAAGCTAAACTTATAAAATGTTGCTAAGACCCTAAATAATAATGCTCTTTGAAATAAAATTTACATATAATATATAAATAGAAAGAAGAAATGCGAATTTGTAACATACTTTTTTTTTGATAACTATATGAAACAATTTTAACAATTATGTATTAATTAGCTTTGCGCTTTAGAAATACCCGAGATTATGTTTCGTTAACTACATTTGACTAAAGTGTGCATAATTTTGGATGAAACCTTAAGATGTCTACAAAATATTCTTTAGTTCCTATTTGCGTGTTAGTGACGTTTTGAAATTCCTAAGATAGTAAAACATGATTCCTTTGACTTAAGAAAAATATGAATTTCATGCTATTGAAAAATTAATTATCCTAAATATTATAAATGCTTCAAATAACTTCAATATAACGGAAGAAAATGAAACTTACAGGACTAATTGTTAGTTTTCCTTAGATTGACTACCCTTTAACTAAACTAAATTTTATACTAACTCATTAAGGTTCAATTAGCTAGGGAAACAAACAAGTAAGATGTTAGTTGCATAAATACAAATCAAATGCATAAAAAAAAATGAAATAAGGGAGCTGGAGATATCAAAGTGGGCTCTGGCCACTTTCAGATTGCTGATTGGGCTGCGTTCAAAGGCTGCTGTTGGGCTTCGGCCCAATAACAATTTATATGCTGCTGCGGATGGACTGATGGAGAATGATTCGAGAGGATTTCGTTGGGCTTTTAGCCCAACACCGAATGCAGAAGAAGAACGAGTCCCTTGAACTCGTATGCGATGTTCATGCATAAAATGAAAGGAAAAGGATTAGCATATAATCAACGAATAAGACTAAACATACAAAATGAAACTCAAAGTAGATCAGCAGGTGTGTATATGCTACGTATATCTAAACGTGAAATGGAGATAGAGAGGAAAGAAAAGGGTTTAACAACTAGATGAATAAGCATACTATAAAGAAAAAAAACTCAAAACATGTTTCAAATGTATTTCTATACTTGGTGGACTGATCAATTAAGAAATAAAATGAACAAGCCCAAAACACAACAGCAACAGCAAGCAAACAATATAGCCTGCTCAAGCGAACACCTATGTAAACCAAACAGCTATCCAATACTAATGTACTACAGGCCAACACATATTTCAAACAAGTTCACTAGCACATCCTTGGCAAGTTAGGATCATTTAAGATTAAGCTTTCATCTAAACATATCTTTAAATTAGCATAAGAAAACAAATAAGGAATGTCTATTGAGGGATCAAGACTCATTATTCAGTCCAAACAAACTCAGAACAGTTTCTATGTCAAACTAAATGACTTGATAGGTATAAACTGGACAAGATTAAGTAAACATTCTCAACATGCAACTAATATTCCGACAGCATAACAGCAAATCCTTGGATTCATATTCAATATCGCAGGTAAAGTTAACATGGTTTTAGCATAGACATCTATAACTTTGACTCCTACGTTCATTGATCGAATAGATAAGATAATACTTCTTACAATCTTAGGTTAACTCTGTCAAACTACATTTTTCAATGACAGATTGGAAAAAGAAATCTCTCAGTGCAACTACTCTTTAGTCAACATATAAAGGAGGAAAGAAGAGGTATTGAATTGAACCTCAAACCAGAAAACAAAACAAAAGGGAGATATACCAACTTCCTGATATCCCAAGGTGAGCATTACTTTCAAGCTTACGACTCAATAATTCAAACTAATTTCGAATATTAAGACAGGGAAAGGGCACGAATTATGACTTCAAAGGAAAGAGAAGGGTACAACAGCAGAATCAGAACTATAATACATGATCATGGATCCTAAGGTCCAAACTAAGGGCTGATCTGGAGATTAACAACAGCAATGTAGATTCTTGCCAGGAAACAGTTACAAACTAGAAATTTAGACAAACTATATTGAAAACAAAGTTAACTTTTGAAACTGTCATCAGTTTGAAGTCTCAGCAGTGGCTTCAAAAATATTTAAAAAGTTGCACCATATGCTAATATCTTGACTAGGTACATATCACAACAACAACCAAACTAAGAATGGCAATAGAAGAAGCAGACTAATGTTTAACTTGGGCTAATATACACTCCACGAAGCAGACTCAAATGAACTTATGCTAAGGCCAAATGTTTATCCAAACTCTTATAGAACAAGCAGAGACCTTAGTAAATGAACTCATACCCAGGGGATTCAAACAATACCAAACCCAAACTGGCATTCCTAGTGTAGACAGATGAGATTCAGAACATAGATTTTTAATAACTTAGTCTAACATGTTGAAACTCATTCATTTTTTATTACAACACATTCTAGTCAAAGAAGGAAGACCATTGTTATTCTGAGTGAGATTACCATGACAACTGCCAAACAAAGTTCAAATCAAACAAACAACTACAGAGGCATAAAAGGTCAATATGGTTATGCCAAACTGATATGAAAGGGACACTAAACTGAAACAACATTCACATTTCTTTATTGAACTACTAAAACATCTGAGTGAACATATGCAATTGTGCCGATAGGGCTTCTGCTAAACTAATATGGGGGATAATAATAAACCTAAACTAAATGTTATTACCATAGCCAGGTAAACCACAGGTTTATCTCATGCATGACTAGGCATGGCTGGACATGTATAGCATAACTAAGTAATTACAGATCTAGACTAACCTGTGAACCATCATTATTGAGCATTCAAATTACACTTAACTGTTACGAATTGGATGCATATGGTTGATCAAAACAAAAAGCATAAAATGAACCTTACGGGGCAAACTGAAGGTAAACACATCCACATCATTAGCAAACCACAAACTAATATTCCGAACTAATCGAATGACAAACAAATAAGTAATATGAACCTAACAAACACATGACTAACCCAAATTGATAACTAATATAGGACTAAATAACCACAGAACTAGACACAGGATTAGACTAAGCTCAAACACGCGTAATACAACTAAAAACGAACACAAACAGGAACTAAATCATCAACGATCAAACGAATCAAGTAAGCAGTTTAAGCACTCAAGCATTCGCTAAAAATAACTAATGGAAGGGGTATTACCTTCTTCGGGTGCAGCGAAGTGGGTGCGAATCTTCGATCTACACTCGAACACTTCAAATTCGAGGTTGCGAAACTCAGATTCGCAACAAACACAGAACAGACGAAAAAATCATTTGAGTATTTCTGATTCGATATTTCTTGTGATATTGTGACAACTAAACAAAATATTTCGCAGGGATTTCTTGAACCGAAAAAAAAAATCAGTTATTGGGGAACTTTCTGAATCAAAGATCCTGTTCTTTTGGGGGTTTCACCGATCAAGCTCAAAAAATCCCCCCTTTTTCGATTCCACTCCACCACTATTTATAGGGTTCTTATGGTTTTTTGTGTTGAAGAAGGAAAGAGAGGAGCGGGGGGACAAAAAAAGTGGGGTGACAGAGGCGTGGGGGTGACAGAGGAGCGGGGGGACAGAAGAAGTGGGGTGACAGAGGCGTGGGGGTGACAGAGGAGCGTGGGGGTGACAGAGGAGCGTGGGGGGACAGGGGTAAGTGGAGAGGAGCGGAGGGATGGCAGGTGAGTGGGGGGAGATGAGACAGAGAGGAGAGGTGAAGGGATGGGCGGCGATGAAAAGGAAAAGGGAAAGAAAAGAAAAGGGGGAGGGGTTTAGGTTTAGGAAGGAATGGGTCATCCGGGTCGGGTCGGGTTTAACGGGTATAGGCTGGTTTAATTTCTTTTGGACTGGTATTAAGTGAATGGGCTGGCCAAAATTAAAAGGATGGGCTGGGGTGAATTAAAATGTGGCCACATAAATTAAAATGTGGACTGGTTTTGTGAATTGGTCCGAAAATATTATGAGTTGATTGGGAAAATAAAGGCCTATTTAAATAACTTGTATTAAAATATTATTTAATATAAAATATGCAATCATTAATGCTCAGATAAAAAAAAATGGTGTTGTAATAGCCGTGCAATAATATTTCGAAAATCCACAGTAAAATAAATACTATTATTTAATTATGCAAAGATAAATGCGATGCGTGTGCGTAAGCTGGTAAAATGTCAAAATGATAGAAAATTGTGAATTATAATAATAGTAATAAATAATAATAATAATAATAATAAGTGATAAATGATAAAATGATGATGAGGATAGCTAGTAACTGTAATAGAATAATGTAATGCCGGTATTGATAAAAGGCTAATAATTATAGTAAAACATAATGTATATTTTTTTTATTTTCCAAAAATATTAGAAGCATAAATAGGTATTTCGGAGGAGAGGCGGGACAAAATTGGGTGTCAACGCTCATCATAATGCATGCATAGAAACTCAAAGATAGCTATACTTTATCGAGGTGACATAAGGTCATGAACCCCCGATTCCATTATGGAGCATTTATAAGCATTCTGCCTCACCTTGAAGGAAATAGCATATAAGGTGAGTGTATACAATAAACAACATCATTAACTTTGTAGGAACATCATATCATGAACTCTAGAATCTTTAGACTTAAGCTCATCATCATCATTATTGGACTCATAATGTATCTCTTATCTCATATGGCTATTCATGTATATAGGACTCTTAGTTTTCCGGGATGTACGAGATTCATGGAGAAGAAGGAAAAATCATGCCATAGGATTCATGCCTTATAAAGAAAGGACTAGCCTCACATACCTTTTTCGTTTAACTAATCTTTCTCTTGCTTGTTCTCCTTCAATGCCCACGTTTCTACCTTCAAGAGAATTCACATTAACATTAGCTAATCAATTACTTAAACGTGCTTACTAAAGATAAAGAAAATTGGGCAGCATTTTCTTTGTTTGTACAACTTTCCCCATATTCCATATCAACTCCCAACATCGATAACAACATTCACAATATCACAAGCAACAATCATCTTTCGTATACATTACCCACATTTCGCAATTTCACTCCAATTTCTCCATAATCATGGTCATAGTTCATTATTGCATTTTCTCACATATAATACTTATTCCATGTTCTAAATATCCTTTATAGCGTACTTATAAGCACAACATATCAATATTCATAATTCACCCCAAACTACTACTCAACAATGATACTATTCCCACATTTATGACCCATTTTCTATATCTTTCTACAATCCAAGTGTTTTAACTTCCAACACCTTAAATAACAAGGAATGATCATAAAACTCACCTTAGATAATGGAAGAATAAGCCTTGAGTGGGAATTCTCTTCTTGCACAAAAACCCTAGTCCACTTCCCTTGGGATTTCTTGGCTTAGATGAACCTTGATATGTTTCATACACTTGATTTTGTGAGTTTGATCAAGTTGATCATCAATTTCTCTTAGGTTCTTGTGGATGGAGAGTGGAGAGGATTCTTGAAGTGTGGAGAGTGGAAAATGAAATGAAATAAATAAGGGAGAGGTCCTTATATCGTTTTAAAATCTGTCCCGACCAGATTCTACGGACCAACATATGGTCCGTATAAATTATACTGACCGTATGTGTGGCCGTAGATCTGGTCCAGTGAGGTGTGATATTCTGGGCTGATTATATGGCCAGACATACAGCCAATATAATTTATACGGCCAGTATGTTGGGTCGTATAATGGCCAGTTCATCCGAACTCGTTCTCGTTGACTCATTTGATCTCCAATCCTTATGGAACCTTCTTGACACTTGATTAACACCTCAATACCAATCTAAGGGACATTATCACTCTTCTCCGAAACATCTTTAAGCCATCATCAACTTGTCGCTCATAATTCTTACCCGACACGCAACATATCCCTTGCTTTCCTTGACAACCTTCTTCCCTTACGTCAAATGTCTTTGAATCTCGATTAGGTTCATCAAATGTTATTTCTTACTTATCAAAACATCGTATACGTGGTACTCTTCACTAGCCTATTCACTGTACGTTAACAGGGAAATTTTTCAAGGTGTAACAGATATCAATAACTCAACACATTTAGGAAGGAATTGTGGTCTCTCCTTGAAGATAAAGATTCCAACAATATTGAAAGCTAAGGCTGATGGAGACAGAACAAATACATTTCACCAAAAAAAAAAATCCACACATGATCTTCAACAGAATGGTGAAATTGTTGCTCAACAAATTCGGTCAAAGTGATAATTTGGCGGATTTATTTACTAAGGGGTTGCCAACATTAATATTCAAGAAATTGATCCGCATGATTGAAATATGCCATCACCGAGATACAAAATGATGCTCTTATCAGGGGGAGTAAGATACGCGCCGCACTCTTTTTTCCTTAACCAAGGTTTTGTCCCACTGGGTTTTCCTGGTAAGGTTTTTAAAGAGGCAGCAAGCAATGCGTATTAGGAATAACTTGTATATTTTTTTTCACTAGAATTTTATCTTTTACATGGACATTCAAGGAGGAGTGTTATGAATAAATTAAGTGGATGACCATGTGGGCCACCACTACTACTGTAGCAAGCTTGCGCAAGTTTAAAGCTTTATATATAGCCATGTATAATTGATGGAAATATACACAACTGAGAATAGAAAGAAAAGCAGTACTATTACACTTGCTTCTTATGCTCTCTCTCTCCGTTTTGCTACTTTATCTTGTTACACCGTTTTTATTTTATAACAGGTCCTCTTTTAGTAAGTCCCTTTGCCTTCTTGGTAATATCCCAAATATCAGCACTGTTTGGTTTGCCTTCATAAATTTTACAAAATAATTAGCATTCATTTTTGGAAATCTGGCAATTATTTTGGAGGAGTGTAAATGTCAATCCTATTCAAGTGATGTAATACATTTATTATATACTATTATCATCTAATAAATTTTACAGATAAAATAATTAGCATTCATTTCTGGAAATCTGACAATTGTTTTGGGGGAGCGTCAATGTCAATCCTATTCAAGTGATGTAATACACTTATTATATACTATTATCATCTAATAAATTTTACAGATAAAATAATTAGCATTCATTTCTGGAAATCTGACAATTCTTTTGGGGGAGCGTAAATGTCAATCCTATTCAAGTGATGTAATACATTTATCATATACTATTATCATCTAATAAATTTTACAGATAAAATAATCAGCATTCATTTCTAGAAATCTGACAGTTGTTTTGGGGGAGTGTAAACGACAATCCTATTCAAGTGATGTAATACATTTATTATATACTATTAAATGTGAACTCATGGAATTTTTGCTATCACAAATATTAAGTATCGCTATCATAAAATTAAAATATATATTTGTTGAAATGATATAATACATATAAAAGAAACTATCAAGTTTGAATATTCGAAATATTAGAAGCATTAGGGTGTGCAGAGCCACATAGAGCCGAGGGTGTTAATCTAAACCCTCTAGGCAGAAAAAAAATAATATTTTTACAAGATTAAAATTATTTTTATATATATATATATATAATAAATGTTGAATCTCCTTATGCTTCTTCGTATGTTTACTTTTTTATATGTTGAACCCTTTCAACAGAAATTCTGGCTCCGCCACTAAGGGTAGGTCAAATCAACTCAGTTGATTGTGTACAACTACAAACTACTATAATACTCACCGAAATAGAATATATCCTACTAAAGAAACATTTTTTTCCTCCCCCAAAAAAATCGATATTCTCTCAACTTGGTTACATAGAAATTTTCAAAAATTTATGTTTTGCAGCGATAATAAACATTGATCAAGTGGGATCGCCATTCATCAGCTTGAGCTATCATTTATCCTTCAAATCTCATGTAAAACATTGTTTCTTCTAAAATTATTTCATTGTAAAATATATTATTTTGATTAGCATAGATGCACGTGCAACTTGTTCTAAAACGATATTATCTATCAAATAAAAAATCTGTTCAGAAAGACATCTAATTCTTCAAAAAAAGATTAATTGAAATTCTCGAATTGTTTAGTACGAAGATTCAGAGTTCCTAATTGATGCCTGATTTTTTAAAGGCTTTTTACGTTGTCAAAATGGGTCCGCAAGCTGCATCAATCAGATACAGTACGTCAGCCGCACAAAAAGTGTTGACGGAAGGAAAGGTGCATCATGTGCATAGTATCATTATGAAAAGGACTAAAAATATCTTATATACTCCTAGGTTGTGGACCAATTTGATAGGCAATTAAAACACATTCATGTCATCCTGTCTTTTTCATCTTATTCGTCTACGACAGCTATTAATTTTAATTTACAAATTTGACTTTGTACGCTAATTAAGTTCCAATGCTTTTGCAATTTGCCTTATTTAGTAAAATGTTCAACGTTAAGAAAACTTACTCTAGCAAATACTCTTTCTAGTATTAGCTAATAGAAAGAGTCCTAATTGAGTTCAAACTCCTCCAGATAAAACTAATCACAAGACTTACTTGCAGTGAACTACTATCTAAAATTAACAAAGTAAAGGAATGATTCACGGTGACGTACGAAGCCAAAAATTTTACTAAAAAAGTAGACCTACGTGAAAAAATAAGGGGAATAGTCAACTTATGTATATATATATAAAATTTAAATTTTGATCTACCTAAATAATGTAAATTTTCAACGAAGAGACTGACACCCTTTAGCACAAGATGGCTCCGCCATTGGTGACCTAGCTAGGGATGGCAATGGGACAGGGCGGGCGGGTGTGGTGCGGGTTTGATCCTAACCCACCGCCCCGCATAGCTTTTTTGATGTTCTCAACCCGCCCCACCTTACCCCCGCATAGACCCGCCCCGCTGAAGATTTTTTTTACCCACTTTGTTATATTGCTAAAACAGAGTACTTCCAAATTCTAGTGCATAATTTCATTTCAAATTTGTGTCAATACAGTGAATTCCTCCCTAGCTCTAGCTATTTTTTTAATTCTTCAATATGATTCAAATATTTATTTTGGCTGCATAATCATATTTTCACTAATGCATCTTTTTGCTTGAAAGAAAGTTACCCTAAGCCTGACAAAATATTCCTCTGTTTCTCCGTCACTCTCAAAACATTCCTCTGCTTCAATAATTTTATTTAGGTTTTTTTTTTTAAGGAATAAAACATCATAATCGATACTCATGTTAATTGGACTGATTGAAGTTCAATTTTGGTTTTCAAAAAGCTTCAATATTAAGCTGGGCATAGACCCAGTAGTTTGTTCTAACAAACCAAATTACAAACTTAACGGTAATAGTAATAAAAAAAATATTTCTATATATGTATGCATAGTTTGAATTGATATGCAGAAATAACATCAGAATTTATGAACAAAGCTAATATATTATTATAAGAACTAAAAACTGTCTAACATCTGTAATTAGGTGATAAATATGAATTGAAGAAGAAACTTATTTCCTGTTACAGAGGAAACCCACACCCGCCCCGCCCCCATTAGATGTTTAAAAATTTAACTTCAACCCGCACCGCACCCGCCTAAGGCCAAACCTGCACCGTCCTGCATGATGTCAAACACACACTGCCCCTCCCTATTGCCATCCCTAGACCCAGCGACCATTAAGAGATAACATCGAAAAATTAACAAGCAAATGAAACGGAGTAAATACCATTTTTTATACATAACAAAAAATTATTTATTTATATAATATAATTTTCCCCTATCATAGTTGCACCCTCCTCAACAAATACCAAAGAAAAAAAAAACAAAAAAGACGAAACAGCACAACAGTGGTATGCAGGGATCAGCTAATTGCCGGGCGCATTTGGAGAGATGCTACCTTTGGCCTCAATGAGGTGGCGGTGACGAAGAATCTTCCGACTTTGAGTTGATGGAATAACACTCATGAAATCCGGAGTTTCATCTTTACTGGTTGGAGTTGATGGAATGACACTCATGAAATTGCGAGTTTCATCTTTACTGGTTGGAGTTGATGGAATAGTACTGATGAAATTGCGAGTTTCATCTTTACTGGTTGGAGTTGATGATATAGTGCTAGTGAAGCTGTTTTCAATCGGCATTCTGCTTCCTACATCTGGGCCATAACAAGTAACAGCACCAAGGAGCACTAAGTAACAGCACCAAGTAATAGAAAGGAATAAAGCAAGAAAGGAGGAATCCATCTTTTTTTGACGAGATCTCATTTTAATTTGAGTTTACAAGGCAGTACTATGTCAATTTACAGAATTCAAACCGTGTAGTCATTTTCCTTTTGGATTAATATAGGACTTTGTATCTAGGTGCATGGTCGTGGTTCCTTCATGAACCTAAGGCTGGATAAGGGTCGGTGCGTTAATTAGTACCGACAAAACTACCTTAGGAGCGCATACGTAAGCTCTACCTTAGGCTGGATAAGGGTACGTAGGTGCATATGTAAGCTGGGAACACTTTGGGATTCCACTTGTTGTTCACACAAGTATTTTCTTTAATTTTTTTTCCTCTCCACTTGTTGTTCACAAGTATTTTCTATAATTTTATTGTTTACGGAAATTTTTATATTTAGCTACAATATATTTCTTAACTATAGGTACTCTGTGTTGTAGTGTACTTTAACAAGGCAGATCTGATCCATTAATTCTTTAGTAGGACACATATCACAAATCCAGCATATCACTAGAGAAACTGGAGGAATCTATTGGAGGGGAGTCTCATCCCACATTGTAATCCCCTTCCTTATTTTTCCCCCACCCGCTATGTAATAAAAAAAAATTAAAAAAAGAGACAGAGCGATTAATTAATTGCCGGGGGCATTTGGAGAGGTGCTACCTTTGGCCACAATGAGACGACGGTTAAGAAGAATCTTCCGACTTCCATGATGAATAATTATGGTTGGAATTGATGGAATAGTATTGGTTGGAATTGATGGAATGGTACTCATAAAATTGCGAGTTCCCCTCCTTGAAACAGTGATGCTAGGTGATGAAACCATTATCACTTGATTATCTTCTTCTTCAACATCATCACAATCTATCATCCTTGCTGGTCCATTCATATCTATTTCCCTTCTTACACTTTCTTGTCCCTCATCATTTCTCCCTGCAAAAAATAAAATATTTTTTTTTTAAGTCAAACATGCTTAAAGAAAAAACATTTGGATGATTTATTTTCTTGTTCATGTATTGCTAATGGGTTCAGCTGAATCTAGTATATGTATATATGTTGAATGTGTGAGAACTACTAAAAAATTTCAACTTTTTAAAAAAATTGAACCCTTACTGGTTGGAGTTGATGGAATAACACTCATGATATCACGAGTTCCATCTTTACTGGTTGGAGTTGATGAAATAGTGCTAGTGAAGCTGTTTTCAACCAGCATTCTGCTTGCGACTTCTGGAACATAACAAGTAACAGCACCAACGAACAACATTGAAATGAATAAAGCAAGGAAAGAAGGAGCCATCTTTTTTTGTCGAGATATCATTTTACAGGGGTAAATAGTATGCGCTATGTCAATTTTTATACTGTAGGACTTTTGAAGGTGCATGGTTGTAGTTCTTCCACGACACTACGACAGTCGTTAGAGTATTGAATATTTGGAAGGTTCCTCAAAGTGATTAATTAATTGCAAGTTTAGTTTGGACTATACTAGATTTTTTCTGTGTTTTTACTAGAGGTATTGCTATCGAATTTATTTTTGTATTACTTAAGAAATAACTATATCTCAATTATATTTTAAATGGTGATTAAGTATGCATACCAAAAGTTAATCATATACACCATTTTCTATATATATTAATGAAGCTAAAAGTAACACATTAGTAGACAAGAAATGTAGAGAGCAACTATGATAGTAGTTTTTTTATTTTTTCCAAGTATTTCTCAAGTGTGTACAATATGATTGTGAATACCTCTATTTTTAGGGTTGCATTGAGGAACATCAAATGGTGTCATTAAAATGGAATTTAGCCATTGACATCGTGGGGAAGATCATGGGTAAGGTTGTGGTGGTGTGAGAGATTATGGGGAGGTAATGGAGGTGTACTGTGAATGTTTTATTAGATTAGTGGACATCCACACTAATGATATATTTCAAAACAAAAGAGTGGTATTTCAACATGTTTGTTTGAATTAAGCCACACATAACATTCTATTACATTGCTATTTTATTCGCGAATTTGTCTATTTCACCTTTTTTGATAATGTTTCTCTCGAATATTTTCAAGAAAAATATTGTGTGGATTGCTTGCTTATTTAAAGATAAATAAGCACTATTTATAGGCTAAGAAATCCTTGAAAGATAATTTTTCATTAAATAAAGTTCATGATTTGGGAGATCCAGATGTAATAGCAAATGTAAGAATGATCAAGAATGAATCTAATAAATTTTTCTAAGTCACTTTACATGTATTCACTTTAAAAAACAATTATTGTTATAACTATACCGTATTGTGGATGTCTATTCAAATACACAGTCATCTGGATAAGCTTACAATCAAGCAGACAGCTTGCGCTCAAGCAGGTAACTTGCGAGTAACTCAAGCAAGCAGCTTGCCAACAGCTTCTGAAAAGCCTTGCAGCTTCATGAAAAGCCTCGCAATAGCTTCCTTTCTTCAATAAATAGAAAGTTAATTCAGTTCATTTATATATCAATTGAAAGAGCAATAAGATCTCTCTCCCCCAACTTCTTTGACTATGATTCTTATTATCGTGTACTTTTATTATTATTTTATAACACATTATCAGCATAAGACTCTGTCATTTCGAAGCTAATTTTCTATTTATAGTGCAATTCTTTGATTTACACGAGTGGGAAAAAGGATTTTCCTTTAACCCAAGGAGAAAGTTCATGAGCGCATGAAGTCAAAGTCACCCTTCTCACAAAGTTGACGAGAATTTGTGGGAAGGGACAACTTGAAGAAATACTTTTTCTATTGGAAAGCTCAAGGACAAAAAAGTGGTTACATTAGTTAGTAATTTAGTTAGTGTTTTTGAATTAAAAAATAATTACATAAATATTTATATTTTTTAAAGAAAGTGGTCTCGATTAAAATGGGAAGAAAAAACTGAACAGTTGGTTTTTAAGTAGTGGTCTTGAAGACCAGGTTTGTGCATTTCCTTCAAACTTTTAATTTTTTTTTTAATAAAAATTAAGCTAACCGTTTGGAATATTTTAAAATATTTTATCCAAATTAATATTTATTATTAAAACAGTTATATATAGGAGACATGTGAATAATTCACAAATAACAAAACATATATATCTATTTATATATTATTAAAAAGAGGATAGTTTGGCATAAAATCACGTGACTTATTTTGAAAAAAACAAAAAAAAAACACATTTTTTAAAACCAGAATTACTACCCAATTTTATCTTTCATTTTAAATATCTTAGTAAGAGGAAAATAGACAAAGATAAATAGTCAAAATTTATATGTGGGTGGTTCCTAAACATTAGGAGAAAAAACTCTTGCTAAGAAATTAAACCCACGTTTCTATTTCTGCATATCCTTTTTTTTTTTTTGACACGTTTTTTGGCTCCTTTTCTATAGCAACTGAACCACAAGTTTTTTATCTCCTTTTTTTAAAAATATATAAAGAGGATAGTTTGGCATAAAATCACGTGACTTATTATTATTTTTTAAAAAAAAAACATTTTTAAAACTAGAATTACTACCCAATTTTATCTTTCCGTTTTAAAAAGAGAGGTATGCCACTCTCTTTTTCCGCTGCGCTATTATTCTATAATGTCTTACATTTGGCATCAGAGCGATTAGATACATCTGTCTTGTTGTTTCTTGTGGCTTGAAATTTTTTCAAAAATGGTATTCTGATTTTCAGATCTGTAATTTTTGATACAAATTAGTGTTGGAAATGATAAGGAATAAATTTTCTAACATTTTCGTGAGTTTAAATCTGATTTTCGGAATTAATTTGATGAAAATGGGTCTGTCAAAGTTGAGAGGAAGAAGACGATGAAATTTTGTCAGTGAATTAAAGATGTGGAACTCTTTAAATGTCGTACTTCCATTTGACTTTTAACACATAATGGGTCCCATGTTTATTATATCGTGACATGGAAAGTCACGAATCTCTATCTTTTGGGATTTTCAAGTAGTACATGGCACATGCTGATAAACAAATCCCATACTTTTTACATTTTTTATGTGACATTTTGAAAATAGAGAACATATGGTCCTATTTTCTTGAAACAAAGGAGTAAGATATAAGGCATCTGTAATGTAATGGCCTTATTATTTGTGCATCATTTCGTAAATAGCACATATTTGTGAAAATTTTACAGTTTGATGTTTCTGTTTGCATTTTCATTTTGTGCTTATGTATTTAAGAAATCTTTAACTATTTGAGATTTGAAGTGCTTAATGTGATGGTTGTATGTACACTGTCTGTTACCAGTTATATACATATATTGAAAATATATTTAAGCACATGATATTTGATTTTGTTGCATAATGTTTGAGCAATAAATTTTATATAAGATTTTATATTAATGTCTAGTGATCCATATAATTTTATTTGATTAAGATTTAGCCACAACAATCTTGATTAAATAAAATTATATATTACGTTTAAGATCACATAAGGAAATTATAGACATTAAATAAGGATCAATGTCTAAGTGATCTATAATTTTATTTGATTAAAGATTAGCCACAGCATCTTTAATTGAATAAAAAATTAAAGTTAATGATCACACAAAGAAATTTTAGACATTAGAATTGTGATTAATTATGCACGATATAACAACTAAAGTACCTTTATCATTGGGTTGCATAATTAATTAGGATAAAACGTTAAATAATTTTCATGATTACTCACAGGAATTATGAATGAGAGTTTGATCATTTTATCGTAAAGATAGAATATCATACTAGTAAATTGATAATTCTATCGTAAAGAATGAATCTTATTGAATTAACAATTTAGCCCACATGCAATTTTTATGTTAGAAGATTCAGTTTTATATTATTTGCCTCAAATTTATTAAGTATGTATATATTTTTGCAGTTCTGCAACCTGCGAATTTCTCTGATATTTGTGATATTCCTGAACTGAATGGTGAAAGCTATAAGATCTGGAAGGGGAGAATCCTTCTTCACTTAGGGTGCATGGACATTGATTATGCTATCAGGAAATACGAACCACCTATTAATGAAATTAGCACTCAAGCTGAGATTGCTCTTCATGAACAATGGGAGAGCTCGAACCGTTTGAGCGTTATGTTCATTAAAACCAAAATCTCTGCTAGTATTCATGGTTCTATCGAACAATATAACAATGTCAAGACATTACCGAAGGCTATTGATGAACAATTTGAGACTTCAGATAAGGCACTTGTTGGCACCCTGATTATGAAATTCTCATCAATGAGGCTCACCAGCGTGAGAGGTGTGCGTAAGCACATCATGAAAATGCGAGACTTAGCGGCTCAGCTAAAGACTCTTGAGGTTGAAATGTCTGAAACTTTCCTTGTGCAGTATATTTTGAACTCTCTATCTCTACGGTACGACCTCTTTAAGATTTCCTATAACACACATAAATATAAATGGTCTATTAATGAACTTATGGCCATGTGTGTTCAAGAGGAGGGTCGATTGCTGATGGAAACAGGAGAAAGTGCATTCATGGCTACTCATGGAAAGAAAACCTACCAAGCCAATAGAAAGTGGAAAGGAAAAGCACCACTTGAACCTGAACCTGATATCAAGAAAGAATCCAAGTGTGGCTTCTGGAGAAAGAAGGGGCACATAAAGAAGGATTGTGTTAATTATCAGAAATGGCTTGAGAAGAAAGGTACTTTAATCTCTCTTGTATGTTATGAAGCTAACATGGCTAATGTTAATCATAACAAGTGGTGGATTTATTCTGCTTCTACAATCCATATTGTGAATTCATTGCAGGGATTAAAAAACCTGCGGAAGCCAGTGGGAGCTGAGCGGAGCATCTATTCTGGAAACAAGATGCAGTCCCGTGTGGAAGCTATTGGGGCATTCACTTTAGTTCTTAGCAGTGGTTTCATTTTAGAGTTAGAAAATACCTTTTATGTACCTAACTTCGCTAGGAATTTAATTTCAGTTTCAAGACTTGTACCCTTGGGATATTCCTTCTTTCTAGAAGGTTATTCCAATCTGTTTTATAAATCTAAACTTGTTGGAAATGGTACATTGTTTGATGGTCTTTTCTCTCTTAATTTACAAAATGATTCTACTCCTAATGTTATGCATGTCTGAGCTAGTACTAAACCATGTGTTATGAATGCAGATTCCTCTATTTTGGGGCATCGGAGATTAGGACATATCTCCATAGATAAAATTAAGAGATTAGTAAACGATGGAGTACTTAGTACTTTAGATTTTACTAATTTCAATACTTTAGTGGACTGCATTAAAGGCGAGCAGACAAACAAGTCAAAGAAAGGTGCCAAGAGGAGTTCAACCGTATTAGAAATCATATATTCAGATATATGTTGTCCATGTCTAGACGCGTATGGTCAGAAATACTTTATCACATTTGTAGATGATTACTCACGATACATGTATCTCTGCATGCTTTATAATAAAAGTGAAGCATTAGAAGCCTTTAAAGTTTTCAAGGCTGAAGTAGATAAACAATGTGGAAAGCAAGTTAATATTGTGAGGACTGATAGAGGTGGCGAGTACTATGGTAGATACACTAAGGATGGACAAGCCCAAGGTCCGTTTGCGAAGTTTTTTCAAGAAAATAGGATTGTTGCCCAATACACTATGCCTAGTTTTCCAGATCAAAATGGTGTAGCAGAAAGAAGAAATCGAACACTACTGGACATGATGCGTAGTATGCTAAGTAGTTTTAAGCTACCTAAGACCTTGTGGATTGAATCTCTTAAGACGGCAGTGTATATATTAAATCAAGTTCCAACTAAGGCTGTCCCAAAGACACCTTTTGAGTTATTCAAAGGTTGGAAACCGAGTTTAACACATATACGCGTATAGGGATGCCCGTTTGAAGTTAGAATCTACAAGCCACAAGAAAAGAAATTGGATCCTAGGACCATTAGTGGATATTTCATTGGATATGCCGAAAGGTCTAAAATATACAAATTCTATTGTCCATCTAACAACACTAGAATTGTGGAATCAAGAAATGCAAAGTTTTTTTACAATGACTTGATTAGGGGGAGTGATCAATTTCAGAATACAAAATCTATAAGAGATCAACCTTATACTTCAAGAGAAAGATTGGTTATCGTTCATAACACCCCTCAAGTACAACCGGGTGTTGAGCAAACAATCAATGAGATTCCACAAGCTGCTGAAAATATTCCAGTAGATCAAGTTGTTCAAGAAATTCCAGAAATTATTGAACAACAAGTTGAACAACATGATCCTCAGGAAAATGTTGACACAACATTAAGGAGATCTACAAGAGAAAGAAAATCAGCAATTCCTAGTGACTATGTTGTGCATCTAGAAGAATCTAACATTGGAGTCGAAAATGATCCTGAGTCTTTTCACAAGCAACGAGTTGTAAAGAGTCAGAATTGTGGTACAATGCCATGAAAGAAGAGATGAATTCCATGAAAAGTAATAAAGTCTGGGATCTTGTCGAGTTGCCTAATGGTGTAAAGACATTGGATGTAAATGGGTCTTTAAAACTAAAAAAGACTCATCAGGAAACATAGAAAGACATAAAGCAAGACTCGTTGCTAAAGGATTCACTCAAAGGGAAGGAATTGAATACACAGAGGCTTTTTATCCTGTGTCTAAAAAGGATTCCTTGCGCATCATATTGGCATTAGTAGCCCATTTTGACTTAGAATTGCAATAGATGGATGTGAAAATCGCATTCCTCAATGGTGATCTAGAGGAAGAGGTTTATATGAAACAAGCTGAAGGATTCTCCACTAGTAATGGTGAGCACTTGGTATGCAAGGTAAAGAAATCCATATATAGACTAAAACAAGCCTCCCGTCAATGGTACTTAAAATTTCATAATGTTATCTCTTCATTTGACTTTGTTGAGAACATTATGGATCAATGTATATACCTGAAGGTCAGTGGGAGTAAAATTTGTTTCTTAGTTCTATATGTGGATGCTATCTTGCTTGCATCCAATGATAAGGGAATGCTACACGAAGTGAAACAATTTCTCTCTAAGAATTTTGATATGAAAGACATGGGTGATGCCTCTTATGTCATTGGCATTAAGATTTATCGAGACAGACATCAAGGTATCTTAGGTCTATCTCAAAAAGCCTATACCAATAAAATTTTAGAGAGGTTTCGAATGAAAGATTGTTCATCAAGTGTAGCTCCCATTGTGAAGGGTGACAGGTTCAATTTGAATCAGTGCCCGAAGAACGATCTTGAGAGGGGACAAATGAAAAATATTCCATACGCTTCTGCTGTTGGAAGCTTTATGTATGCTCAGGTTTGTACATGACCTGACATTGCATTTGCTGTTGGAATGTTGGGAAGATATCAGAGTAACCCAGGTCTTGACCACTGGAGAGCTGCAAAGAAAGTCTTAAGATATCTTCAAGGGACAAAAGACTACATGCTTATGTACAAACGATCAGATGATTTGGAAGTCATTGGCTACTCTAATTTATACTTTGCTGGTTGTGTTGATTCACGCAAATCAACTTCGAGATACATTCTTATGTTAGCCGGTGGAGCTATATCTTGGAGAAGTGCCAAACAGGCTCTGATTACTACTTCCACTATGGAGGCTAAATTCGTTTCTTGTTTTGAGGCTACCTCACATGGTGTATGGTTGAAGAGTTTCATTTCTGGGTTTAGAATTGTCGACTCTATATCCAAGCCATTAAGTTTATATTGTGACAATTCATCTGCTATCTTTATGGCTAAGAATAACAAAAGTGGTAGTCAGAGCAAGCATATGAACATTAAGTATCTAGCCATTAAGAGAACGTATTAAAGATAAGAAAGTGGTCGTTCAACACATTAGCACTGACCAGATGTTAGCTGATCCTTTAACTAAATGCATGCCACTGCAGAAATTTAAGGATCATGTAGTCCCAATGGGACTTAGTTCCACTATGTAAATTTTGTTATAACAGTGAATTTTTATGAAACTCTATTTCATATGGTATTTCTCGTATTTGTTACTGTGTGCACATTCAGTTAACTTGAGAAATATCGCTAAAGTATGGACCTGGAATAGACATTGAGTTTATTCATTATGCAATATGGGTTAAGGTTTGAATGCATAGTACATTGTGATACATGGAAGATACTACTCATACTTAGAGGAACTATCACCATGATTCATGTATTAAGTGTCATTTATGGGATAAGAGTATACGGACCAAGTGGGAGAATGTTAGCATTATCTAAAATGCTGAAATGGTCCGTAACTGCCATGGTACAGTTCAAACTACTTCTCCCATTTAAAGAAACTGCCATGGCTTTTGAATTTAAATTACCCATAACTGTTGACTATTTATGTACCATAACTGCTGCCCATTTCTGTAACTGTTAACACATGTTCTTGATGGACGAACATTTAAATAAGAGCAGATCCGGTCTTATGGTCCCTAACCCTCTGTTTGGATGGTTGTTTCCCGTGGTTTATTAATGTACAGTATGGTGTTGTATTGTATTGTACTGTATTAATGAACACCATGTTTGGATAGACTGTGTCGTTTGTTGTGGTTTAATAACATTTGTATTGTTTGGTTCGACTGTATGGTATTGTATAATAACTTGTAAGTTTACTTAAATACCCTTAACTCTTAATTAGAAATTAGTTTATATATATTAATAAAACTCAGGTAAAGAATACAGTAGGAACTTTAAAAAATCAGTAGGTATTGGGTGGGGGTGGTGGAGGGGTGGGTGGTTGTGGGATGAGGGTGGGGGTGGGGTTAGGTGGTGGTGAGGGGTAGTGGGTAGGGGTGGTGGAGGGGTAGGTGGTTGTAGGATGAGGGTGGGGGTGAGTTGTTGTGGGGTGGAGTTGGGCGGTGGTGAGGGGTAGTGGGTGATGGTTGGGGTGGGGGTGGATGGTAGGGCAGGGGTGGGGTGGGGGTGAGTGGTAGGATGGGGTGGGGGTGGGGTATAATAGAGAAATGAAATACGTAACGACGGAAAAATCACCAAATCCGTGGTTACAAAAATTGGGACTTTTCATGGTTATATAACCATGGAATGAACCATGGATTTACAACACCATACCACATAATTTTAAGAACAATGAAAACAAACATGGTTTCATAGAAAACCATACATTAATGAACCACGGGAAACCACCATCCAAACAGGGGGTAAGCACAAAAATTCTCTAAACACTCCACACCATCTAAAGAGTGAGGTTTGAGTGCTTAGAAGGCTCACCGGAGTTGGAGAAAACCGATGACGATTCCTAAACAATGGTTGGAGGTACGACACTCTCTTTTTCCGCTGCGCTATTGCTCTATAATGTCTTACACATTGCTCAAACTTTAAATATCGCTTCAACTATAGTTTGTTGGCAGATGCTCAAAATGGTTTCAGAGTTCTTATCAATTGGATTGAAGCATAAGGCACTCTTCCTCTTAATTTGTTTGTGCACTCTTGCTAAAAAATTTGGCGCACCAAATTTTTATTTCTTTTATCAACGTGTAATAAAGAGTACTTCTAGCATGTTATTCACATTTCATTGGCTTTGTATAGCAGGAAGTAAAAGTGATAAATATTAATGAACAAATAGAGTAAATGAATTCTCTCTAGAGTGTACTCTTCTATCTTACCAATGGTTTTTACTCCATATCTGAACTTCCCCTTCTCATGCATGTCTACTGAAAGTGACGAAAATAAAGAAGGAAAAGAAAGATATATGAAATGAGAGTGGCAGCATTCACTTTTAGATGGTTGACACTTGGTACTTATAAAAATGTTTTAAGATTTTGATGGGCATTAGATAAACAATGCAGCATAAATTTACCTATCACTTGCAATTGCATGCTTTGGTTGGTATTTTATGAAGGCAGAAGAAGGTAAATCAAGGAGAAAAAGGAACAACAGCGTAAATCAAGCATTCCAAATTCAAATATCAGAGTGGTATTCTTCTCTACTCTTTCAAAATACTTTCTAACTTCTCATATGAAGTTTTTTCAAGAACACTTAGACATGGAAGATCACAAGAAGAAAGTTGCAACAATAAACATAATATGCTTACGATGGCATAACCAGAATATGCATACTATTCTAATTTTTTATTTCTCTAGGATTATCCTTATTTTGTTATTTATCCTTATTTGTCGTTTACAATGTCATACCTTCCGCGGAGAAAGTTGATCCGATAAATTGTTGAGTGAATATATCATCGGAAAAAAAAAGTTCCACCTTAGTTAATATAATGGCCAGTTCCAAATAGTTGTTAATTATTGTTATTACAATTTCGCACATATAACTTACCTTATTTGGTTATGTCCATGGACATAGTTTGAAAATCGTCGTAACTAAATTCGTAATTGTCAGGATAATATTAAAGAAAAATTCTTACTACTCTTAGTAAATTGGAATACAAAAAAGTTATTAAATTGATTATAGGAGATGAATATACATGATCTTTTTTCAAATTTTGTAAAAAAGCATTTTAAAAAATATATAAGTGCTATATAACATGATAATTTTGTGGAGATAAGGTACATTTACTAGGAATCTTTTTTCCAATAGTGTACGCATCTTGCTACTAATAAAAAAAATTGAATTTGTGTTGGAGATAGATATTCTTTTAAAGATAAATTTAACATTTTTTTTAGTAGATAGGCAAAAAAAATAGCTTAGCATCTCAACCAGCTTAGAAGGCCTAAACTTCCATTTTTTAAATGTAATGCATTTGGCTTTTCATCATCTTCGTGTTCCGGACTGTTTGACCCTTCTTAGCTTCTATTTGGACTTAAAAAAAGTTCGCCTTTTCTTCTTGGATAAAAAAAAGAGTCTACTTAGCAAATCAAGAAAGAATTAACATTACTTTTCCATATTTGTCCCAATTAAGTGTTATATGATCAAATCTCAATGCCTGTTTAATTAGGGGTAGTTTAGTCAAATTACTTATTTTTATCTAGGAATTAGTGTTATACCCCATTTTAACCAGGTCAAAGCGGAGTACAACATATTGGTGATTCCTAATTATTTAATTCAAGGAGTCGCCACCTAATTATTTTAACGGTGAATTAGGACACCTATTTTAACTAAATAAATGCCTAAGATAAACTCTAATTTTAAAGGTCTTACTAACCTAATAAATTCTAGGTAAGGGTTCTAAATATCCTAATGGGAAAGTCTTAGGCATCCATTAGAATCCATTGAATACGGTTACCGACCAAACTTAGGTTAAAACAAGAGATTGTGACGAAGTACAATAAATTAGTATCTTATAAGTAATTTAAGAAAGGTATTTCATAAAAGTATATAGGTAATTAAAATAGAGAACTTTGCAAATAAATAACATAATGCGTTTCTAAACTTAAATAAAGAAATAACTATTTTCAAAAGGACTGAAAATCATATTTTTAGAAATCATACATCTTAGTGTCATTTGTTTTCAAATAAAAGTACTTCCACAACACCTTCTATGAATTTAAGGAGTTGCACATAAAATAATCGCTTTTAAAGAAAATTTAGCAAATTTGAGTTTTGAGTGAGAATTACGTTATATGAATACGTTGATGATGAAAGCTGGGTTTATTCTGAAAAATATGATATACAAAAGGACATAGGTTTTTTACAAAAAATTGCTTCAGTTGATTAATTTTTTTTCGGACTTGACAAAAACAAAGTTGCCTTTCTATATTAATTTGATATAAAAAAAATAGACTTCAGCCTATACTTGTTTAACAATTGATACATAAGAGACTTTCACCATAAAGAAAATTTAGCGAAACGTTATAAATACATACTTAGATTCTAACAAAATCAAAAAGTTATAGGTATTAGACGGGACTTTTAAAATAAGAAGTAGTTGGCTACCCTTCCTAAGCTCATAGTTATCCATGATCCTATCCTTCTAGCCAGAGAATTAAAGAAAAATTAGAAACAGCAAGGTTATAATAGAACCACATGAAGAGAGCTAGGAAATAACTCCCTTGCTCTCATTTTTGTATTTCTGTTCGAATGGGAGAGAGCGAGGAGATAAATAATGAGGGATGGAAGCTTCGTCGCCCTCTTCCAATTTTCCTTTCTGTTCGGAGGTATCGCGAGGTAGGCGTGACATATGTATGAAGGAGGAAATGCAGATTTCTCAACTATCGGTAAAGTTTTGAGTCTCGCTCGACTCAAGAGTGCTCCCATATGTCATGAAAAACAAAGAAAAGAAAAATATAAAGAATTAGGAAATGAGCAGATTCAATAAGGAAAATAAATAGACAAAGATGAATTCTTAAAAAAAAAAAGCATGACCGGCAAAGTCCAACAAGATACAGATTGCAAAGAAAAAAAACAAACATGAAACTTAATTGCAAGCACAAACTAAAATCGATAGAGTTCAAAGAATCGCTGTATAAATCATTTTTTAGGGACTCAACAAGACTAGAATAAAACAACTCTTCAGATCAGATTTTACGCAACTGGTTTCTTTCACAGAAAACAACAACTATCCTATTTAAATTCTTAAACTTAATCGGTTCAAATATGTTTACTCCTAAACTTATTTAGGGCCTATTTTCCAAAAGAAATAACTTAAAACATATGGAAGTAGGCAGGAGATTTAGGGATAATGCATATTTGACTTGAGGATTTTGTCGACACAAGCAAACTAGGAAATGCTTAACATATAGCAAGAAAACAAATTGTTCTTCAATTAAATATCTCAAGTGAAGATGAAAAAATGCTTAAAGTGTCAGGCTAGTTTATTCTTAAACTACAAAATAGTAAAGGTTTAAACTGAAAGCTGGGGCAGAATAGCAGTTAGCTCATTCAGACAAACACAAAATCAACTAATCAAACTCTTTTCAGGTTAACGACAAAAAAAACCTAGAGTTTTAAAGCTACATGACATGTTTTGACCAGAGCATGTGAGTAATATATTTTAAAAACTATAGAAGCTCATATTTGGAACTTGGTACATAGTCAAAGCAGTGAAAGGTCACTAAATGGAAGGGGGTGAATATATCATTTCAACATATATGTTCTTTCCCTACATTTTCTGAAGCTAAAATATAGAATGAGGAACTCAAATTATACTAAGCCAGCCACATTATGAATTGAACAAATTCAGGATAGTATATTGATTTATATTTTATGCTCATAAACTAAGAATTTGAACATCTAGATCATTCAAGAACTAATGTGGGGAAAGCTAAAATGAACATGCATACTAAATACTCAATCTAACAACCCAAAGGTAATAATAAGAAACAACGTGTCTAAACCTATATCAACATTTGAATCCAACACATATAGAATGAAGCTATCAATAACTCAAGTACACAACTAGGTTAACAATACTGATGTTTAAAGAAGACTTCAGCTATTTTCCAAAAGGAGCTAATTTTGAAAACAGTTTCAACACAGAAAATTTGGATCATACAAATATATTAAACAACAGCTTCATCAGGATCTTAACTTAGATTAAGCTACTTCTCAAAGAATTTTGAGCTAACACAGACAAAACTAACTCTTCATTAAACCAATCTGGATTTAATGTCAGAGAAAAAGGCTATACCGAACAAAACCATACATGAGTTAAAAGACTTGTCAATATATAAGTTGAACCTTTACACTAATGCTTAGTTAGATTGATTAAGAGTTAGACCCAAAGCTCAAACTAACCCTTAAAAGTTCTGAAGCTACACAATTCAAACTAGTCTAACTGAAGCAGACTAAACATAATCCATCATACTTATGCAAAATCAACATCGAAATGGTTCGAAACAACTTCATGCCTCCTACTAACTAGTGCTTAACAGAAACAAGAAACTCTAATCACATAGTACTACTAACTTCTAATAAGCAGAAAAGGAAAATACCATAAAAAATAAGACTAAGACAGGGAAAGAGAATTACTCATATAATTCTAGCACAGCGTTTCAAAACTAAGCTAACCTATAATAGAATTCAGAATGCACACAGAACTTAACAAAAGGGAAAATAAAGTTGAGACGAAGGAAAGATTACCTTTTAATGGTGCAGTGAAAGGGGTGCGGGGGTCTTAGATCCGACGCAATCCGACCTCGAACTTGAGTATATATTTTTTTTATATGTAAAAGATGGCAGCAAGCAGTTGAACTTTTGGGAGGTAAGAAAGAAGAAAGAAGAAAACAAGAGTTTTTTTAGAGCAAGAGTGGCGGCCAGAGCTTGGTCCAAATGGACTCCAAATGCTAGTATTTATAGATACCAAGTAGGGTTTGCTAGGATTCAAAGTTTTGGGCAAGATTTCCATCATCTAGGGTTTGAAAACGAGTCAAAATGGAACCGTTTAAATCTGAGTATTGAAGGTGTTTTCGAACAGATCTTCACGTGATTTGACTTGGATATTACCCGAAAATGGTTCGACCACTTATGGTCTTTGAAGATTATAGCACGTCTTGAAGCAAGAACGGGAAAGTCTTCTCTTTAAACAATAGAGCACATAGGTAGGCAGATGTAAAGACAAATTTTGTACAAAAATGGGATAGGCAGGACCTGTCCATGGCTGAATCGCGGCTGAAAACAGGCCGGAAATGGGAAAGGTGACAAAATGGACCTGCCATGGGAAACATTAGCTAGGAGACACATAGAGAAAAGGATTAGCGTGGGTCGTTTTAGTCACTTAGGATGGTTAAGTTGGGGTAGAATGGTATTTTTAATTAACCGGCCAATATGGGGGCAACACGTGGCAGGGACGTGTGGGGAATGTGGGAGGCATGTGAGAGGCATGCGCAGGTGGTGTGTGAGGCGTGTGTTATTGACCATTTGGCGCAGACGTGGCACTTGCGTGGCATCCACGTGGAAAAGTTGTATGGAATGGGCTGTGTGGATTGGGTTCTCCTTTGGACTATTATTGACCAAATTAGGATCAGATTTTATATGAATTGGGCTAGTATGAAGCCTATTTATCTTGGACTTAATATACTTTCTTCCTTATATTTATTTGGGCTTCTGAATTAGGATTAAAGACAATTTAGTTAATTATATATTAACGCGTACTAACATATTACTTAATATAAAAAATAGTACTCAAATAGAGATAAAATCCTACGATATCGTAATAGTTGCGCGATAGTATTTATAAAGTTTAAAAGTAAGTAAATGTTATGGTCTAATTGTATAAAATAAATGCGATGCGTAAGATGTTACAAGTGATCTTGATGATTATAATATTAAGTGATGGAAATATAATGAAAATAATAAGAATAATAACGGTAATAATAATGGCAATAGGCGATGACTATAGTTGGATAATGAAAAACGACGATATTAATAGAAAGCTAATAATTTCAATAAAAATATAAATAAATGTTCTTAAGTTGTCAAAAATATTAGAAGTGCAAATACATATTGTGGAAGAAAGGCGGGACAAAATCGGGTGTCAACAACTTGTCCCTCTTTGGCCGGTAATGATGAAAGAATTTTCGGGCAAAGACGTTGACTTACTAAAAGAATTTGGGAGACTATAAGGATAAAGAAAATTTAAGAGAATTATGGCCGAACTCCGGTCTCCGATTCGTCTACATGTCCCGGGTTGCACGAGAATCAGGCCGTGTGTAGTTCTGGGGTAGCTACGACACCTGTGAATAAGAAATCATGACTGGTGCAAATCTCTTAAAAAATATTGCCCCAGTGTCGGAATATGATGACACTGGATATTATGATTAAGGAAATATATCGAACTTGAGAATTCTGAAATATGAATACGTGTGAACTCGATGATCGGGTTATGGATATAAGCAGAATATTTGAGGGTAGAGACAAACGTTCGAGGTAGACCCTTGACCTTCGTTGGGAAGTCTGATTATCTTTCCCAACAAATTGCCCCATTTCACTGCCGAAGAAATAGTTTCACATTGCGCTAAAGCTCCTGCAAAACTTAAGCTAGATAAAAAAAAGTTAGTAAAGAATTGTAAAATAAACAAATGAAAATGACACACCTCAAGCGTTAACTTATGAGAATGCGGCCATGTGAGCTGAAATGATTTAATAAAATGATAGCCTTAGCAAAGGCTAATGCAAATGGGGTTTTAGGCCGATGATACATGGAAATAATACCTTCCGGCGACGATTGATGAAAATGAGCCCTTAAACCAGGTATGAAGATGAGGCTATTTAAGCCACATGATTTGTGAAAATGAGACTTTCTAAGCTAGTATAATGAGTTTTTTTTTCTTTAAAACCCAATGATTGATGAAAATGAGGTTTTTCAAACCAACATGATTCATGGTAATGATGCTTTTGACAATTTGTAAAGCATTTATGCAGTGCATTTTAAAGCATTTGTGCGGTGCATGTGCGTTTGAAAGCACTTACGCGAAGCGGTTGAGAGCACTTTTGCAGTGCGTGTGCAGTGTTTCTTAAGGCAAACATACAAAGCATTTGAAAGCAGTTATGCAATGTATGTGCAGTGCATTTGAAAGCGGTAGTGCAATACATGTGCAGTGCATTTGAAATTATTTTTGCAGAGTATTTGAAAGCAGTAGTGCAATGCATGTGTAGTGCATTTGAAAGCATTTATGCAGAACATTTGAAAATAGCGGTGCAATGCGAGTGCAGTGCATTTGAAAGCATTTATGCAGAGCATTTAAAAGCAGTAGTGCAATGCATTTGAAAGCATCTATGCAGAGCATTTGAAAATACTTTAAAAATTTTGTGTATCGATACATTTGGAAATTTTTGTAAAACTTCAACATTAATTTATCGTAAATTTTGAGAATTATTGGCAATTGAGAGGTGTTATTCCTCCCAAGTGTTATAAGAAAACTCAAACCGTTCGGCGCGTAGTCCTTGCAAGGCTTTAACCGTTACATATTTTCAGTTTCCGCAATTTTGAAAACCTGCACTCAAAGAAAATTTGTAAGTTTCAGGGGAGGTTGATTCGCGTTGACTTTGAAGATCCAGCTCTTGATGTTTCGTGCTTCCGGCTTTGTCTGGACTTGTAACCTCCACCTTTTTCTAAGTCTTGGCCGATTAATAAAACTATCATATTATTTCAAAAGGAAATATGCATAAATTTATGGTAAATATGTATATAGTTATAAATAATTTCTGCCGAACTTAGAAACGTGACACGTTGTGAAACAAAGCGAATGTCCTTTCTCTAAAGTCTTTCCTTTGTTTGATGACTCTGTTTGACCATATACTCTTTCATGTCTCTCGATGTCGTTTTGCAATGACGCTCTTAAAAATTGTCCCAGTTTCTGGTATAGGGGGATATCGAACTTTTAACGTGACGAGACCGAGCCTTATGTAGGCTACCTACGTATCCCACCAAGGGAATCAGGTCAAGCGTAGTTCAAAACATACGAGGCAAAAATAAAATTGAGATTTTCTAATAATGTAACCGAAGCCGATGTAGGCCGCCTACGTATCCCACAGCGGGAATCAGGTCAGGCGTTGTTCATGTTACAAGCAAATGGAAATTTTAGAAATTTCTATCTGAAAGAGACCAGACCCGATATAGGTTTATTACGTATCCCACCGAGGGAACGTAGTTTTCATTACATAGAAAGACATTACAAGATATTACATATAAAATAAACGAAAAGCTCTTAAAGGTAATATCTCTTGACGGCATCTGCATTGATAGCTTTCGGCCACACTTCGCCATCCATTTCTGCTAGAATTAGTGCTCCTCCAGTCAGTACTCGGTGAACCATGTAAGGCCCTTTCCAGTTAGGTGCAAATTTTCCCTTAGCTTCATTTTGGTGTGGGAATATGCGCTTCAACACCAATTGCCCCGGTTTGAATTGTGTCGGTCTTACCTTCTTATTGAAAGCTTTGGCCATTCTGTTATGATAAAGTTGTCCATGACAAACTGCATTCATCCTCTTTTCATCAATGAGCATCAATTATTCATAACGATTTTGTATCCACTTGGCATCACTCAACTCAGCTTCTTGGATAATTCTCAAGGATGGTATCTCTATCTCTGCTGGTAACACAGCCTCTGTTCCATAGACCAAAAGATAAGTCGTTGCTCCAGTTGAAGTCCTAACGGTGGTGCAATAACCGAGAAGGGCCAATGGCAATTTTTCGTACCAATGTCTGTAATTATCAATCATCTTCCGCAATATTCTCTTGATGTTTTTGTTGGCTGCTTCAACTGCTCCATTCATCTGAGGTCAATAAGGGGTGGAATTGTGGTGAGTAATCATAAATGTTTCGCATATCTCATGCATCAGACCACTATTAAGATTAGTTCCATTATCTGTTATAATTGACTCAGGGATTCCGAATCGACAAATGATGTTATTGCGAACAAAGTCTACCACTACCTTCTTCGTTACTGACTTATACGAAGATGATTCTACCCATTTTGTGAAGTAGTCGATGGCTATCAAAATGAACCTATGTCCATTTGACGCGGCCGGCTCGATACGACCTATGGCATCCAGGCCCCAAGCTGCAAATGTCCAAGGAGAACTCTTCACATTTAACTCATTTGGTGGGACTCGAATCAAATCGCCATGAATCTGACATTGGTGACATTTTTGCACAAAACGAATGCAGTCTCTTTCCATAGTCATCCAGAAATAGCCAGCTCGTAGAATTTTCTTAGCCAGAGTGAATCCATTCATATGAGGCCCGCATGTACCGCCATGTACTTCTTCAATCAGCTTGACCGCCTCTTTGGCATCAACACACCTTAACAATCCTAAATCTGGAGTCCTCCTATAAAGGATTTCTCCATTTAGGAAAAAGTGGTTTGCTAATCTTCGAAGTGTTCTCTTCTGAACACTGGTTATGCCTTCTGGATAGTCTTTTTCCTT
Organism: Lycium barbarum; assembly: GCF_019175385.1. Taxonomy (NCBI): domain Eukaryota; kingdom Viridiplantae; phylum Streptophyta; class Magnoliopsida; order Solanales; family Solanaceae; genus Lycium; species Lycium barbarum. The sequence goes on from NC_083338.1 coordinate 10,654,405, forward strand.
GAGATACTTCTTAATGTCATAGTACCAAGGTTCTCCATCAGGTTCTTCATCTACGTGGAAACAATAGGCTTGCTGATCTTGCACATTCACCTTGAGAGGATCTATGTAATTCTTGTCCGGGTGCTGAATCATAGAGGACAAGGTTGCCAAAGCATCAGCGAACTCATTTTGAGTCCTTGGGACATGTTTGAATTCCACCTTGATAAATCTCTTACACAAATCTTTCACACAATGCAGGTATGGAAGTATCTTCACGTTCTTAGTGGTCCATTCGCCTTGTACTTGATGAACCAATAAGTCAGAATCACCTATAACCAATAATTTTTGTATGTTCATATCAACGGCCATTCTGAGTCCAAGAATACAGGCCTCATACTCTGCCATAATGTTGGTGCACGGAAAGCTGAGCTTTGCTGAAATTGGATAATGCTGGCCTGACTCCGAAACTAAAACTGCTCCAACGCCGACTCCGTTGGAGTTTGCAGCTCCATCAAAGAACATTCTCCACCCTGGATATTCCTCTGAGATATATTCTCCGACAAACAACACCTCTTCATCCGGGAAATAAGTCTTAAGAGGCATGTATTCTTCATCTTCGGAATTTTCAGCAAGATGATCCGCTATTGCCTGCCCTTTGACAGCCTTTTGGGTAACATATACAATATCGAACTCACTTAGCAAAATTTGCCATTTGGCTAACTTCCCAGTAGGCATAGGCTTCTGAAAGATATACTTGAGTGGATCCATCCTTGAGATGAGATAAGCAGTATATGCAGACAGGAAACGTCTTAACTTTTATGCAACCCAAGTCAAAGCACAACAGGTGCGTTCCAACAAAGTATATCGGGCCTCATAAGGCGTGAACTTCTTGCTCAAATAGTATATTGCTTGCTCCTTCTTTCCTGTTTCATCATGTTATCCCAACACGCATCCAAATGCATTCGCTGACACAGACAAATATAATAACAAAGGTCTTCCGGCTACTAGAGGCACCAAAATAGGCTAATTAGACAAATACTCTTTGATTCTATCAAAAGCTCGTTGGCAATCTTCCGTCCATTTGGTAGCAACATCTTTCTTCAATAACTTGATTATTGGCTCACATATTACTGTCGATTATGCTATGAACTGACTAATGTAATTGAGACGACCGAGGAAACTCATCACGTCCTTTCGATTCTTTGGGGCAGGCAAGTCTTGAATAGCCTCTATCTTCGAAGGATCCAATTCTATGCCCCTCCTACTCACAATAAAACCTAACAGCTTCCCAGCAGGAACACTAAATGCACACTTTGCGGGATTTAATTTCAAATTATATCACCTCAACCTGTCAAAGAACTTCTTCAAATCCGTCAAGTGATCTGAACTCTTTCGCGACTTGATGATGATATCGTCCACATAGACTTCAATCTCCTTATGGATCATGTCATGAAAAATGGTAGTCATGGCTCTCATATAGGTGGCTCCTGCATTCTTGAGTCCAAAAGGCATCACTTGATAATAGTATACTCCCCAAGATGTGATGAATGCCATTTTCTCAGCATCTTCTTCATCCATCAGGATTTGGTGGTAGCCTACGAAGCAATCAACGAATGACTGCAGCTCATGCTTCGCACAGTTATCAATAAGTATGTGAATATTCGGCAGGGTGAAATCATCCTTCGGGCTAGCCTTGTTGAGATCCTGATAATCCACGCATACCCTGACTTTGCCATCCTTCTTTGGTACAGGCACGATATTGGCTAGCCAAGTGGGATACCTTGTAGCTCGAATGACCTTTGCATTAAATTGCTTAGAGACTTTTTCCTTGACTTTTAAGCTCAAATCCGGTTTAATATTTCTTTTCTTTTGTTTCACTGGAGGACAAGATGGATCAATAGGTAACTTATGTGAAACAACGTCCGTGCTTAGACCCGGCATATCATCATAAGACCATGCGAACACGTCTATATATTGTCTCAAAAGGTTGATAAATTCTTCCCTTTGTGACGGAGTTAAATGGACGCTAATTCTTGTTTCCCTCACTGTTTCTGAATCTCCCAAGTTTATGGTCTCTATTTCATCCAAATTTGATTTTGGCTTATTCTCAAAATGTTCAAAATATTTAGTTAACTCTTCAGGTTGCATGTCCTCTTCATATTCTTCAGAATCTTGTTCGGCATTTAGGATTGGTTCGCTTGTTTCATTACGTGTCACATTCACAATATCAGCAGACTTACCAGTTTGATTGCTAAAAAAAAAGAGAAATTAATTAAATGAAGATGGAATTAAAAACAGAAAAGCATAGTTTGGATTTGGCATTTAAGCTTTCAAAAGGTGGAGGCAAAACACAACAAAAGCATAAACACGATTCAGGCCTCAATTTTGAATCGCGTTGTTTCATCAAATACTATTACAAATTATCTACCAAGACTCCCGAAGAACCGGGGGCAGGGTACAAGTCCAATTGTTTAAAGCATCTGCAGGCTCAGCATCCCAGATAGTTGGAGTTTCAGGGCAATCATCCAGAATCACATTGCATTCAACTTCTTCCTGGGCAATGAATAGATTCTTGAGACCTTCCACGAGGTTGTCTTCAGCAGCTTCCTCTGATACTTGGGTAACACACGCTTTCAAAAATGACTGATTCAGGAGAGGGACAGGCTTTGGCAAGGGAATATCACCTTTCTTTTTTAGACTAGCCAATGAGATTTCTTCAAGAGTGGGCTCGTATCCAAGACCAAAAGTATCCTTCTGACCGGGTATTTGAATTGGTTCTGCTATTCCATCCAAGTTCACTCCGAGACCTCGACCAGGCTTAAAACCATTCTTCAACATTTCCCAAGCCACCATCATAAGCACACGTGGCAATTTTACCCTTTCAGCTTGAGTAGTACACATAATTTCCTTAATATGGAAAAAAGATCCAGCTAGCCTTTCTACACTTTCAATCACGGGAATTGAGTTTTCGGGATAAATCGAATTGTTGCCTTCTCCATGGATCACAATTTCCTGATGATTCCATACAAATTTCAAATTTTGGTGCACGGTAGAAGGGACTGCACCAGCCATATAGATCCATGGCCTTCCTATCAGAAATTGCAACTAGCAGATATATCCAGTGGAATTCCACCATAAACTCCACGGGTCCAATTTCCAGTGCTAAGTCAATTTCCCCTACGACACCCCTTTGAGCTCCATCAAAACCTTTAACCCTCACGTGACTATCACGAAGTTTCCCGATATCAATTCCTAAAGCTCGAAGAGTAGTGAAAGGGCATATGTTAAGAACTAAACCCCCATCAATCAACACTTTAGAAATGAATTTATCCCTGCATTTGACTGTAATGTTCAATGCCTTGTTGTGCCCCAAACCTTCAGGCGGCAACTCATCATCATGAAAAGAGACTTTGTGGGCTTCGAGGACTTCTCCAACCATGGCTAAAAACTTTTCGCTAGAGGTCTCAGCTGGAACATAGGATTCCTTTAGTACCTTCACTAAAGTGCTCCTATGAGTTTCAGAATTCATCAACAATGATAATAAAGAAATTTAGGCTGGTGTTTTCTTTAGTTGTTCTACAACAGAATATTTCTTAGTTGGCATCTTCCTCCAGAATTTTCTACTTCAGCCTCGGTCACAGCTTTCTTTTGGTTTTTTTCCTTACTCGGTGCTCCTCGTGCTACCTTTTCGGGGGCATAACACCGCCTAGATCTTGTTATTTCGGCAGCAACAGTTTCTGCAACCAATTTTGCCTTTCCTTTGTTCCTTTCCTCAGACGAGTAATTCCAATGAACTACTTTGGTGTTGAAAGAAGGTGCCTGAGCAACTAAGGCTGTGATCCTAGGCCTTGGAGTGAGCACTTCTACTTCAATTGGTTCCCTCAATTAGACTGTGATTATGGGAGCAATAAAGGCTGATGATTCAACCTTTTCCTTTTTTTTGACCGGTACAATAGTCCCTTCCAAGTTATAGTCTTCATCAATGGTGATCATGTTCACATTTGCATCACTATGATTGGGTAGAGGGTTGTTGTTTATATTTGGGGGAGCTCATTTGAGCTGGATGACTCCTTCTTTGATCAACGCCTCTATTTGTCTTTGAGAGTAAGGCAATTTTCAGTATCATGTCCGACAACCCCTGAGTGATACGCACAATGTTTAGTCCCATCATACCATCCAGAAAGGGGGTTAGAAACTCTTCCTTGAATCGGTTGGAGTATCCCTGCGGTTCTCAACCTTTCATATAATTGGGCTAAGGGTTCGGCTAATGGTGTATAAGTTTTGGTTGGTTTTTGTTCAAAGTTTGGGCGAGGTCTGGGTGCATTTTATGGACGGTTTTGTGGTTAGTATTGGGGTTGAGGCAGGTAGGTTGATTGATATTGTGATGGGCTTTAATAGGCAGGTGCTCGAGGTGGACAATATGTTGGCTGGGTGTGGTAAACAGGATAGGGAGCGGATGGAGGTTGGTAATAAGGCTGAGATACTTGGGCGTATTAGCTGTAATATGAAGGCTGGGATGAAGGATATTGGTAGGTTAACATCTGGTTTGGTCTACGTTCCTGGATGGTCGTGACCGTGGACACTCTGTCCTTCTTCTGCTTAGCTGCTCCCCCAATTGAACCTGATTGAATTGCCTTACTTGTTGCTTGCAAGGCTGCCAAATTTGTGATTCTTCCCGTCTTGATACCTTCTTCTATGAAATCTCCCATCCTAATAACTTCATAAAACTTTTTCCCGATGAAACTTATCAACCTTTCATAGTATGTTGCATCTTTTAGAGATTGTATAAAGAGCGTCGTCATCTCACTTTCCGCTATCGGGGGCTGAACCTTTGCGGCTTCCGCTCTCCACCGCATAGCATACTCTCTGAAAGTTTCTGTTGACTTCCTTTCTAACTTCATCAAATAGAATATGTCTGGGAAAGTCTCAGTGTTAAACTTGAACCTATCCATGAATTCTTACGCCATTTGTCCCCAACTACGCCATTTCTGCAGATCTTGGCGTGTGTACCAATCAAGTGCTTCTCCTATCAAGCTTCTTATAAACAGCTTCATCCTAATGGCTTGATATTTCCCTACTTCAACAAGCTTATCATAGTACGATCTCAAATAAGCCCGAGGATTTCCTTTTCCATCAAACATATCAAATTTTGGCACCTTATATCCAGCAGGAAACTCAATATCGGGATGAATACACAGATCCTCGTATTCAAGTCCTTCACATCCCTTATGGGTTTGGATGCTTCTAAATGCTTCCTTCAGACTACGAATCTCCTTCGCAACATTCTCGTCCGCTTTTGCCCTAACTTCCCTTTCCATCTCCTCATAAGGATCAACCTCTGGATGTTGCACGGCTTGCAATAGGGTAGTGAAAGGTTTAGCTTTCGCTACATATACCGGTGGCACATACTGCGTGTTATAGTTAGCGGTGTGTGCCAACAGTATGTGTTGGGTTGCTTGGTAGCTTTGGGTAAGTGGGGTGGTCTGGTTGAGTGGGATAGTTTGGCTAATTGAAGGCTGAGGAATATATGGAGTGGTGAAGGGTAACGTATTGACTTGTTGAAATTTAACTTGTTGTGGGTTGGCTTGTTACGGGTTATTTTGTTGCGGGATGGCCTGTTGCGGGTTAGTTGGTTGTGGGATGGCTTGTTGTGGATTAGATTGTTGTGAGATGGTTTGTTGTAGGTTATTTTGTTGTGGGATGGGGGGCGAATTAGTAGCACTTGGATTGATTGTGTGAAGTGGAGGGTTTGAGAGAAAGAGTTAGGGGGCAGGCGAGTCAACAGGCGAAAAGGATGGTGGGATTGTCGCACTTGTTCTATGTTCATGAGGAGAAGTGTTGAGGGTAATGGATAGGTTGGTGAGATTTCGAAGTCGCTCAATTTCACTTTGTATGTTGGCCATTTGTTACATCAATTGGGCGATGAGTTCATCAACATTCCTTCCCTCCGAAGCCTCGGGTTCGTCTCTCGGAACGGTGATAAGTCCCAAGCAAGTCTGTTCAGATGCACCTGAATCATTCATGTTGTTAGATGCTTGTGCTTTTGATCTTGTGAAGTATGGGTGATCCGCCAGTTCACAATCAACACGAATCAACCTTTGGGGAAATAATCAAAATAAAACAAAACTACGTCAGTATAGTGTGAATGATTGATACTTTAATAAAACAATATTAACATTTGACAAATAATGTTGAAAGAAACATATATTACATAGCAAACAAATCACATAGTAAAAGAGAAATCTAGCAATCATAGCGCAACCTATTATGCAGGGGACCTCTTTTGTGCCAGAGGTAGGCCTAACGCCAAATATTCGAGATGAAATAATTATTTTATAATTGATTTCTCCTAATAATTCCTTTTCAATTGATAGTTAGAATGATGAAACCTGATTTAAGAAATTTTAATAAATAATTTCAAAAAAGTAAAATTAACAACAATAACAAACTCGAGATAAGAAAATTAAACTAAAAAGTTGGAATGATGAAACATGATTCAAGAAAGTTGAGACTAGATTCTAACACGAGTTGTTGCTTCTTTGAAATCTTCTCTCAGAACTTGAACGAGAGAAAGAACAACAAACAACGCACAATATTTTTATCAATTTTCAACAGTACTCTTTAATTCACTTTTTCTAGAGAATAAGAAAAACTTAAAGGAGCTTTGACATTGAGCACTTGCAATTATGGAGAAGTAATTAGAAAAAAATGGTAAAAGATAAGTAAAAATGTCTAGTTAAGGAAGAAAGGTGAAAAGTTTTGTGAGTCTTGAACAAATTAAAAGAGCGGGTGTAATAAAGCTATACACGTTTTCTAACGAAAAAAGGTAAAAAGTGGAGTAATATTTTAAATTATCAAATTAATTTCCATTCATATGAAAGTGATTTGTAGGAGACATTCATATTTCCAAATTTATAGTCAAACAGTTACTGCTATCTTTCCTTTCATATGAATCAATTTTATCTCTGCTAAAAAGTACTCGTATCTATTTACTATTTAAAAATAAATAAATTAAAGGACAATAAATAGTTGATTCACATTGAAGCCGGCCCTGCCATTTAGCTAAGGTTGTGGGACTAAATGTGATTGGATTTTGTATTCATCCTCCATTTATGTGTAAAGATGTTTTTCTATTTACTCTTCAACCTTTAATGTCATTTAATGGTGTACAACATTATTTGTGCCTAGTTACCTTTCCTTTGCTTGAGAAAGAAAGGGAAAGTTAGTAAAAGAGTAAGTAGCAAGAATTTGAGGCTTATAAACCTCATCTAATAACTTGAGCAAGAGATAGGAAAGTTACTTGAAATAAAATGGGTGTTCATATTTTCCACATTCTAAGGCTAGAGAAAGCTTAGCAATGATATTTATCAATTTGGTTGAGAAATTTTTGATAAACTCGAGTAACCCATATTTAATTACATCTACACATATAAAGGACTTGGATTGATACTCATCCGCATTACTTTCCATTGGAACCACAACCTTAGTTCCTTAAACAATAGTTTACATTTCATAACAAAACTCTTAGACGTTAATGATCAAACTTTCAACCAATTATTATTATATTCCCTTCTCCCCCGAAATATAGACTAATAGTCGAGCGTTACACTTAACTAGTATATTTTTTCATTGTGTTCTCTGTGGGATTCGACCTCAACCTTGTTGAATTCTATATTTGACAATGACTGCTTACTCCTAATATTGAAGGTGTAATTTGCGCGTGTCAATACTTTCATTTGAATTTTGTTTTCTTTCATGACACCAGTAGTGTCTAACCAAATTTTCTTTCGTCATACCAGAAGTGTCTAAAAAATATTTGATACTAGAAACTAATGATCAAGGGCTAGAGAAGAGCTAATTGTTTATCTATAAGTATCATGACACTAGCAGTGTCCAAGTAATATCTGATTATGGTAAATAAGTTAAAGTCTCTCGAAGAGGTTATATATGATAGCATCATTCGTCCTAGATAATAATTGTTACGATAGGAATACAGATCGTAGTATACCAGAAGTTTATTGGCAATAAAATTGGTTATCATATTGAGACTACAAATGATTAGAAGATTGAATATCTTCAAGTTACTATAGCTAAGAAATACGTATATGAAACGTTATCCGATGGGATAACATGTCGCAATAAACCAAAAGTTTATGATATTAAATGTCATGCAATAGCAAACCATAAGTTTACTAAAATAAATAGCACTCGTCATGGTAAACTTGCAGTTTGCGGGTACTATAATTTTATTAGTTGATAAGACCATTTTGATTTTCATGATTTAAATCTGATGTGCTAATTGAGTATTCAAAATATATTGAAGAACCAGAAGATTCTTCAAGAATTTTTTTGTGTTGCTTGTTCTCATGATACGTTGATTACACCAGCTAATGTTGGATTGAATCTCCTAAATTCTGAAAATATAAAAGGGAATGTGGATTCCTTCACCTGCGATGCGATGTCTTAAATAGATGCATTTGTGAGATGGCCACATGTGCGTTTATTGTCAACCTGCAGTTTGACATTTACAAAGTTGCTGCTCAAAATAATTGAGTTGGAAGCACAATTTCCAAATTATGTAATCAAGACAATTCATCTTGATAATGTTGGTTTATATTTAAGCTGGTTTTGCATTAGATGCATCCATAATATAGCTAAACCATTGCCTATGATAACAGAACTTCAGATGTTGGTCTAAGATATGATATATTGCATGCAACAACACTTGTATGCTTCAGACCAATAAATTATGATAATTGTCCCCGCATAATCTGATCAGGGTCATGAACTAGATAATTCCACCTTATAGCTTTTGAAGTGCGGTATATGATTAATGGATATACCACAATGCACACCGATGAATTTCCCAAAGAAAATGGGGATATGTGTTAGTTTTTCAAACATAACGGGGAGAGAATATGCAGCTAAGAAATATGTTGTGAATTATTATCAGTATGATCCTCAGATAATTCGAGTCAAATGTTAGAAGCATTTGTTGACCCAAATTTTCATATTTCATCTGCAAAATGCTCCTAATGTCCCTGAAGGACAAAGTCTACAGCATGCATAGAGCATGATAGACCAATCGGTTTCAAATATAATAATCCTTGAAACAAAAGGAGCAAATGATCAAAATGATCACGACAAGGAGGCGAGTCCGGAGCCTAAAGGGTATAAAAATACACGGTATAAACCAAAAGGGGATGACCAAAAATTTATATACCAAAAGGGGTATATCGTGGGCTGATCCACGTTATACCCCAAACTTTTTTTTCACCTGTCAGACGAAAATTGAAAAATTAAAAAAAAAAATTAACCGTATAACGTGGACTGATCCATGTTATACAATATATTTTGTATAACGTGGATCAGTCCACGTTATAACAATATATATTTGTAAAGTGGACTGTCCACGACTGCAACTTCTTCGTTAGTGAGGCTTTAGATTTCATTCTCATGTTTACTGTTTTATATTCTATTTTCTAATTCTGAATTCTTCTAAAACTGTTCTACATTACGTATTATATTGCTAACCATTAGTGCCTTTACAAAATTGATTTAATTTAAATTAACTTAAATTACATTAAACAGCTCTTATAATATATACAATTTAGTTTTTTTAAAAAATTTAACCTTGTTATACCCCATTTTAATCGGATCAAAAGCGGAGTACAACATATTGGTGATTCCTATATTATTTTCATTTAAGGAGTCGCCACATAATTATTTTAATGGTGAATTAGAACACCTAATTATTAACTAAAAGTGTCCTAATTCACCATTAAAATAATTATGTGGCGATGAATCAATGGAGCAGAATCATAATTAATAACGATAGTGGTACAACATGGTTATGAAATCGGTGCCAAGTGTAAATCGGAGTAAAAGAATAGGAGGCATGGGGGGCATTAGCGGCGTAAGAGACCTAAGCCCTAGAGAAACGAAGATGGCGTTACAAGTAAATTTCAAGCGCCGAAGAAGAGGGCAAGTGACATTAGATGGATGGCATGGATAGCTAGACCTACTACTAATGTAAGCATCCCTATGGGGCAGGAAGTTGTTAATTGGAGCAGATTCAGATATAGACTTGTAACTACTGGATGAGCTAGGTAAAATACATTTGCTCAGATTGCTACATCGGGTGCATTACTTGGTTACAAGACTGTAAGGTGAGTATGTTAAGATTTCACGTATGAATGGTTATAGCCATAGATTGTGGGGAACGGTATGAATAAGACGTAGTGTAGTCAGGGGTATGCGACTTCAAGATTTACAGGTACAAGTGAACCCAAAAAAAAGGGGGGGGGGGGGGGGGGGGGACAAATAAAGAGAATACTAGTGTGAAGGTCGAAGTGATGAGCCCTACGGGAGTGTATTGACTAATAGCGAAATAACCGCACCTATTCAAATCTCCAGGAGAAGTTCACTATGATACGCCGAGATCTTAAGGTATGCATGCTTACTTTTGCTCTCTTGGTCGTGTGTGGCCACAAATATATTGGTATTGTGTTGTAGCCCTGTGAGGCAATGATATTGTGGGTTGTTGTGACAGGGTGGTAGTGCCATGTTACAGGGGAAACTCTGGCAAAAATTTTCTAGAATTCCCGAGCATTTTAACATTCGAGGACGAATGTTTTAAAAGGGGGGAAGAATGTTACACCTTGAAAATTCTCCGTACGTGTACAGTGAATAGGTGAGGAAAGGACATAACATATGCGATGTTTTGGCGAGCAATAAGGGTGTAAATGGCCTAATTAATATTCTCAAACACATCCGAGATAAGGAACGAAAGCTATTAAGGGAAAGCGAGTCGCATGTTGTATATCGGACAAGAATTTCGAGCAACGAGTTAGCGAGGGCATAATGATGTCTTAAGTAATAACGTCCTTTAGATTGGTATTGAAGTGCTAAACAAGTATTAAGAAGGTTCCATAAGGATCGGAGAACAAACGAGTCGACGAGAACGGAAGTCGCTTCAGTTGGCATTATACGGCCAAACATACGGTCCGTATAAATTATATTGGACGTATGTTGGACCGTATAATTAGCCAAGACGAAGATAACATTCTGGACCAAATGTACGGTCCAACATACGGTCAGTAAAAATTATACGGACGGTATGTTGGTCCGTATAAAGTCCCTCGGCCAGATTTCAATTTTTAATATAAGGGCCCCTTTTCATTTTATTCTCATTTCATTCCCACTCTCCACTTCAAGAACCCTCTAGAGAATACTCTAACATTCATCCATAAGAAAAATTCAAGGGGAATTGATTATCAACAACATAAAATCCATAGGGCAAATCATATGAAACTCAAGTAGGATTCATCTTCTTCAAGAAAACCCTAAGGAGGCGAAGTGAAACTTTGGTGCAAGAGGAAGAATTCCATTCAAAGCTTGTTGTCACGACCCGACTAGGGGGCCGCAACGAGCACCCGGTGCCAGCCCACCCGGGCACCCCCTTAACTTACACTTATGCTTACATCTAAGCGAGCCACATAATTAGACATACATTTCCTTTCATCCATCAAACTTGTCCCATTTGGACAACAACATCTTTATATCATCATAGGCATCTATGCCACGTCAATGTACATGAGCCGACAAGGCTAACAAAATGATACATAAAATATAGGCCGACAAGGCCAGACATATCTAATCATATACACGTGACTACGAGCCTCTAAGGAGAGTATAACATATCACATGAGCGGGACAGGACCCCGCTATGCCCATAATTATATACACAAAAGAATAAGTACCCAAAAGCTATGGCTCCGAATGAAATGGAGCTCTGCTGTGTAATCTCTGAGAAAGCTACTATGGATCAAGCCTGTCTCCCTGCGCACCTGCGAGCATGACGCAGCGTCCACAAACAAAAGGACGTCAGTACGAAGAATGTACTGAGTATGTAAAGCATGATCAACATCGATATAGAAGCATAATAGACAACATATGAAGTAGCATAGGGGGAGACAATAATATCATCATCATGGCACTTACTTGCTTTCCATAGGGACATTCCGTTTCTATTGCGTATCCGCATACATACATCCATATCCGTACTTAATTACCCTCACAATCATTTACATCTCATATACATAACATATTTGTACTCTTAATGATGTCATATACATAGCATATACACATATATACATATATACATAGCATGCCCGACCCTGAAGGTTCGGTGTTTCATACATACTTGGCCAACCAAGGCTCATGGTTATATCTACCTGGCCCTACCAAGGCATCAGGGTTATCCGTACTATCTGCAGACGTGCGCGCGCGTTACGTAATCATATACATACTTTATATACATCCATATATATATATTCTACCCGGCGTTATAAGCTCGGGGTTTCATCATAGCCCTTCATAGGCACACATACATATAATAGCTCATAAGCATCTCTAGCATTATTTTACTCTCATCATCGTTACTATCATCATCATTAGCGTTACGTCTATATTATAGGCTTACCCATCATATGAGGAACGTAGTACAATAGTAGTACACATTAAGGATCATAGGCTCAGTAGCCTTTGAGAATATAATCATATGGAGCACATCATGAGCTCATAGAAGGATAAATGATTGGCCAAAGAACCATGCCTTATGAAAGAAGGGTTAGCCTTACAGACCTTTTCGTTGAACTATTCTACACTTGTACGTACTCCTCTGATGCTCACGTTTCTACCTTCATTAAGGTCATACTATCATTAGAATAGATAACTAGCACACACGGCTAAAGCTAGAGAAAATCGGGCCGCATCTCCTTTATTTATACAACATTCGCCCATATCGTAATTCAACTCCTAAACGTCAACAATACATTCACAATATCATAACAATGGCCATTAGTCATTCACATTATCCACATTCCTCAATTTACTTTCATTTGTCCATATCTATGGCTATAACATATGACTATATCCATTCACGTGCATTGCTCATTTCATGTTCTCAACACCATTTATAACACAACACAACAACAATCATGATTCAATTCAAACTATTTCTCAAAACGTCACTATTCATCATTCATGACCCATTTTGCTATACTCTTCTAATGATCAAGCATTTCAACTCTCAAATACCTTAAACAACATATAAATATCATGAATCTTACCTTAGATGTTGTAGGAACAAGCCTTAGTCGATAATACTCCACTTGAGAAAAAACCCTAGTTTTCCTCCATTTGGATTTCTTGACTTGGATGATCTTTAATGGGTTTTCTTACACTTGATTCACTTGACCAATGTTGTTGATGACTAATAATCTTTGAAAACTTGTATAATAGATGTAGAGAGATGGTTTAAGAGAAGGGGTGTGATGTAGAAGTGAAATGAAATAAGCCTTGGTCCCCTTATTTAATGACTTGAAAATCTGATTTGAAGTGCACAGTGGTCGTAAACATGGTTTACGGTCCGTATTCCAGTTTACGGACCGTCCTTCATGGTCGTATTTAACCATAACAGAATCAGAAACTCAGGCTGCAACATGGTGATTTACGATCATGGTTTACGGGCCGTAAATCACTTTACGGTCCGTATTCCAGGTCGTATTTTACCATTTGATTATTTGGCAGAAAGTTGAAGTCTCGAATGCCAAAATACGACAGGCCAGTTTACGGACCGTATACCATTTTACGGTCTGTATTTCACTTTACGACCAACTGGCCAGTTTGCAAACCTGCAACTTTTCACATCTCTAAACTTTTCATTCTAATCATCCACATCCATTTACATGCATTGCTCATCTCATACCTCGCCTTATCTTAGCCAACTTTTTCGTCTTACATCGGATGCCTTCGAACTCTGGCTTAGGGTCATCAAACGTCATTTCTTACTCATGGAACATCATCCACTCGCACTCATCACTAGTTCATTCACTTGCGTACCAACGGAAGATTTTCCGAGGTGTAACACTTGTTCCACCATCATCTAAGGTATGTTTCATGATTATATTATGTTGTCAAAGGTATTGGAAAGCTAAGATGCTTGGATTGTAGAAAAACATGGAAAATGAGTTTTTAAAAGGATGAGTAGTGTCACAATTGAATGGTAGTTGGATGGAAATCATGAATGTTGATATGTTGTGATCATGAATACATTATAAATAACGTTTAGACCATGGGATAAGTGTAACGTATGAGGAGAAGTGATGATAGGCTAAAACCACTAAATGTGGAGAAATTGAAGGAAATTAGTGGATTTTGCTAAATGTATATAAACGATGATTGTTGGTTTCTATATTGTGATTATTGTTGTGAATGTTTGGGAGCTGAAATAGAATATGGGAAACGTAGTAGAAACAAAGGAAATGCTGCCCAATTTTCCCTAGAAATAGAAGTCCGTTCTTATAATTGCTTAACTAACGGCGGCATGAACTCTTTTGAAGGTATACACGAGTGCATCACAAGGGAAACGAGAAAGCGATAAGAATGGTAAACGTCCAAGGTATGTGAGGCTCGTCCCTCTCTTTCAAGGCATGATCCCTAGGTTATGATTTCATAACGGTTTCCATATTTCCCTTGTTATCAACAGTTAAAAAGTCTAAGATCCAAGGGTATGATTTCCTTCCTGATAATCCATAAGTGTTTTCCAAGATATTCGTATTCACCAAACCAAAGTTTGTGATTATGTGAGCTCCTATGATAACAACGATGGATATGTTCTTCCATGACACCGATGATGTCAAAAATGAGAATATCATTATGATGAGAACGATTTTTGTTTAAAGGTTCCAAGTTCACGATTTCAAAGACGACATAAGAATGTTGAGCCATCTATTGACTTCTCGATTTTATTCATGGATGATGACTACATTTTCTTTAAGATTCCAAAAATATATGAATTGACCTCTTATAAGATTATAACCCTATTTTATGTTTCCTCTTGATGTTATTATTCATATCTGTATTCTTCATTGATAGTCCCACCTTATAATAATTGTTCCTTCAAGGTGAGACATGACGATAATGATTAATACATAATATAATTGGAGGTTACCGACCTTACGTCACTCCGATGGAGCCATAAATTTTCCTTGGGCTCTTATGCATGTTATGTATATTATATAAGTATATGATATGTATATGTATACAGGGGATATGGGGAAAGGTAAGGTGCTATAGACGCATAGCCACCTGGTCAGCTGGCATATTATGATCTCATCCCGGACGCGGGATGCCCCGACGCGGGATATATGGGTAATGGATCGGGTCGTACGTTCCACGTCATTATATCGATACTTGATGATATATGGATCGGGCTGCACATTCCACAGCAATACACGATATGATGTTTATCAGTATGTGTAATGACCCGTTTGGTCGTTTAGCACTTTTGGATTCTTTTTCGCTAAAATACCACTTTCCGTAGCTTTAAATAGTATTCTTGACTTGCGGAAACTGGTGGCAAGGTGATTTAATTGGCGGGTACTTTTTGAAATATATTTATTTAATATGTGTGAATAGTTTATTTATAAGAATATGAGTTTCACACATATAAGGTATAAGTTGGTAAATATAGTATTTGGTGGAGTGAATAATTTTTAAATAAAACAAAGTGGTTAATTGAATAAGTGAAATAGGGAGGCTATTGTGGTAAAGAAGTGGGCCAAGCCCATTACCTATTCTGGCTGAAACCATGTTGTAGTGGTTGTGGGGATAAAAATATTAGGGTAAATGAGCTTTGACTCTTAAAGAAAAATAAACAAAGGGGCTACTCAAGAGGCGTACGACACAGTGATTAATTCACTGGTTTTAAGCTTCAGGTATTATCTTTGTGTTAGTTCATATCATGCACTTATTTATTGATTATTATATAGAGGCCTTTTGGAAAGTGCATAATTTATTTAATGAACCAATGATTTAGAAGATCATTTGATTACTACTACTAAGGGAAAATATCATATTGTTCTACGTGCATATTTTTTTAAGAGTAATTATTGATGTCACTAGTAACTAAATTGCAACATACAAAATGCAGAGAACAACTAGGTTACAATCAATATCTCGTACCTATTGCTGTTACTTGTATCATGATTGGATTATTACCTATTGCTATGCACATTTTGGACGTATCTTTTCGGATTGCTAGAAAAAAATAAATGAATTGAGTTAGGAAAGCATTAACCAACAAAACTTAGCAAATGATTAGGTAATGATGGGGGACTAACTAACAGGTCAGTGAGAGGTTACTTGGTGGGATGCATATTTTTATGATTTTTAAGTGAACTGCTAGCATGGAACGTTCAGATAGTGTTGATGTTAAAAGCTTCCACATTTTCACTTTTATACAGAGATGTAGTAATTTTCTTCCATGTTTAGTATTTTTGGGATGTGATAATTAATCTATTGGATGTTCATAAATTGTATTGAATTATATGCACACCTTCAAATTCATGACAATTAAGATTTTGAGATAATTGAAGGTTCTAAGCCCTAGTCTTAAGAGATGAGAATTTAGGATTTGAGAGACTATTTATGGATGAAATTGACTAATTTTCTGGATATATCACCCTTAGGTTATGGGTGATATGATTTTTCAATAAAATTTCAGTTCTGCCCTTGTGGGTCCGTGGTCACTTTTTAAGGTCGTTTTTGGGTTTCGGATATAAGTATAGCAATATGGGTGTCCTTAGATTTGTATTCTAACGTAGATCGCATATTTGATAGATTTCGATCGTTCAGAGGCTCTACGCAAAGGGAAGGCTTTGGTTTGATTGTTCGTGGCACTTGTTCGGCATTGAGGTAGGTTACGGTCTACTTTAGTTAGACTCTGATTAGATAATTGTATGTAGTTGTAGAAAGTGACGGGGATAGCATGATAGGCCTTCGGGCATGAAGTGGAGGTGAATTCCAATTAGGTTGGTTTGTCAGCCGTTATGTGGGCTTGTCGCCATATGTGTTATTTTCTGTGATTATCACCTGTTTGTATCTCTGCCACATACTAGTTCACTCATCACACGGAAAGGAATGGTAATAATGATAATTGAACAGTGGACAGTAATATGACTTGTACTTGTTGATTTATATTGTGATATTGTTGAGACTGATATCATGCATGGCATGCTTTCCATATTATTGTTGTGATGATTGGTGAGGTGAGTGATTGAGAGACTCCGAGGTCTTTGCCGGAGATGGAGAGTGACAGAGAGACTCTGAGGTCTTTGCCAGAGATTGAGAGTGATTAATAGCCTCCGAGGTTTCTGCCGGAGAGCACGAGTGGTACATGGACTTCGCGGGTCCCCCATGAGTCATGGCTTTGAGGCACTGCCCTTAGCATGTGTATACGAGAGTGGAGTGAGAGAGGTGACTGTTGCATTGCATTGCATTCATTCACTTATACATTTGACTGACCATTTGGTGAACTATATCTGTCCTAGTTGATTTCATGATTCCTTTACACTTTACTTGTATATTAGATGTGACCATACCTGTTTGCTCTATATGCTACTTGTTAGTTTCCACTTCTTCATGCGTTATCTAATCATTGTCGGCCTATGATGCTTACCGGTACTAGTGTTGTACTGATACTACTCTTGCTGCACTTTTGTTGAGTGCAGAGTACGATCCAGGCTCCAGTTCTACACCCCGTGGCTGATACGCGAGGGTGACATATTTCAGTCATTCAGGGTGAGCTACTTGGTCATCCGTGGCCCCTGAAGGACCTCATCTATTTATTTCTGTTTTTGTATTCAACAGACAATATGTAGCATTCGGGTATTTTCAGACTTCTATTCCGTACTATGTTAGCGCTCTTGTACCCTTTGACCAGATTTTGGGGTTGTCGTGACATTTCTAGTTATGATAAGTATTTAAGACTTGATAACTTATTCTTATGTAATTTTTTGCTATTTAACTTGTTATCAGTAATGTGGTTCGCCTACTCGGAGGGATAGTGTAGGTGCCACCACGACTCGCGAATTGGGTCGTGACAGTATGCATGCATGAATCTGCCTTAAGAGGCAAGCAGTTACTGGTTATCCTTTTGTATTTACTTTATCTTTTATCCTCTCCTTTATTTCTTGATGCATGCCTTACATACTCGGTACAATGCTCGTACTGACATCCTTTTCTTTTTGGATGTTGTGCTCATGCCCACAGGTAGACAGGGAGACGGTGCAGATCCGTAGGAGCCATCTGCAGATTTACAGGAGCACTCCACTATTCCGGAGGTGCTATTCGGTTGATCCTTTTATGTATATTGGTATATGTTATCCAATAGAGGCTCGTAGATACTAGATGTGGGTTATGCGGTTTCACGACGTGGATAGTATGTATGTGTATAAGTATATTGAAATATGTTCTTGTATTAGAGCATTATATTCTGTAATGAAAAACCCAATCCTCCTTAAAGTTAACAGGGAATCGATGAATGATTGTTAAATGGGTTAAGGAAATTATAGCACGAGCGGTGCTCGGTGGTTAGCCCCGGGTACCCGTCGCGGCCCCCAGCTGGGTCGTGACAACCTACTCCAGGTGATAATACCAATACAGTCATAGTCATGGACAAAACAAGCAAACCACAAACCTTAAGGGGGGCATGATCCTAATTCACCTTTTATTCCATTATCAGGCAGCAAACAACAAATAGACTGGTCTTGTTTTATTTTATTTCAAGTGTAGGACTGTTTTAAAGGAAAGGAGCAATGAGTCACTTCACCATCACACTTAAAGGTTTAATACCACAGATGCATAGTCCTAGTCGAACTTCCTTCATTCATTAAATCTCAGGAAAAAAAAAAGGAAAATACCACAGATCATGTCCAGAAACATAGGTCAAATTAAATTTCAACATTCTAGCTAAGCCTTTTTGCCAATCAACTTTACTTCACAATTAGAGTGCTTCATGATGAATAGAAAATAGCTAGGATAGATGGTAACCACAAACGCACATTGTTATCAATTTTAATCATGTCATGCTATACTACAAGTAAGCTGTCTCACCTTCCCTACATTTTTTTTAGAATTAAACCTAGATTAATCACCTTTGCTTTGCTCAAGATCATGCTCAGTAAACCTATAATAATTCAAAAGCAAGGCAAAGAAAAATGGAAAGGGACCTGCCCAACAACTCATTTACAACTTCACAAAAGTCTCATGATCTTATAAACAAAGATAAGGTCAAAAGCAGTTCATGGCCATTCTTCTCTTTTCAAGAACTCTAATCATGGCATTTCTATTTATCTTTTCCTAAATTTTCTATTGTTTACCTAGGAAATCATGCATTAAACACATTCCCAACAACACAGAGGCAAATAGTCATATCTAGTCTACAAAACACATTCAAACCAAGCAACATAAGCAGAATACTAAATGCTAAACTAAAAATGAAACAAACTAAATTGAGGTTTACCTTTTACATGCGCAGCCAAGGGAAGAATTGATTTGATAGCCTCTTGTGCTTCCAAACCAACAAACTCAGCCACACAAGAAGAAAAATAAAGTGAATGAGAACCAAATATTTCAACCAGAGCCTAACCCTTTTCGTTTAGGCTTCTAAAATTATTTTGACTGGAAAGTTTCTTGAAAAAATCCAAGTTTTTCACGTTCCTTTTCTAAAAAAAACTCTACTCTTGAACTCTTTTTCTTACTATTTTCCAGTTTTTTATTTTTCTTCCAAAAACCAGATCCCTCATGTGCAAAGACTGGGGTTGTTATTTATAGAACCCCAAAATTCAGACCAAAACCAACAAACTCCGATGTGGAATGAAGTTTAAACATCAAACCAACGGTTCAAGTCGACACGAACGAATATACAGCCAGATCTGGCCCTCTTGGTTCGATCTAGGCAAATGAAAATGGACCAATCACAAAATACCCTCAAAACAAATTGTAAAAGTAGCAAACAAAGATGATTTTGACAAAAATTGAAAAAATAATGGTAAAGGGAAGATTTTACAACTTTCAGGTAAAGCAATGCACAAAAGACCATGTGAACATTGATCTTTCACCATCATACGCGAACATACACTGTGCAAGTCAGCCCAAACTCACACACACACCATTTTTGGCATGAGAGAGGTAAGATTTCAAGGGCGGCTGCTAGGGTTTGCCTAGAATAGTAAGAGAGAGAGAGAGAGGAGGCGGCGTAAGGTTAGGGAAAATGAAAAGAAAAGGGGTGGGGGAGGGGTCTGATATTTTGAAAATAAAACATTTGGGCCGGGTCACAGCCTGGTTGGGCTAGACTAAGTCCAAATTTGTGACTTAATAAGATGGGCCTTTTGTATACATCAATTGTATATATGCATATACCTTGCGTATATGTATATGTATACTTGATGTATACTCGTGTACATATAAAACAAGTAATTTAGAAAAACATAAAAAATGAAGAAGCATTAATCATATAAAATTAAGACGCAATTATTTTATAAAAATAGTTAAAGAAAGTCAACCAAAATTATTTATGAGCCAAAAATAGCCTTTAATATATTAACTAATATAATTAAGACGCTAACTATATAATTAGCAATAATAAATATATAAATTAAACTGGTTTATAAAACAAAATATTAACAGACCTGTTTTGCAAAATAACCATGATTTGGCTAATTTAATAAGAAAATATATTTCTGAAAAATTAGTTTGCAGTAATCACTACATAATTATTTAATTGACTTAACTAAAATATTTATGGGCGATTATGCCTATTTTTTATAAATCTTGTGGATCACATATAAAAATTAGAAATTAAAAGGGTGGAAACAACCTAATTATCCAAATTATTGAAATTGTTCAGACTTTTACAAATATTAAAAAGAAGTTTTTGCAAGAAATATTTAATAGTTTTAAAATAACTTAACTAAACAAAACCCATTTCTTTTTCCTCCTTTTTCTAATAAAACCTCATAAGAATAGTTATAAAAAATACTCATTAATTTCTAAATGAATTTATGACGCATTGAAAATCTCTTTTATCAATTTAAGGGAAGAAATATTAATCTGGATGATTTATAAAAAAAAATCATTCAAGTCCTTAGAAATATTTAACTCATTTATTTATTACCCGGGGACTCTGGGCAGTTAAAATATATTAGGCGAGGTCAAAAATTAAGTGTCAACAGTCAAGACCTGGATTACTCTGATATCTTCCCAACATTCCAACAGCAAATGCAATGTCAGGTCTTGTACAAACCTGAGCATACATCAAGCTTCCAACAAAAGAAGCATATGGAATATCTTTCATTTGTTCCCTTTCAAGATCGTTCTTCGAGCATGGATTCAAATTGAACCTCTCACCCTTCACAATGGGGGCCACACTTGGTGAACACTCTTTCATTCGAAACCTCTCAAGAATTTTATTGATATAGGCTTCTTGAGATAGACCTAAGATACCTTGATGTCTATCTCGATGAATCTTAATGCTAATGACATAAGATGCATCACCCATGTCTTTCATATCACAATTCTTAGAGAGAAATTGTTTCACTTCGTGTAGCATTCCCTTATCATTAGATGCAAGCAAGATATCATCCACATATAGAACTAAGAAATAAATTTTACTCCCACTGACCTTCAGGTATATACATTGATCCATAATGTTCTCAACAAAGTCAAATGAAGAGATAACATTATGAAATTTTAAGTACCATTGACAGGAGGCTTGTTTTAGTCCATATATGGATTTCTTTAGCTTGCATACCAAGTGCTCACCATTACTAGAGGAGAATCATTTAGGTTGTTTCATATAAACCTCTTCCTCTAGATCACCATTGAGAAATGCGGTTTTCACATCCATCTGTTGCAATTCTAAGTCAAAATGGGTTACTAATGCCAATATGATGCGCAAGGAATCCTTTTTAGACACAAGAGAAAAAGTGTCTATGTAGTTAATTCCTTCCCTTTGAGTGAATGCTTTAGCAACGAGTCTTGTTTTATATCTTTCTATGTTGCTTGATGAGTCCTTTTTAGTTTTAAAGACCCATTTACATCCAAAGGCTTTTACACCATTAGGCAACTCGACAAGATTCCAGACCTTCATTACTTTTCATAGAATTCATCTCTTCTTTCATGGCATTATATCACAATTTTGACTCTTCGAAACTCATGGCTTGTGAAAAAGACTCAGGATCATTTTCGACTCTAATGCCAGATTCTTGCAGATACATAACATAGTCACTAGGAATTGCTGATTTTCTTTCTCTAGTAGATCTCATTAATGTTATGTCAACATTTTCCTGAGGATCATGTTGTTCAACTGGCTGTTCAATAATTTCTTGAATTTCTTGAACAACCTGATCTACTGGAATATTTTCAGCAGTTTGTGGAATTTCATTGATCAGATGCTCAACACCCGGTTATACTTGAGGTATGTTGTGAACGATAACCAATCTTTCTCTTGAACTAGAAGTTTGATCTCTTATAGAATTTGTATTCTGAAATTGATCAATCCCACTAATCAAGTCATTCTAAAGAAACTTCGCATTTCTTGATTCTACAATTCTAGTGTTGTTAGATAGACAATAGAATCTGTATCCTTTAGACCTTTCGGAATATCCAATGAAATATCCACTAATGGTCATAGGATCCAGTTTATTTTCTTGTGGGTTGTAGATTCTAACTTCAGACGAGCATTCCCATACGCATATATGTGTTAAACTCAGCTTCCAACCTTTGAACAACTCAAAAGGTGTCTTTGGAACAGCCTTAGTTGGAACTCGATTTAATATATACACTGTCATCTTAAGAGCTTCAATCCACAAGGACTTATGTAGCTTAGAGCTACTTAGCATACTACGCACCATGTCTAATAATATTCGGTTTCTTCTCTCTACTAAACTATTTTGATCTAGAGAACTAGGTATAGTGTATTGGGCAACAATCCCATTTTCTTGAAGAAACTTCACAAACGGACCTTGGGCTTGTCCATGCTCAGTGTATCTACCATAGTAGTCACCACCTCTATCAGTTCTCGCAATCTTAATTTGCTTTCCGTATTGTTTTTCTACTTCAGGCTTGAAAACTTTAAAGGCTTCTAATGCTTCCCTTTTATTATGAAGCATGTAGAGATACATGTATTGTGAGTAATCATCTATAAAGGTGATAAAGTATTTCTGACCATACGTGTCCATGTCTGGGCAACATATATCTGAATGTATGATTTCTAATATGGTTGAACTCCTTTTGGCACCTTTCTTTGACTTGTTGGTCTGTTTGCCTTTAATGTAGGCCACACAAGTATCGAAATCAGTAAAATCTAAAGTACTAAGTACTCCATCATTTACTAATCTCTTGATTCTATCTATGGAGATAAGTCCTAATCTCCGATGCAATATAATAGAGGAATCTTCATTCATAACACAACGTTTAGTACCAACTTGGACATGCATAACATTAGGAGTGGAATCATTTTGTAAATTAAGAGAGAAAATACCATCAAACAATGTACCATTTCCAACAAGTTTATATTTATAAAATAGATTGGAATAACCTTCTAGAAAGAAAGGAATATCCCAAGGGTACAAGTTTTGAAACTGAAATTAAATTCCTAGAAAACTTAGGTACATAAAAGATCTTTTCTAACTCTAAAATGAAACCACCGCTAAGAACTAAAGCGCATGTCCCAATAGCTTCCACACGCGACTGCATCTTGTTTCCAGAATAGATGCTTCGCTCAGCTCCCACTGGCTTCCGCATGTTTTTTTAATCCCTGCAATGAATTCGCAATATGGATTGTAGAAGCAGAATCAATCCACCACGTGTTATGATTAACACTAGCCATATTAGCTTCATAACATACAAGAGAGATTGAAGTACCTTTCTTTTCAAGCCATTTCTGATACTTGATACAATCCTTCTTTATATGCCCCTTCTTTCTACAGAAACGGCTCTTGGACTCTTTCTTGATATCAAGTTCAGGTTCAACTGGTGCTTTTCCTTTCCACTTCTTATTGGCTTGGTAGGTCTTCTTTCCCTGAGTAGCCATGAATGCACTTTCTCCTGTTTCCATCAGCAATCGACCCTCCTCTTGAATACACATGGCCATAAGTTCATTAATAGACCATTTATCTTTATGCGTGTTATAAGATATCTTAAAGTGGTCGTACTGTAAAGGAAGAGAGTTCAAAATATAGTGCACAAGGAAAGTTTCAGACATTTCAACCTCAAGAGTCTTTAGCTGAGCCGCTAAGTCTCGCATTTTCATGATGTTCTCGCGCACACCTCTCACACTGGTGAGCCTCATTGATGAGAATTTCATAATCAGGGTGCCGGCAAGTGCCTTATCTGAAGTCTCAAACTGTTCATCAATAGCCTTCAATAATGCCTTGACATTGTTATAATGTTCAACAGAACCACGAATATCAGTAGAGATTTTGGTCTTAATGAACATAACACTCAAACGGTTCGAGTGCTCCCATTGTTCATGAAGAGCAATCTAAGCTTGAGTGCTAATTTCATTAATAGGTGGTTCGTCTTTCCTGATAGCATAATCAATGTCCATGCACCCTAAATGAAGAAGAATTCTCTCCTTCCAGATCTTATAGTTCTCACAATTCAGTTCGGGAATATCACAAATATCAGAGAAATTCGCAGGTTGCATAACTGCAAAAATATACATACATGCTTAATGAATTTGAGGTAAATAATTTAAATTGAATCTACTGAAATAAAAATTGCCCGTGGGCTAAATTTTTAATTCAATTAGATTCATTCTTTACGATAGAATTATCAATTTACTAGCAGGATATTCTATCTTTATTATAAAACTACTAAATTCTCATTGATAATTCCTGTGGGTCATTATGAAACAACAACAACAACAACCCAGTGAAATCCCACAACGTGGGGTCTGGGGATGGTAGAATGTACGCAGACCTTACTCCTACCAAGATAGGACGGCTGTTTCTGAAAGACCCTCGGCTCATTATGAAAAGTATTTAATATTTTATCCTAATTAATTATGCAACCCAATAATAAAGTTTCTTGAGTTATTATATCGTGCATAATTAATCACAATTCTAATGTCTAAAATTTCTGTAAGTGATCCTTAATTTTAAAATTTTATTCAGTTAAAGATGTTGTGGCTAATCCTCAATCAAATAAAATTATAGATCACTTAGACATTAGTCCTTATTTAATGTCTATGATCCTAAACTTGATATATAATTCCATTTAATTAAAGTTGTTGTGGCTAAATCTTAATTAAATAAAATTATATGGATCACTATACATCAAATTAAAATTTATCCATACTTCATTGCTAAAACATTATGCAATAGATTTATGTCTAAATGCTTTGCACGAACAGAGGTGTAATAGGCAAATAAAAACAATAACTGGAGCAGTATTTCATCAAAAAGAGAGAGATTAAAGCCCACTCCATTTTTACTTTATTATCACTGTATTGTCTTTTTCTATTGAAAAAGGTAAATAAAAAAAAAATTCACATAATGGATGAAGTAAGTCATCTTAGCAATGGGGCCCGCTTTATCTTTATCAAGAAGACAAAGAGAAAAGACACTTTGCATATGCACAGAAAATTTCTCTCAACACCGTATCATCTTCATCAACTGGTTGGGTCATCTCAACCCGGTTTAAACCCAACAAAATTTTCACCATTACAGACAGTGAAAACACAGTTTAAAACAACCGCAATATCAGAAGATCAGTTTCTTAATGATTTCTAGTATTAGAATTTATCAAAAGTCTCAAAATACAGATCTGTTCATGAGGATCTGTAACAACCCCATTTTGATAAATTTTTGCAGATTCCGAAATTAACAAGACAGAGGTAAAACGGTTGCTCTGATGCCAAATGTAAGACATTATAGAGCAATAGCACAGCGGAAAAAATGTGGGGAGTTTATGAAAATAGTTTTCTGAAGTTCTGGGCAGTTGCAATATGTCGAGAAGTTGGGAGTTTATCTCCCTTTGTATGCGGGCCATTATAAAGTTCAACTTACATCTCCTTCCAAATCTTTTTATGATACTCCTTTGACCCATATTTTCCATAAAAAAAGGGTAACAATGTTTTATTCATTTTTAATTCATACATTGTTTATGCAATTTGCGCATGTGCTATGTATATGGCAGGTTTTTTGTCAAGAAAAATCTTCAATTTTGCAGTGAAAAAATTATACCTATTATAACAGAGGTGTTAATGCATCAGCCTTTCACCAGATGGTCATGGGATTGTATTCGGTGGAGAAGCCAGTACCTAAAGGTCAGACTTTCTCCCTTTAATTTTTTCCTCATTCAATAAGATATGTTTAAGAGAAATTACCTCAAACTCAAAGTCATTGTTCATGGAAATTTTAATATTGTGTCAATAAAAGCGTCGAACAACGAGTAATGAACCTTACCTCACATATGTTCTTCTTCATTAAGCCACTTTCAAGTTGTTTCCTCTGTACTAGAAAATATACTCTGCTTCACTGTTACTTATGATTCCTATATGTGAGTAGTGAATTTGATTTCACTTTCTTCTTTGAATGGATTGTTTCTATTAATTGTAATATTCCTTTTTTTTTTTTTGGGTACCATTTGTTGTTTTATAGCATGCAAAGCAAGCCTTAGCTCTATGCAAAGGACTGCCACTTCTAAAGGTTAATTAGATTTTGTTGCAGTTTCTACCTTTAAATGTTCCTTTTGATCAATTTTATGGTATCAAAGGTTATTAAAAAAAAAACTATATATATAATTACAGGACAAAGACCCGGTGATGTGACAACTACAACTACAACTCAAGACTCCTATTTTTACACTTTGCGCCAATTAATCTCCTTTAAAGCCTAAATAAAGTTTCCGTAACAAAGATTTACAAACTAAACACGCTTCCCCAAATCTGCCGAAAAGGTTCGACAATACAACGCGCTGCTTCACCAATTATCCCTTATTTCACTCTCACTCTCTCTCTGCCTGTTCGTATTCCTATTCTCCATGTTCTTGCCAACATCTGTTTGCTTTAGCACTTTTTACAAGAAAGATCTTCACCAACTTCTCTTTGCTTCATCTTCACGACGCAAAAAAAAAAAAAACATTTAACTTACCCAGGTATGCGAATTTACCTTTCACAAGCACAACCAATTTCCTCTACTTTTGTCGCATTAACTATTTTCATGTACATTTCATTAGACTCCTTTCGTTTACTAAAAGCTCACTCACTTACTCCCACATCTTTTGAAATATAATTCAATAGCGCTTTAAGACTTCTCACTGTTGGATAAATTGTTCTTACAATTTGGTGAGAAAAACTGCATCCTCTTGCCTTTTGCATATGCACAACTATGCCAGTTCTGACAAAGTTCTTTATCCAGGCTAAGAAAATTGCTTCAACAATGATTTTGAAGATAGAATGCGTGATCTACTGACTAGGTAACTTTCTCAATTAAGATTGCCATCTCAACATTTTGATCTTTGTACTTAAAAAAAGGAAACTTTTCAATGGCTAGCTTTGGGTTTAGAGTGTCTATGTATGCCAGTATTTCTTCCGCTTCTATATTGATCAATATGCCTTAAGCATGGAAAAGATAAGTGCTAAAAAGGGCCTTAGCATTTTTAAGGATTTCAAAGACAAAAAGAGAGAATAAGGAGGGGTTGCACTTCTGTAACAGAGATGGAAAAAAAAATGGAAAGAGTGAAATTCACTAATTTAGGGGATGAATGCAGTGAAACAGAGCTGGGTTTTCTTTTTCTAGGTCTCGCGTGTTATATCATTGTTAGTTTCAACGGATGTGGTTGTTTTCTGAATTTGCCAGTTTGCATTGTGACCAATATTTGAATCTATAAAGCAGTCTTACTTGTATAGGTGTGTCAGTGCTTCTGGTTAAACGTGAGACCGAAGCATAGCTAGGAAAACTGTGTTTTACGTTTTAATGATTGCCGCCTTAATAGCTGATCCTTTATCGTCCACATGTATCACATTCTCGAACACCATATCCGCTTACCTGTAGTGCTAATAGTGAATAATGCTTGGATTGTAGTTTGAAGTGTAAGCTATTGTTGCATATGATAATTTTTTTCTAAGCCACTTCAATTAATTTATGTGATTGACAATACCATTTAACGAATAATTCTCAATGACTATCTTGCTTCTTAGTAGAACATTTAGAGATCCCTATATTGTATTTTGTGCAATGTACCGTTAAATTACGATAAATATGGTTTGGAGATAAAAAAAATGGGTTCTTTGTAGTTCTAGCATCTATTGTGTTTTGAAAATTGGCCAGATTTATGCCTTTGCATGGTAAAATGTAGTGAGCACATGAACAATATTTCGTCTAAGACAACTAGAGGCCAACTTTTAGCGACATCTGTGATAAACCTTGAAGATTTTGGACTAATTGACGAGGTTGTATCTACTTACACTCCACTTAACTGCAAGAATAGTTCTAAGAGCTCCGACCAACTAGCTCTGTTTGTTAACATACATCCTACTGAGAGGGCTAGGTTAAATTCATCCCAAGTTAGTGCAGGGAAAGAACTATCCATAGAAAAGAATGGACAAAAATCTGTTGCAGATTCAGTGAATGGAAAAAATGAGGATGACTATGAGATCAAATCATTGCTCTAAAAAAACACGACAATTTTATACATAAACATAATACTCCTTCACGACTCACGGCAGTAATTGCATTTCATACTCATGTTAATACAAACTCACAGTGGTTGTCTATATGCTCTGAGAGTGACGAATAGGGGTTTTGAGCTTCCTTTAGCCTAGCACCTTCTTTTTCAAGTATCTCCCTATTTCATTATACAACAATGAAAGCATGCGGAACAGATGTTGCTCCCACGACCACCTAAAAAGGTTGAATCAGAGACATTTTTGCTCAATTTGGAAATTTTGGTTTAAGAAAATAGAAACAGAGGATCTATAATGCTTGAAATTTTGCTTTTGATTTAGTGTTTGAATTTGCTTGAAGAGTTTCTGATGATGAACCAGAGAAGCTGTAATGATATTTATAGTTGGGCGTGTAGAAAAAGAAAGCGATAAACTTATGCAATTCGAGGTACCTAGGATGTTCTTCAGTTAAAGAAGATGCTTCTACACTATTCGACTTAATTTTTCTAAAATTATTTAACACTTCTTAAATAATGTTGTATCTCGAATAAACTGGAACGGGAGTACTAGGAATGTCATTTTCATTCATTATAACCACTCAGTTTAATATGGTTTTCTATTACCTCCGTTCTTTTCTTCTTCTTTTCTACATTTTTTCTTAATTTGCCTCACGTGAGAAGATAGTCCTGATATGTCAAGACTACTAACCCTTATACACTCTTAATTGGTGATTTAGAGTATCAGTTGTCACATTTAATTTTTATCTTAGTCGCTGTATCTTAGTCATTTCTTATACAGTTTTGGCTGGTGCTTCGGACTGTATATCCACAAGACATGTTGCTACCGCTTCTCTTGCTTTATGGCCTTGCAGGATATGAGGTCTCCAATTTTTGTCACATTTTTTAAACTTCTTTTAACCGTTTAAAATGGACAATAATTTCTTATATATTCTTCGTTTATTGGGTTCCTGTTTTGTACTTCAGCATCTTCTGGATGCATTATTAAGGGAACAACTTAACTCATAATCATGTACTTATACTTTCATCTTTTTCTCTTTATAATGTTTATTCTCATACTTTATAGTCAACTAGGTAATTTCAGTCAAGAAATGATCAACATGTCTTTAGGGTAGTCATGACATTGGATGTGCCATCTCAAATGATGATAATCCACCTCTATATATCTTCGCCCATTACTAATAAGCCTTTGATTAAATAATTAGCCTAGACTGTGTGCTTGCCTCTCGTCTCTTCTAACACTAATTCTCTGCATAATGCAAACTGAAGGCATACAACATCCAAAGTAGTGGCCATTATTATTTGGAGGGTGCAACCATTTCAGGTGATATTTTCAATCTTTCTAATGAGGATGTGAATAGTCCAATGGGTGCCCTCATAAGTAAGTGATCCTTTGCATTTTATATGACTTCCTCCATTTAACAGATTAGCGCTTGCCATCAATTCCCGAAGTCCGTAAATATGGTTAATGTGCTTGGTACTGATTTGAAACATATTCATGGGAGGGGTCCTTGATATCTGTAATCGTGGATGTGTGGGTTCATGACAATTACTTGGCTAATACATGCCATTTGTTTTCAGAGAAAAAAAAGACATTATGGTAAGAATCTAATTTTTCTAAGCATTAAAACTGAGAAAATGTAGTTCAACATACTGGCAAAGATTCTCTAGGAAGAAATCAATGGGAATTTGTTGCGCTTTAATTGATTACTCAGCAGAGATAGAGAGAGTTGCGGTGTTGTTTGCAGGCTCGTTGGTCCTGACTCGTGAGATAATTTTGCTGCTATGTAGCTATTCACATCATTATGTGGATGCACTGCACTTAGGTAAGTGCTTTGTATAATCTGAGTAGTGATTTAGGACAAAATTAAAACTTCAGTTGTGTTCTTTATCACAAAAAAAGCAGGAAAAGGAAAAGGAAAAGAAAATTTAAAATAAAAAGCTAAAAATGCTAAAGTATTGAGTCCTGTATATGTCCTTTCCACTGTCCCGGGTCCTTTTCACTCTACTTTGTGTATCAAAGTAAAGTAAAGTTATTAAAAGTTTAGTTTTACAAATTTAAAGTTGTTGTCGTGTGTTTGCTAATTCAGTAATATATGGTAATCAACTTAAAGTTCATGGCTGCTTTATCATGTTTGCAGGTTAGGAATTATCATTGTTTTCTTCTCGAATGAGACTTTGGTTGGTTTCATCGCTGTTGCAAAGGTCATTATTATACTGCAACAACTAAAAGAGTTGCTAGGGGTAGCCCACTTCACAAGCTAGATGCAAATAGTTTATGTATTGCCTTCTTTTTCCTAGCTTTTCAGCAGAAAAGATGAAGAAGATACCATGTCAATCTTGAACGATAATTATATTTTTATTTTTACGATTTGAATGTAATAAATCTGAGAATTGGCGTCATGAAGAGTTGTGGAGTTATACATCTCAGACCAGCTTTACTACATGGTCATCATATTTTTAAATTATTTACCTTCTTTAATGACCGCACGAAGGACAGACAAATTGATTAGTTTGTATATAAAAGGAAAATACGAAGATTCAGACTTCTTAATTGATGCATGATTTTAAAAGACTTTTCCCGTTGTCAAAAAGGGTCTACATCAATCAGAAAATATTACGTTAGCCGAACCAAAAGTGTTGGACGAAAATGGAAAGGTGCATGTAGCATTATTATGAAAAGGACTAAAAGAATCTTATCTTTTCTTTGTGATCAAACTATGAGTCAAGATCAGTCAGATATAATATTTTATGGACAAATTGATTGTCAATTAAAACAACATTCATGTCCCCCGTCTTTTTCCTCTTATTCGTCCACAACTTCTAAAGTACTAATTTTATTTTTACAAATTTGACTTTGGACGCTAAGTTCCAATGCTTTTGCAATTTGCTGTATTGACTAAAATGTTCAACGTTAGGAAAACTTACTATAGCAAATACTCTTCTATTAGCTAACAGAATAGTCCTAATTGAGTTCAAACTCCTTCAGATAAAACTAATCACAAGACTTATTTGCAGTGAACTACTATCTAAAATTGACAAAGTAAAGGATTAATGATTCACAGTGTCAGAATCAGAAATTGTACTAAAGAGTGTCAAATATAAAAAAGTAGACATACGTGAAAAATAGATAGCATCGAAAAAGTATAAGTTTTCGACGAAGGGACTGACACCCTTTAGCATAAGATGGCGGAACCCAACGACCATTAAGAGATGGCATCGAAAAATAACAAGCAAATGAAACGGAGTAAATACCAAAAAAAAAAAAAAAAATACCTTTATATAACATAATTTTCCCATCATAGTTGCATCATCCTCAACAAATACCGAAGAAAAAAAACATACGAAAAAAGATAGAAACAAGTAATTAACAACAGCACAACAGTGGCATGCCGGTATCAGCTAATTGCCAGGCGCAGTTGGAGAGATGCTACCTTTGGCCTCAATGAGGCGGCGGTGACGAAGAATCTTCCGACTTTGAGTTGATGGAATAACACTCATGAAATCGCGAGTTTCATCTTTACTGGTTGGAGTTGATGGAATGACACTCATGAAATCACGAGTTTCATCTTTACTGGTTGGAGTTGATGGAATGACACTCATGAAATTGCCAGTTCCATCTTTACTGGTTGGAGTTGATGGAATATTGAAGTTTTCAACCAGCATTTTTCTTCCAACTTCAGGGCCATAACAAGTGACACCACCAAGCAGTAACATAGAGATGAATAAAGCAAACGAGGAGGAAGCCATTATTTTTTCTCTAGACTAGATCTCATTGTAATTTGTGTTTATGAGATCGATTTATTTATAGTTGTTGTCGTAGTCTTGTGGCTATCCAGATAGCTGTCCAGTCCAATGATGATGATGTCATATGATCGTCATCGCGCACGCAATCACCGACTTTCTCCAAGTAGGCTGTTACTATATGACTTTTGATACGTACTTCCGATATTTCAATTCTCCATCAGTTCAGTAAACTATTCAGTAAACTATCAATCCATCAATTCAATTCAGTAAACTATCAATCCAGAAGGAAAAATTGAAAGGGAACGGACATGTGGCTATGATGTGATATTCCACGAATCTCTGTCGATTTTTTCCTCCAAAAAAATGTGTGATTTCAGTAGCGTCCTTAATTACTCCTATGTATTAGTGGGTAATTATATGGTTCATTTTGGACTTCCGCTATATCGAGAAACTACTCTTATTTTCATTACTAATCTTTCTTTTTTTTATTTTGTTTTTCCGTTTTACACGTTCCCTTTAATTGATTTTATCAATTGTCGGTTTTCCCTATTGGGTAATTCTCTCTAGGTGTCCATCACGGCCTTTGTATTTGAGTGCTGACTTTAATGGATTCTTCGAATTAGATTTTATTATATAGGAGAATGAAATAGATCATTAAAATCTCTAATTTTGTGAATTTTATTGCTATACTAGAAGCGCGGGCCTAACATTCCGATTTAACTGTACTTCACAATCCGATAATTTAGAAAGAGATAATTATGAAGCTACAATAAGTTAAAAATATGATCTTATAAGAATAAAATGGCAACAAGCACAAAATAAAAGGAAGCTTAATAAAATTAATTAATTGATAGCAATTGAACTTTAAATGGGATAAGCATGCCAAAATATGTCTTTCTGCTTGTTGCTTTTGCTTTAGTTGAAGAAAGATCAATACCTGTGCAAAGACCAAAAGGCACAATCGGCTCACAAATATCTTTCAAGACATGCCCCGATCGATTTTAGTTTTCTCAAAAATGGAGAAAGAAGATGCAACTAAGCATATTAGAAGCATGGACGGAAAGCTCAAAAGTTAAACTAAAGTTTGACAGGAACACAGATAGAGCTGTAATTAATAAACTATGCTCAACCCAAAAAAGAAGATATAGCCAGATTTTGAGTGTCATTAGAAGTTTGTACAGGAAGTTTTCACTTTTTTCACTTTTAATACATTCAGATAACTAAATATTCTTTGCAAAAACTATAACCAAACACAACTCCATCTTCAACTCCAAACTTGGAATGACCATTCAAAAAGTAACTGCTCAGGCCATACCGACCGCTTTACTCTTGAAACTAAAGAAAAATATTGTAAATAAAATATAAACTGCTTTTTCATTTGCCATTTTTCTGTAATAGTTCAATTGTTTTTAAATAAAATAATAATAATAATAATAAAAAAATAAAAAAGAGGAAGAGATCACACTGAATTGGGGAGGTGGGACATATGGATTGGTGAAATTATTACACTGAGATTACATAAATCCTTTCAAAACTTTATCATTATTATATATACAAATTAAACACGACTACATATAAATGCTTTCCTTCCACACACCCAAAGACAAAACAACCAAACGAACACACACTCCATCAGTGTCACAAACATTTTACACATTCCTAAATATATTAGGGCTGCATATCGATCGGTTCGGTTCGGGTTTCAAAATTATCGGTTTAACTTATTGGTTATCGGTTTGTAAATATATTAAACCGTTAAAGAACCGTTAAAATATCGGTTAATGGGTTATCGGTTAATCGGTTTTTGTATGTTATCGGTTCGGTTATCGGTTTAACCGTTAAGATTTCACACAACAAAAAAATTGCTTGACCACAATATGAATGGTGACTGGTTAAAATTGAGGTAATTGGCAGGTTTATCCCGCTTAATCATGATTTATAATTGACAATGGGTTTCAACCCACAAAAAGATCAAGAAATGGATGTAGTTCCATATATGACTTTTCTTCATTTGAAAACTAATAATGTTAAAAGAAGGTTATTTTGCCACCATCTTTCAAAAGGTTATATTAAAATCACTCCTAACCCATAAACAGAACATAAACAAGCAACAGTTGAGTTTAAATCTTAACATACATCATATGCAAACACAACCTGAGACTTCTATATATACAGAACATAAACAAGGCAGCAAAGCATCTTAAGTGTATAACCAACAAAACACAATACTATGTTTCAGCCTTAATACTATCAAGAAGGCAGGTTGTTAATCATCTTTACATTTCTCCATCATTCTACGGTCTGCATCTTTACAGGGGTTAGTAAACTACCTATGAACGCCAACCCTACTGACAGGACCATAATTAAGCTATAGATTAGAACTTAGAAAATAACCCAT
Organism: Lycium barbarum; assembly: GCF_019175385.1. Taxonomy (NCBI): domain Eukaryota; kingdom Viridiplantae; phylum Streptophyta; class Magnoliopsida; order Solanales; family Solanaceae; genus Lycium; species Lycium barbarum. The sequence continues at coordinate 10,689,065 of NC_083338.1, forward strand.
AGAACAGCTTCTAGTGGGCACTGGGCAGCAGCGACAAAGGCAAAACAGTGCACAACAACTTAGTTAAAGGGTAGAAGTGTAATTAATTAAATTGTTATCGGGTTATCGGGTAACCCGTTAACAAAAATGGTCAACCCCCGACCCGACCCAATAAGCCAATAACTCAAAAACACCACCCGGAACCCGAACCGGTAATCCATTAACCCGAACCATTAACCCAATAACCCAATAATCGGTTCGGGTTATTGGTTTAACCGTTAACATGCACAGCCCTAAAATATATTGCATGGCCAGCTTAGTTCATAAACTTTGTGTATCCTCCTCCATTGTTGTGATGATGGTCATATTAATGGCTGCAACTATGCAAGAAGTGGGAGCAGCATGAGTAATAGTAATTGTCGTCATATTCTGGTCAAATGCAGAATTCCATCCTCTGGTCCAAGCAGAAGAGGTCACTCCAAAGTATTTCCCATTTCATGATTAACATATTTGTAACATTTTATGATTATGAAGAAGCTTGAAACAGAGGATTTGCATATTGATTTTATACACTAAGGTTTTCCTTTTTTACTTTTTTCTTCTGGTTTAGGCATGGTGCTATAGAAGTAGAATAGTGGAGCTCTAACAGCAATAACAATAATAGCAGTAAAGAAAAAGATCATCACTATATTTCTCAATTACCACTTTTTGATAAAGACTTCAAATTTAGCACAAATTCAACAACATGGACTGAATTCCCTCTATCAGTGTAATAAAAACTTCAAATTTAGCACAAATTCTACAAAAGCAGCAATTACATGGACTGAATACAAATGTAAATATAATAATTACCTGAACATAGCTATGTTCGCCTGTCCAACCATCATCAGGCTGAGACAATACCAGCACAACCTTAACCCCAGAGGATGCCCAGTTCTCAAACCTATCCTATAAAAGTTAAAAGACAAAGAAATCAGACAACACATACAAAATTTATCTTGTATTCTGTCACCATGAAGACAGAAATTGTCTACATTTTGCAAGCACACAAACAAAACCTGGTATGCCATTCTCTTCAAATTCTGTGCACCATAATATAGCCGAACATCAGATCTCTTGTCTGCACCAAATCCTACCTCAATCAGGGATCTAACTGGGCTGGCAAAACCAAATTCGAGATAAAGGAGTGAGCTACAATGGAAAGAAAAAAGATAAAGTGAAACATGAAAACTAAACATATTTTCCATCCTTCCACTAAAAAACATTGAATGCTAACCCAGGTACTATAAGTGAGATTTGAAGCTGCATGATACAAACTCCAACCCTTTTTACATTAGGAGAAGTAGGCCCATCTATTGAAGATTGCAACTTATAGGGTTGATGAACTTCAACTTTATACAATCAACTCAGTACTCACAAGATAATAATAACTTTGTCACATGCAAGGTCATACAGAACTATAGAAGAAAGTCTAGTGCAAATGAGATTTCTCTTTGCTAAAACATTTTTGAATAAAATTACAAGAGAGTATAAACTTATTAAAGAGTTCTTAAATACTCGAATTATTAGACTTATCAAAGATCAGAAGATTGACAATTCATCTAACCTTTTCACTGGGTCTCCTTTTTTTTTTTTTTTTTTAATATCTAGAATTAAATACTAACAATAAACATTCTCAACTGTTTTAGTCCCCATATGCAAATGGACATTGGATTCACACAGCAAAGGAAAAAAATCACATCATCAAAATGAGACCATCTCAGAGAGCCTTTGAAATTGAAGTGCATACGGGTATACTAAGATGAAACGTCAAATCTAAATAGATATAAATATCGACTAAGATTAACTAATCTCATGTGATAAGGCAAAGTAAGTTAAGGTAACCTAACATAAAGTAGCATATTAACTTACTTGTAAATCTGGAGCACTGGGGCAGCAAAAAACCTTAAATAACCAGCATAGCATCCTTGCTAGTTAATCCTCCATAGTTCCCAATGACCATCCCACTACCGGACGAGACTGTACCATTCATATGAGAACCACAAAAAGGTTTTGTTTTTAGTAACTAAATATCCCCAAATAAGGAAGATGTTTCATGCGATTAGACAACATAAAGAGTGTCAGAATTGTGAGGAAAGAAGAAAGTCTAAGTTACATTATATTTCAAGCTTATCAATTCAAAGTCAGGGAAAGAATAAAATATCAGTGGAATTATATCTACTTCTTTGCACAAACTGAGATGACAAAATGGACGTGCCTTGATTTCCTTCAACTCCTTACTTAATGCCGCAATGGAGTCATCACTACTGGTCAGACGTACAAAATCAAAAACCAATTTTTACCAAATTCCATTGCACTACTAAGAAAGAAACACGGAAAAAAAAAAAAAAAAAAAATTGCCTCTGTAATCAATTGAAACCATGAATTACCAATATCATTCTTAACATAGCCACAAAAGTAATGACAATACTAATAAAAACATTAGCTGCTAACTAATAACCTAATTTCAATGCTTTGATAAACTACAATAGAACTGACAATTTTAAATGTTTGAACAGGATTTTCATCAATATGTTATGTGCAAAGGAAATAGGACCTCCACACCTGAAAGCAAATAGCAGACCATACTACAGGAAAACAATAAAGCATAGTACTAGCAATATACTATGTATTCGAATTTCCAGTGAAAATAAATAATGAAAGGGCATATACATAAGATGACACCAGCAAAATATAATGTAAGTTAAGACTCTGGTCATTCACAATTTATGGTAAAATAAGCAATTACTTCTTCACGGACCATTCAAAGAAAACCGTACTCCTTTTGGCATTTCCCATCGAATGAAACATATTCTAATAACTGGATCGCTTCATACCAGCTATAACATCACTCTTCATGATTTCAAGAGCTTCAGTTTCTCTGTAATCCAAGATCATTCCTAGATATTTGAAAACAGAGGAGCTTTGAAGGTCCAAATGTGTAAATGCTCCATAAGATCATCAGGAATATGTAACAATTGCGCAGTTTGGCATGTTTCCAGTTGGAAGAACACATGTTTAGCATAACTGTTCCTCCAACACCTGCACGCACATAATAATGAAAGGATTTTAGCAGAATTTTTAGGTACATTAGGATTGCAGATTAAAAATATTAGACCTTACCAGAGCATCACACATTAAGTGGGCATGATACTAATATCTGGACATGTCTTTTGACCACAATCAATCACTTGCTTCCTACAACAACAACAACATACCCAATGTAATCCCACAAGCGGGGCTCAAAGAAAGACAAAAGGTTACAATTATAAAGCCCAATTTTCTTCTTCTTCTTTTTTTGGCAAGTAAGACTTTCTATATCGATAATTATCAAGCAATCTATACAATTTCATAGCTCAGCTAATATAGCTTGACATTTCTCAAACCGATTTTCAACGTCCTTTTTATAAGACAACAAAGATAACATATTATAGTACACTCATAGAACTGTAATGAGCTTTCCTGCTAATACCATATTAGCTTTTCATCCCTTGATTTAGAATTCTGAAATTCAAAAGTTTTATGGGGTTACGCACGCAAGAAAAGCAAGGTATAAATAGAGGTTATGAGAGGCAAAGCTTATCTTCGGCGAGTGAAATAATTAGCTTCAAGTTGTATAGCTTCAATGCTTTAGTTATTTTAGGCATATTATCAAGCACCGTTGCAGCATAAGTGTGAAAATCAAATACACATACAAACATGCATCTAGAAAATCCAAAAAAAGAAATGTCCAAAAGAAGAGAGAACTATCAAGTATCCACCAAATCCCATTACCAATAAGTGAATGCATTAAACAAACAAAGAAAAGAAGAAACAAACAACAATCACAACAAAATGTAAGAGAAACCAGCACACTCCAGCCAAAGATTCATAATACTCACAGAACATTCTCAATTTCTGTCATAAAAGGACTCTCTGCAAACAAAAGGAAAACATTAAACAGCAAACCGAGGCTGAATCAACGAAAATATAAAAAAGAGCAGTTTTGTCCAACGGATATGAATCAAGAAGCCGAGAGATTTTGTTTGTTTGTTGGGGCTCCTGCTTGCTCTTTGAAGGCAGTGAGTGGGAAAAATGAACTAAAGTGTGTACACGCGTACCATTAAGGAGAAGTGCAGAACACGTGTCCATGGGAAAAAAGACAAAGGTTCAACTATCAATTTCAATTAAATAGTACCATTCCTGTTGCTTTTTGTACAACCATTCATTGCCTTGTTCGTACAGCACAAGTTAGTACAACACCCAAGTTGAGCAGAATAAAGCTCACAGCAGAGCAAATTCAGAACTCAAAGTCAAAGGTCGTTATAGATGCATATGGGTGTAATTGTTTTAACAAAACCAAGAAAGAGGGGAAAAATTCAAAGAGAACTCACCAAAATGAGCAGAACATTAAAAGTAACCAAACAAACGGGATAAATGCAGAAAAACCAATAGAAGCAGAGCGATATAACAGAGTAAGAAACTTGGGTAAGTGAGTTCATTCATGGCAAATGAAAGAACAAAATAAAAAAAAAAGAATTAAGGGGAATTAAACTTAGCTTCAAATTCTTTCTTCTTCGCAACTTATATTTCAATCTTGAGTGAGGATCAGTTAGATAGAAAAAAAAAAGGGGGGGGGGGGGGGGGGGGGGGAATGGAGAAAGCAAGCTAGTGGGCATGGAAGAAGTGACTGGAGACGGTAAAAGAGTAACAAAAGAAATATTATACACCAACTAATGGAGAAGAAATGAAAGAGAAACAGAACAAATCGTAAAAATAAGGCAGAGAGAAGATGGTACCTTACTGTGTAACTCTTCGATGGGGAAGACAAATGAACAGAAAAGAAGTAGCTAGCCACTTGGCTAATGAAGGGGCCTCAATTGAAGAACGAAATTACTAAAATGCCCTCGAATAACATTCATTATTACAAAATTGCCTTTGTTCGTCCTTGTAACCTTTGTTCGTTGGACTCATGCTTATTATATATACTAGATTGCTTATGCCCGTGTTGCGCACGGGGCTAACATTTCAGATTATAGTGTATTTATGTATATGTAGTTGTGTTTAGATAATCATAATATATATATATAAACTATGTTTAAAATACGATTAATATAACATTGTAGTTTGTGCTCCGTATCTAAAACTTTACTTTATTCGTGTTTGCTACGAAAATTTATTAATACTTTTTAAAAGAGAAGATTTGTTTAAAAGAAAACTATTTTCTTCTCTTTGAGATAAAATAATAGCAATATTTAAGCATCAGTTGATACTTTCAATTTTAATTCGATTAATTTAAAAATGTAAAATACTTATTATTTTTTATCAAATTTTGATTTGGATAATTCTAATTCAAATTATTAAATTAATTTTACATGTTTGAAACGAAACAAAGTAGAAATTAATTTTCTATTTAAAAGAAGAAATGCTATTTTTTAATTTTTGGTAAATATTCTCGGTTTAACTCATTTTACTTGTCATGTTGTCTTTTGCATGGTTTTTTAAGGAAACGCGAATTAGAATTAGAATTTGACTAATTTATCTTATTCATTATTTGATCTTCATTTGATATTAATCTCTTTTCACATTTATTAGAGTAAGAATAAAAATAAAAAGTAATTAAATTGTATGTTATTTTTATATATATATATATATATATATATATATATATATATTTTAAGTATATTTATTTTACTAAACATAATAAATATAATAAAGTATTTCTATCTACTTTTTAGAAGAGTTGGGGTAATATCAAGTATAAAACGTCATTTTTTTTTTTTGCCTTAAATAAAAAAGTGGGTGGGACCACAAAGGATTTTTTTTTACTCTTAAATAAAATAATAGGACTGAACACGGACGATGATGTTGTCTCTATAAACTGGTTCTTCTATATAGTAGTAATAGTAAAGTAATACATATAATTTTTTTATCAAAATTTGATTTGGATAATTCTAATTCTAATTATTATATTAATTTTATATATTTAAGATGAAACGAAGTAGAAATTTGATTTTCTATTTAAATGAAGAACTTCTATTTTTTAATTTTTAGTAAATATTTTTTGTTTAACTCATTTTACTTGTCATGTTGTTTTTTACATGTTTTTTAAGGAAACATCAATTAGAATTATAATTTCACTAATTTACCTTATTAATTATTTGATCTCTATTTAATATTTTTTTTTTTATGACATTAATCTCTTTTCACATTTATTAGATTAAGGAAAAAATGAAAAAGTAATTAAATTCTATCTTATTTTAATATATAAGTATTTTAAGTATGTTGTTGTACAATAATTTCATGTGCTCCCACTAATGGGTTGATACGCATGTGGCAATGAATCCATCATTATTGATTTAATTGTTTGATTTTCTAAGCACTTTTTTTTAACATTGTTTGTTTTTTTAATATGGGATTCATTTTTTTTTTAATATTAGTTGTTGTTTAATATATATGGGGCCCACATTTTTTTTTCGAAGAGTTTGGATGTGGTGGGTTCCACTTTTTTTTTTAATACTGGTTGGTGTTTAATATGGGGTCATGAAGAGCTTCTATTTTTTAATTTTTAGTAAATATTTTTTGTTTAACTCATTTTACTTGTCATGTTATTTTTTACACGGTTTTTAAGGAAACGTCAATTAGAATTATAATTTCACTAATTTAGCTTATTAATTATTTGATCTCCATTTAATATTATTTTTTCTTTTATGACATTAATCTCTTTTCACATTTATTAGAGTAAGGAAAAAAATGAAAAAGTAATTAAATTCTATCTTATTTTAATATATAAGTATTTTAAGTATATTGCTGTACAATAATTTCATTTGCTCCCACTAATGGGTTGATATGCATGTGGCAATGAGTCCATCATTATTGACTTAATTGTTTGATTTTCTAAGCATTTATTTTTTAACATTGTTTGTTTTATTAATATAGGATTCACCTTTTTTTTTAATATTGCTTGATTCTATTAATATGGGGTCCACTTTTTTCCCGTGAGTTTAGATGTGGTGAGTCCCACTTTTTTTTTTTTATTGCTCGGTGTTATTTAGTATGGAGCCCACCCTTTTTTTTAAGGGACAATAGACGATGAAGCATGGGTCTAAACCCATGCTTTATATAGTTTCTTCTTTTTCTTTATTTTTATTTTTTATATTGCTTGGTGTTGTTTAGTATGGGGCTCACCCTTTTGAACATTATTAGTTTGCACTATTTTTATGCATAATATATATATATATATATATATATATATATATATATGTTCAAAACACGATTGATATAACATTATAATTTGTGATCCGTATCTAAAACTTTATTATATTAGTGTTTGCTAAGAATACAAAGTCTGAACTTTTTTTTTTTTTTACATTGTTTATTTTTTTAATATGGGATTAACTTTTTTTTATATATATATATTGCTTGATTTTGTCAATATGGGATACTATGTTCAAAACACGATTAATATAACATTGTAGTTTGTGCTCCGTATTTAAAACTTTATTATATTAGTGTTTGCTACGGATACGCATGGTGTTTAATATGGGGCCCACAATTTTTTTTTAACATTGTTTATTTTTTAATACGGGATTTACTTTTTTTTAATATTGCTTGATTTTGTTAATATGGGGTCCACTTTTTAGGGGGGGGAATTTTTATTTTTTTATTTTTATGGGGGGGCCCAAAATTTTTTATTTATGAGGAGGGGCCCACGACGGATGACGAAGAGTGAGTTTTGAGTAAAACTCACTCTTCTAAATAGTAGAAAAAATAAAATAATATTAATACTAGAGGGTGTATGCCCGTGCTGTGCACGGACCTAATACTTTGGATTATAATGTATTTATATATATGTAATTGCGTACAATTGTAAAAATTTATGTATTGAATAGTTAGTATATGTATTTTATATTAGGTAGTGTTATTATGGTTAATTTTCAAGTAGTTATTGCCATTTAGGATTTAAGTCACATCTTAGGTGAATGAAACTGTGCAAGTAGAGGGTAGCCACATTAATTAGTATCACATTTTTAAATGTTGGGTCCGTGCGCAGCGCGAGCAATATTGTAAATAACAATAAATCCTGAAAAAGAGAATACCTAGGGGTTTACTAATGCATCAGTGATGCATAATACGATATCTAAATAGAAATTTTTAACATAATTCAACTACCTATAAAAGCATACACGATATCTTAGAAGATGAAAGTGAATAAATATAAAGGTAACCATTTAATGAGAAATGATAGTTAGATAAATATAATATTACAGGCCAAACTCACCAACCAAGGTTCTTCACACAACCTTGTCTAGTGGGTTTAAGATATCTTTCAAAGAAATGAGAAGCTCAAGCAAATCTTTGATCAATTTTACAGATATTGCTCTTCCCAAAACCAACGTAAAAATCGTTCACTTTCACAATATTCAGGGATGATTTAAAATATCCAACAGTAAGAAGATTATCGTAAGTAATGAGGTAAGATAGTATAAGACAACTAAAATAAGTTTGCACTGTTTATGCATATATACATTTGTCTATTACATTGATGATTGCACTGTCATATATACATCATTTATACCACATATTTATAGAAAAAGTATTTTCTTAGTACCAGTCATGCATGTTGTAGTTGTGCGACGCCATGGTTGACAAAATACCTGTAGAAATTTGTTGTTAAAATTAGTGCAAGTTTTCAAGTAATGGATGTAGAGTGTAGTAGTAATGCAGTTCAGCTAGCTGTGTCATGTACCTTTTTAAAGCATGGGGCGTCACATATGGTTGTAATGTAGCTTTTCAAAAAGGCAGTCTTGTGGCAAAAAGATAATAGCTTGACAGTGCATTGGCAAAAAGATGTGCTCCAAAAATTTGTTGGCAAAACCTGATAACAAAATGATGCTAGCTTTGGTTAGGAATGTAGATGTTGAAAGTAAATGAAAAAACCACAGGGTTCTATTAGTCACTCCAATTGATAGATCAGCATTAGACAAAAGAGGTTTAGAGATATAAAGAAAGTGTTTTTTTATCAATTTGTCAGCCTCTTGTTCTTACCCTATCTAAACATGACAGTAATCTAATGTATAAAGTAATTCATGCCATATGCAGTGGAAAAGCTATAAGGGATAATCTGAAACTTTCAAATCTCATAGGCTTAGAAGATGGCGTTTTAATGCTTCATTTTTTTAGTCTTAACATCACGTTTCTATGACAAAACTCCATCTTTTTACTACTTCAGATTCTTTCAGACAGATTAAAAGTTAGAGATATCCATTAGGCACTAAACTTAAAAAGACGCACAAGTAGGCAAGCACATAGCTTTACTTAACGTCTATGCTTCTTCATTGAAGCTTCCTCTGTGTATAACTGCTCAAAAGAATGGGAAGTGAACTATGCTTGAGAAAAAGCAAATGAAGATTGGTGGTGCAGGAGGGTGTGTGACATGCAATTATACAGGAGATGGAGAAGGGTAGCACTATATAAATAATAAAACAGATAATTGCAGATCAATTGTATTAAGACTATTGACTTTGGTACTAAAATATGAACAAAATTATGGATTGTTGTCGAATTTAGAATCTTTACCTGAAAATTGAAATAAGAATGTGGTTCTGAAGTCGTTCTAGTAATGTAAGAATATGAATCTTCCTATCTGCATCACAGTAATTCAGAACACTGCCACAGAAGTAACACTTCATCAGTTATAACCTGCATGTTCATTGCAGGTTTCAATTTTCTAGTTAAATGATAATACATCATAGGTTTACTTAGTTATTATGTGTGTTTATGGTTCGATGTGGACTTCGATATAAAGCAGACTTACACGCTGCACATCATCCAGCTATAAGCAAGTTGGCTATATGCATGAGTGGCGGCTTTCTGAACATCCAGATGGTTATAAGGCAGTTGGCTATATGCATGACTGGCGGCTTTCTGAACCTTTGGAAGGTTAAAATAAGTGCCTTTCTTAGCTCAAATACACATCAACACCTACATTCATGTTAGTATATTGCTCAGGGGAAAATACCATTCACTTCTAGCAGAAACACAAATTTAAGAAGTTGAGTAAATGGAAAAAATTACCATTTCCCTAAATCGCTATTGTTCCACTATAGATAACACGCATTAAAAACCACGTCATAATTATTTAAATATTCACAAACAATGTTATTTGCTTCAGATATGGCATCATTGCATGTGTGTGAAACATTTTGCGGACTACCAAAGGCATAATCGCCAAAATCACACTCATTCATACCAGAAATCATCCTATTAGAACAAAAGTACTAATAGGTTGCAGGAACACCACTATAAAGTCTCGGAGGTAAATTCTCCGACAAAATAATGAAATAGTTCAGCAAGCTTATACACATACAAATTTCTCAATATCATATAGTATACATCTATTATTATATTAAAGATTTTAATGAGTCTAAATGAGAAATATATTGTCCCTGCATCTGATGCCCATAATTACAGCAATCACTCAAAGCATACAAATATACAATAAGTTTAAGTTATATATATGTGAAGTGTAAAAAAATTTATAACATCAGGTCATCTTTACCTTTACCTGTTATAATAAGTTAACTGCTGCTTTATTTTTAAGGTATTCTTTGGATAACATGATAGTAGAAAAATAATCTTTACATTGACTGTGCATAAAATTTAAACAAAATATGCATGAGATTTTCCCCCAACTTACTTACCATTTATTTCAAAATCTTGAGTGGTTTTTATCATAACCCTATTTACTATTGTTGCTTACCTGGAGGTCTCTAAAATCAACTGCACCAGCAAAAATATATAGATTCAGTATGCTGACCTTGCAGTTGACAAACTGTTCCATCTAAATTAATGATTTATCTCATATAGACTAATAATGTAGTAATAAATTTTTACTCAACGTAATTTTAACGTGTTAATAAAATATCTAATTTACTCTTTTTGGTATCTTTTAGTCACCTGATTCTGTGAAGAAAAATAAATGTACTGTCAGTGTACACAAGGAAGCAAAATAACATAGAACTTATCGCACGTGTGAACCGCATCGCCTTGTAATCGTTGTAATCAATAGGATCCTCATGCTTTTTCTTTTCTCTAATTGCCATGTGTTCTTTCTGCAGAATTACAAATCAAGGTTATAAATTACGAATGATTCAAACAGCAATGTAGTTATTTAACCACTCTCTGACTTTGGACTCACTCTTTGTTCTTCAAGAACTTTTGGATGATCATGAAGATATTCGACAGCCATCACAGAAGTAGTGGAAAGAGTACAAAATGGTTATGATTATATCAATCATCTCATCATTTGTTAATTTTGTACCTATTTGCTTCTTCATTCATCAGGTAACCAAGCATATTGTGTTGAGTTTGCTTGAAAGCTCCTCTCCTTTATGAGTGTCTTTAGTAGGCTGACAATAATTTTCCTTGCCTGAAGGAAATTTTCTTATTAGATGAGTACTGTCTAAGCTTCTCATAATCACACAAGTTTATAACATGTTAAATTACACTGACAGTATACACTTGAAACATAAAACTTGGAGGTACCTGCAGTAGAAATACATATCAATTATCCGGCACTTCGTTTTTGCTATATGAAGCCTCTTCTGCTCCTTTGGTCTTTGGAACTACTTTTTCTTATGTAGCATAAGTGGCAACAACCAACAATTACAAGACCAAAGCTCACCTGCAATCGGTAAATCCAATAGGAACATGGGAATAAAACAAATGCTTTCCAAAAGCAGGTGGTGAGAGGGCGGAAACACAGATGTGATCGTAAGAAGGCGAGCCTAAACATAGAGCGAACAAAGATACAGAATTGAAAAAGAAGATAAGAACAGAGGCCAACAAAAGAAGAAAGGTCAATGGGAAAATCGGGGAGGAGTGTGAAAAGGTGGAATCCAGTTGCAACCCACAAATATTAGTATTACAAGCAAAAGGCAAAATTAATGGAAGAAGCTCCGTTTCAAAGATATGATTGAGATGGGTGATTACTGGGTGGTGATTCGGTGGACGGTGGTCAGTGGTGGATGAATCAGTTGTTGGGTTTTTCTGATAGAGCTAGGAGGCGATGGTTTGATTTCAGATAGCTATTGCCGGAGTTCACATGGCAGATCGTTCTAGAAGCTTGGAGTGTGTTTGGAAATAAATATCTAGTATTCTAGTTACCATTTTGCCCCTGTATGAGTGAGTCAAATGAGAGAGGCAAGAAGCAATTTTGGCAATACCACGTGATAGGCCCACAGGTGTACCATTATCAGTGGGTCTTATCACAGTTACAATTACGGAAGTGCCCTTGGTCGTTCAAGGGCTCATTTGCTAAATTCTTTTGGAGCAATTCAGTGGGTAATTCCAGCAAACATTGGGTGACTTGGGCAGCTTTATGTTATCCTCAGGAGGAAGGTGGAATGGATTTCAAGATGTATCTAAGGCCTTGTTCTCAAAACTTTGGTGGAATTTTAGGACCAAACAATCATTATGGAGGATGTATATGAGTAACAAATACCTTAAAAAAGAACATGCAGTGACTGTTCAGTGAAAAAGAGGGACATATATTTGGAGGAAAATGATCCAGTGCCGAGTCATAGTAGAAAAGGAGATTTGGTGGCAAGTGAAACAAGGACTACATTTGCAAGAGAAAACAAGAACCCAAGACTTTTCAATAATACAAATAGCTTGTACCATCATACAAGTGGGTTACAAGAGAGTAATTTGCACTTGGATCAGTTCAATAAAAGTGATTCGGTGTGTGGTATTAGCGTCGTATGATGCTCAACCTATTGAATCATTGATATTGAGCTACCAAATGCAAAACACTCTGAAACGAGACTCAAAAAAAATAAATAAAAAAAATACAGACATCATACAAAATGGATACAAGCAGCAATGACAAAAAACTCAGAACAACAGCATATGGAAGCAAGTTCACATCAAAAGAAAATAATTAACCAGCAAAGAGAGCAATGGGGAAGACGAAATCAAGCAAAAGGTCACCAAATCAATGCAGGAAAGCAGAGGAAAAGAACAAAAATCAAGATTCCAAGAAAAGGCACCTTCGATCAATGAAAAATGATGACAAATCCATAGCGATCATGGTCCGTGAAGCTCAATATTTGAAGAAGAGAGATCGTCACCTGAACTTTACTTTCCTATTTCATCTTTTATTCTTCTGGACCTTTCTTTCCTTTTATTGCTTAACTTTAGTTTTTGTTGGACTTATCTCAATTGAGATATTATTAATAAAATAAACCAGTGGGACACTTCACTGGTCATGTTTTAAAAAAAAAAAATAGTACAAGTAGAAATCAATGTAAAGCAATATAATATTATCCTTTATTTCACCAAATTGGAAAGGATTTTAAGTAGTATAATAAATATATTTGATATTCTTCACTGGAAAATCAGTATAAAAACATAAAAAATCACTGTTAATTCATTTTGTATCTGCTAATTCCACAGCAATTTAAACGCTGTTAGAAGTAATCTGAAAAGCCTGCGATGGAAATACAAATTTAGTACATACGTGTACTTTAACATTAACAAAAAGAAAACAGAAAAGGAAAAGAGAGGCCAAAAGTAAAAGGAAAAGAGAAGCCAAAAGTAAAACAAACAGAGAGAGAAAAGTCAAATTGAGACATCAACGCGGGACCCGCATGGGCATGATGCAGAATTTCGAATATTGCCAAGCCAGCGCGTGGCATCAAAACAGAAGTGGACCCAGTTTATCAGCAAATTAATACCAGCGTGAATAAGTGATACTGCATCAGGTACAACAATTTAAGGCATGCATATTTTGAAGTTCCAAAATTACCCTCGTAGGAAGCTGGCATGTCAACGAAGTGGTGGCTGCTTGAGCAGCTCACTCTCACTTCTTATACAGGAGAAAGAATATATTAGGCTGATATTAAAAAGAGTATTAAATCTAAATGGTCAAAGTGATTTGCAAGTTTTATTTAGTGGAATTAAATTTAATACATATGGTATGAGAGTACACTTGGACACGTAATATAGGGGCACAGGTATAGTAAATTAGTTAAAAGAGATCTTTATAAAAATAAAAAAGAGTAAGAGCTCGTTTGGATTGGCTTACAGCTTAAAGCTGTTTGCAGCTTATAAGCTGAAAAAAATAAGTTGGGGTAGTCCAACTTATTTTTTTTGGCTTATAAGTTGTTTTCAGCTTATAAGCTGCTTTAGATAAACTAAGTCAAATGGGTCCAATTATTTTTTTGAGCTTATTTTAAGCATAAAATGACTTTAAGCTGGCCAGCCAAACACTCAAAAAAGCTGAAAACAGCTTATAAGCCAACTTATAAGCCAATCCAAACGGGCTCTAAATGATCCTCATATAACTTTCTGCATACATGCACGATTCACCCTGCACATGTAAGTGCGAATCCACCACGTCGGTCACTATGTCTCTTGGTCAAACAGAAACCACAAGTTTGCCACGCATTAATTCATTCATTTATACTTTGCAATTCAAATCTCCAATCTTTCTCTCAATTTGGAAGACCACATTTTTTTTTTAATTATCACTCAACAAAATATTTTTTATTCATGGAAGGTTGGAGACGTATTCGTCTTTTCCTTTTTTTGCTGATAACGGATCATGGCCGGTGCTAGTGCGAAGATTCAACAAATCGTATTTGCCATGAAATATTACTCTCTCTCCCAATTTATAAATACATTTCATTTTGTGAGAGTCAAATCTCAGGACTCAACCCTGGACATTAGGGGCGGATTTACATGGTCGTGAAGGTGTTCATCCGAACATCTTAGAAAAAAATTACAGTGTATATATAAAATAAATTTTTCGTATGTATGTATATATTAACTTTTGAACACTCTGAACAAATGTAAAAGGTTAATTCAAGCGGTCTAGGGTATTCAAAATTGTCTTTAGATTTTTTATATTTAGCTTTTGTTGTTTTTTCAAACCCCCTGAGTGAAAATCCTGAATCCGCCACTGCTGGACATGCGATCGAAACTACCAAACTGGAGTACTGTAGGGGCAAAGGAAATTTTTGGTGGAGTGGTGAAATGCGTAGATACCGGAAAGAATACCAATGATGAAATCACTCTGCTATTTTTGCGATTAAGTTGTATGCTCTTTAAATATTTTAAATTGTTAATTATTGTGACTTATAGTACTTTTTATGTAGTTTATAAATATGTAAATTATTTTTCAAAAAACTTAAAGAGTGTATGTCCGGCTTCACTAGCAAAATAAAGAAATTTGACTCTCAAAATCCAAACTATATCATAGAAATTGAGACGGAAAGAGTAGATTTCTTTCGATTAATATTATATGGTGTTTTATGGGCTCATCCTTCTAGAAATCACTCACCTATAAAAAGTAAGAAATATTTTCATTAAATTATTTTCAATTAGATGGTATTACCTTCGTTTCTTTTTACTGGTTCCTTATATTAAAAATAAAAAATTTTTACTTGTTCATTTTAACACATCAAGAGAGATTTCTTTTCTTCTAATATTTCCCTTATCATTAACAAACTACATAAAGTATTATTAATCAAAATTAGATTTTCAAAACATAATTAATTAGATTAATTTAGTAAAATATACCTCTAATAAATATTTTCTTAAGCGGAGTTCCAAATTAATATATGTCGAGTAAAAATAAATGAAGGAAGTACCCATTCAAATAATTATTATGTTGAAAATAATAAGCAATGCTTTCTTAATTATATAAATAATTATTTATTTTGAACTAAACGTTGAAATTCAAAAGTATAAGAATGATCATCGGGTGCCCTACAACTATTAGTCATGGCATTATCCTGCAAAGAGGTGGAATTAACAAAAACTGAACGGTAGCCCCATTATAAATCTTGAAGATTCTGTCCCATCTATCTATAATATAAAGCTTGACATACACAAGATAATGTGACACATTTTCATAGTCACCATTTTTATTTATATTTTTTCTCTCCTTTTTTTTTTTGCCTTTTCTCTAATTCTAAAATGAATTAAAGATGATATAATTGAGGAGTATGGAACTATTTTAAAAGCTACTCATTTAAGCCTCTTAATAATATTAAATGTGCTATAGAAAAAACTGCAAAGTTATTACATTAACTTAAAAGAGAAACAATATCCACCGTTTACTTAACTGAAGAATCCCAAAAGATAAGTGGAGTCAATATATATATAAGTAAAATTAAAATTATGATCTAGCTAAATAGTATAACTTTTCGACGAAGAGACTGACACCCTTTAGCACAGCACAAGATGGCTCCGCCGCTGATGACCCAGCGACCATTAAGAGATAACATCGAAAAATAACAAGCAAATGAAACGGAGTAAATACCATATACATTAAAAAAAAAATCCTTCTATATAACATAATTTGCCCATCATAGTTGCATCATCCTCAACAAATACCGAAGAAAAAAAACAGACGAAAAAAGATACAAACAAGTAATTAACAACAGCACAACAGTGGCATGCCGGTATCAGCTAATTGCCAGGCGCAGTTGGAGAGATGCTACCTTTGGCCTCAATGAGGCGGCGGTGACGAAGAATCTTCCGACTTTGAGTTGATGGAATAACACTCATGAAATCGCGAGTTTCATCTTTACTGGTTGGAGTTGATGGAATGACACTCATGAAATTGCCAGTTCCATCTTTACTGGTTGAAGTTGATGGAATATTGAAGTTTTCAACCAGCATTTTTCTTCCAACTTCTGGGCCACAACAAGTGACACCACCAAGCAGTAACATAGAGATGAATAAAGCAAACAAGGAGGAAGCCATTATTTTTTCTCTAGATCTCGTTGTAATTTGTGTCTATCGATATGATTTGCTCTCTGTACATGGATATAAATAGCAAAGAAAAGAATCTTCCCTAAACTCCTATCCATACAATTGTTGCATTCCTATTGGAGTCAATAACCATTCTAATATTTTTTTTTACTTTAAGACAAAAATAAAATAAAGCAATATGCTGAATTATTTACACTTGTCATTGCTTCTGGATCCTACTAAATGAGTATATGAGAAGTTGCCAGTCTGTGTGCGTATTTGCTGAATCATACGGTCATAATCTCACCATGAACGGTGATTAAGTGCTTCTCCGTATATCTTTTATTTTGTGAAAAATTGGGAATAAAGTCACTTTGGCTTCAACTTGGGAATTGTCGACATCTTCTTCTTCTTTTTTGACTTCCTCTTCATATCAATGTCGGCTCCGTTAGAATTTGAATCAAATATCCCAACACAAGTAGGCTGTTTTTTTTTTTTTTTTAATTGAAGGAAATTTTATAACTGAAGTAAAAACAGAAGTAAAGACATCGTCTGTGCGTTAATTACATGGAATAGTTCTAAGCGAACTTATTCCTAAAGAATCATTGCTTAGATGCTGAATTAAGAAAGATGGGGACAATCTCAAAATATAGATTTCCCCATAGATTGATGTGCCACTTTTTTTGCCTCCATGATTGTTACCCTTTCCATTGCCTCCAGGTAAATGTGAATGATTGTTAGCCTTTCCATTGCCTCCATAAGGAATCAGCAATCATGTAGAGTCTTTATGTGACTTTTGCTACATACTTCTAGAGCTGTTCACGATTTTGATTAAAATCAAAATCAAATCGAAAATTTAACCAAATCGAATAAAAAATCGACATTTGGTTTGGTTTGATTTGGTTTTAAATTTTAAAAACCGATAATATTTGGTTTGGTTATGACTCTATTAAAAAATAACCGAACCAAACCGATAAATTATATACATAAATTTTATAATTATTTATATGTATAATATTAGTTTTTCATAAATAATTATAAATATTTTATACCTTTTAATCGTTAATTTGACTTTTGGTCTACTTATTTCACATGATTGTTTAAGGCCCATGTTTTTAAGAATATGTCCAGGCCCATATTTTTAAGAACGGAAAAGGTCCAAAAATACCCCTGAACTATTGAAAAAGGCTCATAAATACCCTCCTTCCACCTTTTGGTCTAAAAATACCCTTAAGGTTTGTTTTTGCTCAAATATACCCCTCAAACTAACAAAGTTAAAGTTAACTCTTTTAAAAAGCCAAATGGCATTTTGTGATTGGACACATATATTATTTAATTTAAAAATTAAAAAATATGAACAAAACTGATTTTGTTTTTTGCATTTTGTGAATTAATCAACGAAATATGTTTTTTTTTTTTTGCATTTCGTGAATAAAAAAACGAAATAGGAAATTATAATTTTTTTTTGCATTTCGTGTATTGAAAAATGAAATAGGATAAAAAAATTAATTTTGTTCATATAAAAACAAAATTGGAAAATATATTTTGTCTAATTTTCCAATTTCGTTTTTATATGAACGAAAATAATTTTTTTTTATCCTATTTCGTTTTTTAATACACGAAATGCAAAAAAAAATTATAATTTCCTATTTCGTTTTTTTATTCACGAAATGCAAAAAAAAACATATTTCGTTGATTAATTCACGAAATGCAAAAAAAAAAAAAACAGTTTCGTTCATATTTTTAAATTTTTTAGTTTTTAATTTTTAAGTTTCCACACAATTTTTTTTAAAAACAATATGTAAATTACGGAATTTTATTATTGGAAATTTTTTTTAAATCTGGAATTTTATTATTGGCAATTTTTTTTTAAAATTTGGATTTATTTTTTAAATTACGGAATTTTATTATTGACCAATTACAAATTGCCATTTGGCTTTTTAAAAGAGTTAATTTTAACTTGTTAGTTTGAGGGGTATATTTGAGCCAAAAACAAACCTTAAGGGTATTTTTAGACCTAAAAGGTGGATGGAAGGGTATTTTTAGACCAAAAGGTGGAAGGAGGGTATTTATGAGCCTTTTTCAATAGTTCAGGGGTATTTTTGGACCTTTTCCGTATAAGAATATGTCTAAGCTCATGTCTTTAAGTCTTTTAACTCTTTAAGTGTAAACCTACTAACAGAAGCTCACGTTAGAGTCTAATGTCTTTAACTTAAATTTTAGCCTTTCTTTATCAGTCATTTGATTTTAGGTTGTTTTTTTTTTCGAATTTATACCTTTCTTTTTTCTTGTCTAAATGGGTCCTAAACTTCTACTCCCTCTGTTCCAAAAAGATTCTCCTCCTTTCTTTTTTAGTCTGTCCCAAAAAGATTGTCCCCTTTCTATATTTAGAAACAATTTAACTTTATGAGATGATTTACAACCACACAAATATCTAAGGCTTGTTTTGGACCACACATTTCAAAAGTCTTCCTTTATTTCTTAAACTTTATGTCAAGTCAAAAGAGGACAATCTTTTTAGGACGGAGGGAGTAATATTTTTCATATGAAAATGACAGAGGTTGTAGATTTGGAGGTTTCTATTGAAGATACTTCAGTATCATCAGCATTTGCTGCAACTCAAGCACATGGTAATGCCCTAATACTTCTTCCGTGGGTAATCCTCCTAAAAAGCTAAAAAGAACAACTCCTTGTAGTCGAGACCTAGCCTTGAGGATAATGATAGAAAAACATCTGAAGTTTGGGATCATTGCATAAAGTTTTTTTAATAAAATGGGAGAATTGAGGGCAAAATGCAAGTACTGCCCCAAAGTTTGGGATCATTACATAAAGTTTTTTTATTTCATATATTTTCATTTTAATTTTAGGTAGTCTTTATGTTTAATTAATATGTATGTTTGTAACAATAACTAAAAGCTCCTATATTCTACTTTATTTCCAGGTATGTGTATTAAGATGACAAAAATGGTGCAGCCACTACTAAGTTAGTTTTAGCTCTATATTTAATAGTAAAGCAACTTTGGATAACTTGAGTATTACACTATCACTAATAGTGAAAATGTTGCTATGATGTATGTTCCACCTTAAACTATAAATAAAAGTTATCGTTTGAAAAAAAAAAACATGTCTTTTTCAACTTTTTAATGTTTTACTGATAAGTCTCATGGCTGCTAGTCATAAATCGAAAAATCGAACCAAACCGACAATAATCAAACCGGTGGTTATTATTTCATTCGGTTTGGTTATAGTTTTAGACATTTAAAAATCGACTAAATTGGTTTGATTATGGTTTTAATCAATAACCGATCCAAACCGAACCATGAACACCCCTAGATACTTCCAATATTTAATTAGAAAATGAAATCTCTAATATCTATTTAGGACGTGACGAAAGCGACAATACAAAAGTATATCTATTGGCACTGAACTTTCTGAAAAGTCACCACAGATAAGCCCAATAATGTGACACATTCCATGTGATTCCAATTCTCTCAAACTAGACAGATTTGATTCAAACAAATCTTGAACGCATACCCAACGACTTGTCCGTCGAGTTTTTGTCGGAAATCCTAGATTATCGATGACTCTCCGTCGATTTTTTCCTCTAAAAGATGTGTGTTTTCAGTAGTGTCCTTAATTATGTATTAGTGGGTAATTATATGGTTCATTTTGGACTTCCGCTATATTGAGAAACTAATCTTATTTTAATTTCGATTTTTTTTTTGTTTTACACGTTCCCTTTAATTGAATAATAGGGTTTCCCTATTGGGCAGTAATTCTAAGTGCCCATCACGGCCTTTGGATTTGAGTACTGACATTAATGGATTCTTGGATAAAATCAAAGTCCAGATTTAGACTAAGCCGTAAATATTGAAGTCAATGAAAGCCCTAGATGAAGTGTCTTGTCATTCTCTTAGAAGATCTGAAAGTGACATGCACATGAAGTTAAATTATGGCCTAAATTATATGAATACAGCTTATCACTTCATATGCACATCAGCACATGAAGTTAAACTAGATATGTGTTGAAGAATGAAAAACTCCCACATTGGTGGTTAATGAGATGGGTGGTCTTCTTACATGGACTTGGACAATCATCCCCTCATGAGTTAATTTTTGGGATTAAGTTAGACCCATGATCTATTTCTTTACATGGTATCAGAGCAGGACCATTTCACATGATGTTGGGCCCTCAAATTAAAGTTGCCCACGCACCAGATGTCCAGTCTTGGACGCGAGGCGGGGTGTTGAAGAATGAAAAACTCTCACATCAGTGGTTAATGAAATGAGTGGTCTCCTTACATGAACTTGGACAATCGTGCCCTCATAAGTTAGCTTTTGGGGTTGAGTTAGACCCATGATCCATTTATTTACGATATGAACACGACCTATCACTTGCTCATGTCCATTCTACTATAGGAATAGAAAAAGAAATAGTATGCGTACACAATTAATTAGGAGTTTCAAACTCAATGATATAATGTTGAAATTTCACTTCTAAAATTCGAACTTCACTATACTGCTAAAAATTTGTGTTTTAACTAGGACTATTAAATTTAAAATTCTATTTTCATATTAAATAATAATTATATCTCACTACATTTCAAATGGTAAAAATATTAATAAGTGGACCAAAAATTGTTCATCCCAGACTACTTTTACTAGAAGACAATGGAAATGGAGTACACCGACCTACAGACTTAAAAAATGATGCATCCATTCACATCTTGTGACCAAAAAGAAAAAAAGAAAACGAATGAATATAGATTTTTATAGTTCAAATGGAACAAAACAAGTTTTTAAATATGTTTTGCATTTTATTTTTCATATCTTTTATATATAAAAGTAAAAATTATTTACCCTAAAAAGAGAACAGTTAAATTTGTTTAGTCGTTTAAAGGATATGTGATTTGATTTTGTTATAAGCAGTGAAAATAAGCTAGTTAAAATGATAATAGATGAATTAATTGACTAAAACAAATTAAATATAAAGCAATTGAGCCTGGGCTTGAATGATCCTGAAAGCAAATCCTTTGATAGGCTTGCACCGGTGGAACTGTAAAGCCCTTAAACTTTCTAAGAACAAGTATACAAATCCGGAGCAAAAGAGCAATTTAAAAGAATAAATGTGAACAGTAAAGCTTGTAACAATAGTGTGTAATTGGTGTTATTCGATGATTCTCCTTTTGGGCTGTTAAGGCCCTTTTACAAATATATGGACCTTTTAACCAGTAATTAAATCCTAGTAATGAGTAATTAATATTGCCTTTAAAACTAAATCATAACATCTGCTTTGGATTCGGTCCGGTCTTATAACGTTATTCCGCTATTAATTATCTGGTGTGACTTTCCCTGGTAACTTGACTCTTGATTCAACCGGGGCTTCTTACTCGTATTGAATGTTGAAACTGGAAGCATTTCATCTTCCTCCGCCAGTGTCTTATTGCCATCTTGCCACGTGCCAGGCCATATTTTACCATGTATACAGTTAGTCCCCCCACTTTCCGGTGGAAAGAAGTGATATCGGGGAGTGGAACTGAAATATCTCTGGAAACATTATCACCCAATGGCGGGAAAAAGGCTTCTCTTGACTTTTGATATGATGTACGTGTCTTCGATTCAGACATTTCCACCCACATGTCTCACCCACATTGGTAGCACTGGGCGGTTTAGAAATTTGAAACGATTTAGTAATTATGATGGTTCGTGCAATAAAACTTCAAGAATTTCATCATAATCTCTTTACTTAATCTACTCTTCTTTTGTCATGACCCAAACTAGAGGGTCATGATGGGCACCCGGGCCTTAGCTGCCGAGCACCACTAAACATGCTTTTCTACCATGACCATAGACAAGAATGGACCTCGAGGGTCACTAGGTGTAAATCTGCTAAATCATATAGGAAATATGCTAAAAAGGAATGAGCTCAAGAAGATACACTATACAACTATGCTGGACGAACTATACAAGCCAACTAGGCTGTCATGAAAAACTAATACATCAAAATATAGACCGAAGGGCTATACCAAGCCTAACCAATACCATGACTGTCTACAAGCTTCTACTGGAGTATCTAACATAAAGAGGTCGGGACAGGGCGCCGACATACCCGTATGTACACAAAATAATAACATACCAGAAGTACAATGGCAACTCCGGAACAAGAGGAGTGCTCCAATGTCAGCTGAATGGCAACCTACGGGGGCGGTCACCAAGCTATCTATCTGCACTTGCGGGCATGAAACTCAACGCCCCCAGAAAGGGACGTCAGTACGGATAAAGTACTGAGTATGTAAGGCATGAAAGTAACATGAAAGAGACATAAGAAAAAAATAGGATGAAATAAATGCAACCTGTATGTCTAAACTGCCTCTGTGGTCCAATGATGTACATAAACACTATGCATGAATGCATGAGGTCATATATATGTATATGACCTCATGCATTCATGCATAGTGTTTATGTATATATATATATATATATATATATATATATATATATATATATATATATATATATATATATATATATATTTATGCATAGATAATGCCTGTCAAGCCTCTGTGGGCATCCTATCGTATCATATCGGCCTCTGTGGCCATCATCATCATCATCATCATCATGTGACTAGCTGATCAGGTGGTAGTACGTATATAACGTCGTCACCTTCCCCATACCCCTTACATATATATATAATACATAATATACGCGTATATAATGCCTGAGAGGTCACAAGTATGTACATGCATATATATAAATGAAATGCAATGCATAAACAAGATAAGAGTACATTCTGAATCTGTCGGAGTGACGTAAGGTTGTTATACCTCCGAACATCACTATAGGATAGCATTTTCATCAACAAGTAACTCTAGATACCATACGGAAGCTAAAGAAAGGCTTTCTGAAGACAACATTATAGAACGGGAATCAAAATGAATTATCCCTTGCTTTTAAGAATAGAATCATTAGGGATTAACGATACATGTACGTCTTGTTCGTAAGGATCATGCCAAAAAGAAGGAAAGTTAACCTTAACATACCTAAAGTCTTCCAAATAATCCAACAACAAGCTTATCACCTCTAGAGCGCCAATCCTATAACAAAGGAATACATATACAACTTAGATGGCGCTAGTATATCACGTCTATCAATGATAACTCGATTCAAAAGTGAAACAGGCAGCATTTCCCCTATTCCTCAATCATTACCACAGAGTCCACAACCAACAATTAACACAATAACCTCATATGATCTTCTTTAAACTCATATTCACAACATTCAAAGATATACAATTGAGCAGCCCCATATACAAATATATACAATACTTTCCTTCATCCAAATACACCAAGTATAGCAACTGTTGACACCTAATTTTTACCTCATAAGATGCATATTTTAATTTTTCAAATTTTCCGAGTCAAAGACGGAGTAGGGATACACCCTCTAAAAATTTAAATTTTAAAATCCCGAGAAAACTGCAAAAAATGACGTTTAATTATTATTTCCTGAAAAATTGACAACTACGAGAAATACGAGTTATTTTACTCTTATCCCGCTCCGTCTATTCCGGGAAAATTGTTAATTTAAAACGACGTACGAGTTACGACTCATTTTGACCACACTTTTCACATCTTGAAATATTGCTCGGAAGTATATCAATATTGGGCTCGTTTTGAAGCTCGTATTTTAAAACGACGTATTATAATTTTTATTTCATCAAAATATTATTTTACGAGGGCGTTTTAAGCTAATTAACTTAAACTATATGTTATATTTTTAAATTATTTGTTATATTTTATAAAGGGAGTGAGTAAATAATATACTTACCCCCCCCCCCCCCCACCCCAATTTTACGCGTCATTTACATTCACTTTGCCCTAACTTCATCTCTCTCTTTTGAGAGAAAACCATGGCGGCTAGGGTTTGTCTTCATCGCCACCATGGCGCCACCACTTCCAGTGTTACCCCGACGATCTTTGGGGGAGGAACAACCGCGTCATTAGGCGGTGTGATATGCCATAGGAGGGGTCATGGAACCCTTATCCATCTCGTGCTATCACACCAAGATGCCAAAATGACGATTAAGGTTGTCATCCCTCAAGGATCAGGATCCTTGAGGACAGGTGTTGTCCTTTTTTCCCAACGTTTTGCTTTGGTACAACGTTGGTACGATTTATTTTGGATTTTTTCTAGTTTGTACTATTTTTATCCTTGTTGTTGTACGACTTACAAATATTTAGGGATTTTAGTACGATTTAGTACGATGTGCTGTATTTATTTTGTCATTACTTGTTTGAATTTGATTTTTGTGATAAGATTGGGAATTTAGGGGGAAATTCGTTAGGGAGACCTAGAATCTTCCATTTTTATCCCTAAATTGATTTTTGCATGCTATAAATAGAAAGAAGTTGTGATATTTTGGGGGTCTGGATTTTTTTTATTGAACTTATACTACTTGACTGCTAGCGTTTTTGAGTTCTTCATAATAATCTGCCTAAAACTCTACTACTTATATACCTATACTACCAAGTTTATACATACACTACTATAATATATAAGATATTACTCGAAAATACTATATTATATTATGAAAATCAAGAAGAAAAAGGCTTTGTAATTTTTTTTTGAGTGATTGTTGATGAAGAACATTGATTCAATCTCTCCATTTGATCTTTGGGTTGCCTTTGCAAGAGGTGATATACTACTATTCTCTTATTTTATTCAATTTCAGTACTTATATGAGCTTGAATAACTGTCTTATTGTTTAAATATGTGCTTTGAGACTTTGGTTAGTTGATTTGAATACATTTTTTCCTTAGTCTAGTTGATAATATAGTTTTTATAATGTTTAAGTTGCTATAATGTGACTGAATTGATTTGAATCATGTTTGAGGTTCTCTTTGTTTTTCTGGATTTCTGAAACTTAAAGGATAAGACATGATTGATTGTATTGTGAATTTAGTCTTGTTATAGTAGGTTGTTTGAGATTCTAGCTTTGTTGTGTTGATTTTTGTTAGAACTTGGTATTGTTTCATTAGAAATTTAGGCACTTAGCTTTGTTCTTACTAATTTTTGCTCATTATGCTATGAAAATGATCTTGTCTTGTTAGTTTTAGACTGAATCGGTTTTTTTTAGTTGCTTGTTTGGCATTGTTCGTGACCTAAATGATTTTTAAAAATCTAATACATGGCTTCCAACTTGGTTTCATTATAAAGAACTTGAATTTTCTAGAAATTTACTAAGCTTAAGTTTATAGAAATTGAAACTACTCCTGTGTCTCTTATTGTTCATGAATCACCTTAAGCAGTCTAATATTTTTTGGAAAAGGTAGTTTGAGTTCCTGAACCTGTCTTGCTAATTAGAGTTTTGAAATCTTGAAGCTTATTCCTAAATCTATGTGTGTTGGTTAGTATTTATCTTAAAATTGCCTAAAAAAACAAAAAAGGAAAGGGAGGGTGTTTTACCTAAACTATTGTGTGTGGGTCTCAGTCTTGTGAGAACTTGCCTTCCTTCCTTTTACTAGTCCTTCATCTAGATTGTTATGAAAACTGTTTATGTCTTTGTTTAGAATTTGACGTGTTAAATAGAAAAAACTTCATGTATTCTTGTTGTTGAATAAGTAGAAGTGTAAAAAAAGGTTTAAACTTAACCTAGAAAGTAAAAAAATGGAACTTAGTAGTAGCTCAGTTTCTTTTTCTTTCCCACTGTGTGCTTGATTCTTGGAGACTTGATCTTTGATTAAAATTTCTTTTCTGAAACTGTGGTATGAGTTGATTAAGATTTGAACCTTGTTGAGCTTACTATCATGCTAAAACTGAGACCAAAATTTGCTTTTAAAAACAAATAGGGTGTTTGCTTGCTTATACTTGCCCTGCTAGTTGTTTGTAATTTTAGACCTATATATGCATATGGTTTTACTCTTTCTTATGTTGTCTAGCCTAAGTGTGATGTTTTTATGACGTAGGATAGAATCATGATCCTTTTATGGCCATAGTTCAGTCTTCTCTGAACTTGTAAGTGTTTCCATGTGAACTCCCTATTATCTGTGACCTTAATTGATCCATATTTACACCTAGGATAGACTCATACTCTCCTGATTCTTGTGAACTTGTTTGATCTTCTCTTAATCAAACTTTGTAACTTAATAAGACCCCTGTTGATTGCTATCTTTTGTTTTGGACTTTTGTGTGTAAATTCTAAATACGACCAAGTGTAAACCATCATTTGGGAATCCTGTTGATGCTTTATGAAACTGACTATGAACTAAAATGATCTTAGTGATTAGTTGACACCCCTCTAGACTTGTGTGTGTATTAGTGTTTAGCTTGGTATATTGACACCCCTATAGACTTACATGTGTATTAGTGTTAAGACCTCAAGTTGAATCTAAGTAAATATAGCAGTCCTTTAGGTGTTGTATGGACATTGATTAGCAGGAATTTGCTATGCTTTAAAACCAATTGGTAGTCTAAAGTGCTTGGTTAAAAAATGAAGTTCTTGGGGATTTTACTCTAGTTTTGATTTCTGGAAATTGAAACGATTAAGTAGGATGTATATCAAGTATACTTGGAGGGTATGCCACTAAGGTTTTGCTCTCCATAAAATATATACTTGGTGTATATCAAGTGTATAACAACTCTCGACACTTAGAAAATTTCTGGGCATTTCTCCTTGGGCCATTACTATTACTGATGGGCCTGTTTCAAATCTGGGCTACTTTATTATCCTTCTTAGCTACTATAGTTGACCATCATATTTGGGCTAGGCCCAATAATGTTGTAATTAAATTTTTGGCCTTGTAATAATTATTGTAGCCTTTTAATTTTTGTACTTAGTTTAAAATCATTGATGTATTCTAATGTTGTGTATACCCTTCATTGTCTTTGTCCACCTAAAATCTATTGGTGGGCCCCAACGGAGTTCACCAACACATCTAAATCGAGTCACCTACTTCTTGGAGCATAAATATGGAGCGTATGCATTTTGGACCCGAGGTTACCCCGTTGCATAATACTTTTTCTATTGGGCTTGGTCGGCTCAATCTCTCTATCTCATATATTTGTGTACGTCAATTTATAATTATTTACTTATAAAAATTGGGACTCCTTAAATTGGTAATTACTCAATTAAAGTCATCAAAACTTGATTTTCATACTTTGCAAAAATTGATTTTTGAAGAAAATTGATATAACGTGAAAGGGGACTGATTTTATAAATGTTGGACCAAAAATAAATGGTTTTCATAAATTATGGAACTAATTTGGACTCTTTAAGAACTTTTGGACTGTTATAAAACTTGGACAATTTAAAAATTTAAACGGACTAAATTGAGCTAAATTATGGTCAATGGTACTAAAACGTGAAATATGATTAACAAACAGTTATTAATAGTATGCCTTAAAACTATTTTATACACTTAATAAAAAAATTCAAAAAACCTTTTTTCTAAACTCGGGTGGGCTTATATAGTGTTCGCTTAGGTTAACGCCCTTGGGTTTTAACTTAGGTGTTCTAGTTCGAAACCCAAAACGCCCAATTTTGGGTAAAACTCTATCATTTTTATTTCTTGAAAAATGAGTATTTCTTGCATAAATGACCAATCTTTATGTGCGGAAATATAAACAAAAGCAGTTTTTATCAAAAAAACAACTTATATCTACAAGGCATACTATTAGAACCCGTAGGTCCTCCGTATTTTACGGAGCCTTAATACCGGGGTGCCTAACACCTTCCCCGGGGGATCACTAGAACCCTTACCTAGACTTTGGTATAGATTGGTTTCTTTTAAAACTTAGTCGTTTTAAAAGAACCCTTTCAAACTGGTTTTCCTAACTTACTTATAAGTTAGGTGGCGACTCTAAAAACGATGTCCATTTAGAGCACCATCCACGTAGAGGTATATTTTTCCTTTTTCCCGATACGATTGACAACCGTACTTTTTCGGGACACTTTTCTTTTTAAATGAGGCAAGTGCAAATACGAATCGGAAAAAATAGAACTGCCACAACAACCTCAACACATTCTTAGTACTAATTATTATCCTCCATAGCAAGATTTTGCTCACAGTACACTAACAATCATAGCTTAAGTTAGATTACAACTCAAAATAACACCAAATTCATGTTTGAACCTTTTCTCCAATTTCTTTCCCTCAAACCTTAGTATAGCTATCACATAAACTCTTAATCATTGAAATAAGATGAAATCTTACCTCAAGAACTCAAGAATACTTCAATTCCAAGACCACTTCACATTGAAATATCCTCCAAAACTCCTACAAGAAGGAGAGACAAGTTTCAATAATACTTTTAAAATCCTAGGCATTCAATTCTCAATTCTCACTTTGATCTTTGATTTTCACTTGAAGAGTGATTGAATATGTTGAAGGAGGTTTCTAGAGCTTTCATGAACTTGAGTTTATGTTAAAATGACTTAAAAATGAAGAGGGTTCGTAATATACAAAATCAAAAAAATTCCACCGCCTCAGGATATATGGTCCGCAATACTGGCCGTATAAAATTATACGGCCAACTCACCGACCGTATAATTTTATACAGACCGTATAGTTGTCTGTATTTTCCAACTCAAAATTCTGCCTTCTCTGTTAAATTTTTAGATCCTTAAATACGTCCAGTATTTCAAGATATGGTCCATATCTCAGAAATACAGTCTGTATAAAGTAATTCCAGAACCAAACTTTGTCGAAACGTATTTTCTTCAATTCTCTTATTCTCAAATCCTTCCCTTATTTACCAAACATGAACTTAAATGCTTATAAACATAAGATAAGCATGCCCCACCTCGCATAACCTCGAAGAAAATCCCGGTGTCCAAGACTAGAGCCATTAACATATGACGAATCTCAAGGTATAAAACTACGAGGTGTAACATCTTCAAACGCAAACTGATCTCCATCATAAAAATCACTATTGCCTTCAGTCCTTAATCCATTTTACCTTCTCCACCATTTTTAATTAAAACCTTTAATCACCAAGCATCATGGCTAAACCCAGACCTCCATCTTCTACTGCTTCTTCTCCTTCGTCTTCCACACGACCGTCGTCCCGCAGGAATGGTGACGGCGGCAACCATCCACAGGCTCCGGCTAAAGAAAGTTCTTATCCTTTCATTCCTAGTACCTTTAACTTTAATGACGACTTTACCCCTAAGAAAAAACTTACTCAAGCCGATAGGGGTGAGTTCGTCAAAAATTATCCTTCCTCTATCACTAATGCCAATATCAAGACAATTATAGCTGATTGTAACTGGGGTCGCTTCTCCAACATCATCATCCCTGCTCCTGAGGATGGCATCACCATGCACTAGCTGGGTTTTTCCAACGTTTACACATACCCATTTACATTTGGTTTAGACCAGGCGATTATTGAGATGTGTAAACGCTGCAACGTTTGCCTCGGATAGATTGGTCCGTCTGTATGGAGAGTCGTGGCTTGTATCCGTTTCCTAGCCAATAATGCCGACAAGCCTTTCACCTTGGATGACTTCATCAGGGTTTACGCCCATAAAATATTCAGGGGTGGAGTTATGTGTCACGCCCCGAACCTGGGCCTGGACGTAACACGACACCCGGTGCCTGACTGCATGTGACCGAGCGAACCAACTGGCTGGCTGAATCAACATGTGATACCAAAACATAACTAATTTATAAAATAAAACTAACACATGCTGATTAACTAAAAGTCTCACTGAAATATCATAATGCGAAAATACTTAGACAATCTGAACATATCTGAAAGTAGCCAACATGGCTAAACCAAACAACTGAATGACTGCCAACAAGGCTAACATAATAAATATCTGACTGTCTGAACTGTGTCTATGAAGCCTCTAAGAGTACTGAATAATAGAGCTGTCTATAAACTGAAATAACTGGATAACTGACAACGCCCCGAAGGAATTTGGGGCTCACCAGTAGCTGATACGTGCACTCCTAAATAGCTGAGTCGTTAACTTGTATATCGTTGCCTGCATCGCGAGATGCAGGCCCCCAAGCAATAAAAGGGACATCAGCACATTTGAATTGTACTGGTATGTAAAGAAACTGAAGCAATAAAATACTAGAACTGAAACTGAAACTGAACTAAACAGGAGAGCAAGAAGCTGAAGTACTCCCTGTTATGGATGAAGAATCACCTGTAAAACTGTAAATATAACTGTGTACTAGGGCCCAAATAATGTGCACAAAAACTGTGGCCTCTAGCCCAAGCAATATGTATGCATAAACTGTGGCCTAGGGCCCAAAAATACAGATACAGGTGTTCAACATTAACAATTTACAAAGCTGAGACTGGTTATAGCTGATAGCATGATAACTGTTTCTGATTATGGGACTCATGCAAATAACTGATTATACACTGACTGATACTCATGTGATAACAATGCATAAGTCTATAAAGATTACGTGTTGAGTTCATTATGTTCAAA
The DNA here is from genome assembly GCF_019175385.1 of Lycium barbarum. Taxonomy (NCBI): domain Eukaryota; kingdom Viridiplantae; phylum Streptophyta; class Magnoliopsida; order Solanales; family Solanaceae; genus Lycium; species Lycium barbarum. The sequence continues at coordinate 10,720,275 of NC_083338.1, forward strand.
GTGACAACCATGAACGAATTCTGTAACTGCAACCCTAGAAGATAACAGTTCTATATCATATCATGAAACTAGGGCTAACTATATTCTGTATCAAATTGCTGACAAGTATGAAGAATGAGGCGTAGGGAGAATCATGAACATTTCCTAACGTAGATAGTTAGCCTCACATACCTTAATTCCAGCCTTTGAGCGTAATACAATGTTCGTCACCCCTTTCAACTTTGATCTATATCAATACAAGCCAAAGGGATTCTATATTAGCAACAATATTCATGCTTTGGTCATCTAAGCATTTTATCAAACACTTAGTGGGCATAAAGCTCCACAATCTCCATTAATGGTGTTTTCTTCACCCAATCCCCACTCTATTACTTGTAGCTGATTCTACAATCTCAATTAGGTGTAATTAACATCATTCTTCATCACCCACATGAATACAACAATCCCAAGTCAACAATCCAAAACTCTAGCATAGTTCATATAATCCTCTTTATCAAACCATTTACTATTCTCCCAAGAACTCATCAATTCACAACTATAAATGTTTAGAGGGTAGAAACATTATGTCACGACCCAACCCCGTAGGCCGTGACTAGTGCTCGAATTGGACACTCATGTCACTTGTTAACTATAATCATTTATAACTAGTATGTCATGAACTTATTTGTATAAAAAGGTATGGTGTTGTTTTAAAGCTGTCAAAATATTTTTTTTTGTATGTCGTAGGCACCTGTCTCCTGAATAATTAAAATTTTTAAACAACAACATATATATATTCCTACGCAAGCCGACAAGGCTGCCACGATATGCAACATACCAAACATACATATATATGCAAGCCGACAAGGCTGCCATTACGAATGGGTACGCCCCAAACATATGTCATAATCATAAAACGCGTCAACAACCATAAACAGACCCACACAAATGTCCACAGACCTCTAAGAGTAATTACCGTATCATATGGCGGGACAGGGCCCCGCCGTACCCAAATAAACTCATATGAATTCAACATAAGGGAGTTATACCACAAGCTAGGCTCCGGAACAAAGGAGCAGTCAAAATAGCTGAATAAGTGTCCTAAGCTGGCGGATCTCCGAAATGAACGTCTGTACCTGCGGGCATGAACGCAGCCCCCCAAAGAAAGGGGGTCAGTACGGAATATGTACTGAGCATGTAAAGCATGAAACATAGTGATAGACTCATACTGAGATAAGATGTATAGGACTCAATGCAACTAACAGAATTTCATAAAGACTTGCCTTTGAACATATTTCATCTGTATCATTCTCATATCAATGTCAATATAGTGTTTTGTAATCAAAGCTGCATAATCATTCTGTATATAACATGTATACGTGTCCCGGCCCTCTAGTGAGGGGCTCGGTAATTAAAATCATAGTATCATAAACATGCACATAGACGTGTCCCGGCCCTTTCGTAAGGGACTCGGTAATAAGGAATATATATGCCCTCCTGGCCACCATCTCCATATCATCATATCATCACATCGTCATATCATCATATATATATAACGTGTCCCGGCCCTCTAGTGAGGGACTCGGTGAATATAGTCATAGCATCATAAACATAAACATATACGTGTCCCGGCCCTTTAATGAGGGACTCGGTAATAATATAGTAGATGTGCGCACGAGAACGTGTCCTGGCCCGGGACTCAGTGAAGGATATAGCGATAAGCACGAGCAGAATAATAAGCAACCACATATATGAAATGCATCTTTTGAGACTCAATAGATAAGCAACTAACCAGCTCTAAAGTATTGGGATAATAATCATATTCAATTCTTTTCAACTCTCATTATAAGCCATAGCAAGGAACGTTTCAGCTTTCATGTACATGTATCAATTTTCATGATGTAGCTTTTGAAAATCAAGTATACTTCTATTTATGCCATTCTTTTAAGAGTAGGAACTTCTATACATCATTCATTAGTCAATCATGTAGTAGGCTCGTGACAATAGCATTAAGGAAATATAGAATCATAAGTCATGCATGGAACTAGAGAATAGAATTTACCCCAAGGTTCATATCATTTCATACTTACGTCTAGGACATGCCAAGAAAAGAAGGAATAAGCTTTACATACCTTTAGCGTTTAGTCGTATTATAACTTGTACTTGCTGCCCAAAAACACTTATCCTATATCAAGACATCAAGAGATACAATTAGTCTACGAGGGAATTCAATACGTACTTTAACGTGAACAATCCCTTTCAAACATTTAGACGACGTTTCGTTCGCATTCAAATCAACTACATACAACCACCCCAACATCAATAATCATATGTTCAATACCAATCCGGACAGCCCACATAACATTCCAAATAGCCCACATTCACAACATTCCATAACGATTCACATACGGCTACTACATTCTCAAGTTACTCCTAATAATCCGTAGCCTTAACGTTTTCGTGTAACAACTTTACAACAACCCAAACAACGTAAATACAATATATATTCTTAACTATTATTAGTATTTCCAATTTAAAGAATACAACATGTCCAAAACAGTTCCTAACCACAACATGTCCAAAACAGTTCCTAACCACAACACGCCCAAAACAGTCCCTAACCAATCAACACGCCCAAAACAGTCCCAAACCAACAACATAAAGGTGCCCGGAATTCTTGCAAACGTTTACGAACATACCAAGCAAACCACATATGATTCTTACACATTATTTCATGTCTTCATTTCATATAATTTCAGTAAAATACGACCAGCAGTCACAAGATAAATATATCACCAAATTCGTACGCAAATAGCTACATTGTCGACACTAAAACCTTACAACGACAACAACATGTTTAATGCCATTACTTTCATGATCCTTGGAACTGTTTTAGCATCATTTACATTCTTATAACAGCCCACAATTCATTCCAATTTCGACCTGAATCATTGTACTTCACTTTCACTAAACGTTCACAACAAGAATCAACACTCAACACATACAAATTCACCTCTAGCACTAAAACAGTCCACTGTTTTGGACTGCTTATATGCTTCAACATAATTCATTTCTTTAACACCTTAATTCACATATTCAACATGCACACAATACACCACAATGTCCATAACAACAACAATCAAAATGTGACACAAAACAGTCCACAAATTCCTCTAAAACAGCCCCCTCACACGGCTTCAACACAACTACAACAACTTCATGATTTTCATTCATTTATCCATACTACAACACATTCAATCCATTTCCAATACATGTACAAGAATATTAAGCATCATTTCACCTAAGTTTATAGCACACAGCCCACTTCAACTTCAACAACAACAGTCCCTAACTTACGATAACATCTAAGTCCATATATCGCTTGTATATCAACGTTTCCTCCATGTATACACCATATTAAACCTTTAATCCAAATTAATAACATGAGTGGGAGGTTGAAATTACCTTTAACAATCAGAATCTTCAAGAATCTTGTTCCTCTTTCCAGCTTCTTGCTTACAACACAAGGAAAACTTAGGCTACAACTTCTCTTTAACTAATATCATGTCAAGGGTCTAGGATTTAGCTTATATGATGGCTCAATTAGAAAGGGGGTTTGGGAGAGAAAATAAGGGTTCTTGGATCTGTTTAAGTCGTGTGAAGTGATATAGGGAAAAGTGGTGGCTTATATATTAAGTTTAATGGGCCTCACGGGCCGAAATATGAGTGTTTGGGTCGGGTCCAAACTTGCTGCCCTGCCAGCCCATATTGAATCGTCCATATCTCCTTATCCCGATATCATTTTGATGATCGGTTTGTTGCGTTGGAAACTAGACTCGACGAACTTAATTTTAGGCTTTTGAAACACCTTAAAACTCCTCATATGCTAGGAGATATGCCTCCTACAATATAGGCTAAAATCGGGTCCGAAATGTTTACTGAAGTTGTTCCGATTCATTTCGTTTAACTTCTAATCCTCTTCCAACCTCATGTAACCTCTTATACATACATATACACACTCATATACATACTCATAACATGATTTCAAATCCTTTAGGTTACCATGTCACCTCGGGATACTTAAGGCAACCATATATATAACGATATTCTTACTAACTCGACTAACTTTCCTTGAACCTTCATAACTCATTTTTTTCTTGTTTTACTTCAAGTAGCACGGATTATTATGGAGTGTAATATACTTCCCCCCTTAGGAACATTCGTCCTCGAATGTTAAATTAGTGTTGTATAAGAATACTTAACCTGTTACCCTTCCTAGTCAATCTTATCCTTCACCACCTCACAGCCTGTCTTACCAATACATTCGCATCCGTCACAATTCGTTTTTCTCTGTACTCTCATCTTAATCATACTACTACTTCTTTTACTATAAACTCGTCATAATTTATCCCTGCTTATCAATTCAGTTGGTACCTTACTATAACACTTTATCAAGATTATCCAGCCTTTTCTAAATCATCTCTTAGTATCATAAACCCTTTCCAAATTCTTCTTTTTACCATATCGATATCGACTTCCTAATTACTATTACCATCGATTCGGTAGTCGACTTATTTCTCGAGGTCATCCATATTGGAAACTTAGTCAAATCCTATCCTTACTATTGACACAACCTTTCAAAACATATTACAAACCTATACCTCATTCTCTTTTTCTATTTCTCGGAAAATTTGGGCAGAGTTTTCTCTGTACTTCTTACTATCCCAAAGCCTGCACGCAGGAAATACCAACAATGCCTCACAGGGCCAACATTTATACGTATATATCATATCGTATCATAGCCACACAGAGCTCCCAATATCAACAACAATATAAAAGTGATGAACATAACTCGTATGCCCTACTCAAACTGCACCTGTTATACTTTCTCTTTCAATGTTCAACTTTACATTTCAATCGCACTTCCATACCTTACTCGACATATACCTTTCGTACCTTTGCTTACCTGCGTACTTTGGAACTTCCAATATCGTCAAACACTTTCTTCTGTCGATGCCGTTCTTCAGCTGAAATCAAAAGTTAGTATAAAGAATTTCATTTCCTATGACTGGGCTCTATCGCACGATCTGTGATATGAAAGAAAGGTAACATCCTAAATGCCCTGTAGCGTCCAGTTTATAGATGTGGTGCACAACACACCGATAAACAAGATTCTACTAGACACGGTCTGTAGACACTCCAAGGACGAACTGCTCTGATACCACTTCTGTCACGACCCAACCCCGTAGGCCGTGACTAGTGCCCGAATTGGACACTCATGTCACTTGTTAACTATAATCATTTATAACTAGTATGTCATGAACTTATTTGTATAAAAAGGTATGGTGTTGTTTTAAAGCTGTCAAAATATTTTTTTTTGTATGTCGTAGGCACCTGTCTCCTGAATAATTAAAATTTTTAAACAACAACATATATATATTCCTACGCAAGCCGACAAGGCTGCCACGATATGCAACATACCAAACATACATATATATGCAAGCCGACAAGGCTGCCATTACGAATGGGTACGCCCCAAACATATGTCATAATCATAAAACGCGTCAACAACTATAAACAGACCCACACAAATGTCCACAGACCTCTAAGAGTAATGACCGTATCATATGGCGGGACAGGGCCCCGCCGTACCCAAATAAACTCATATGAATTCAACATAAGGGAGTTATACCACAAGCTAGGCTCCGGAACAAAGGAGCAGTCAAAATAGCTGAATAAGTGTCCTAAGCTGGCGGATCTCCGAAATGAACGTCTGTACCTGCGGGCATGAACGCAGCCCCCCAAAGAAAGGGGGTCAGTACGGAATATGTACTGAGCATGTAAAGCATGAAACATAGTGATAGACTCATACTGAGATAAGATGTATAGGACTCAATGCAACTAACAGAATTTCATAAAGACTTGCCTTTGAACATATTTCATTTGTATCATTCTCATATCAATGTCAATATAGTGTTTTGTAATCAAAGCTGCATAATCATTCTGTATATAACATGTATACGTGTCCCGGCCCTCTAGTGAGGGGCTCGGTAATTAAAATCATAGTATCATAAACATGCACATAGACGTGTCCCGTCCCTTTCGTAAGGGACTCGGTAATAAGGAATATATATGCCCTCCTGGCCACCATCTCCATATCATCATATCATCATATCGTCATATCATCATATATATATAACGTGTCCCGGCCCTCTAATGAGGGACTCGGTGAATATAGTCATAGCATCATAAACATAAACATATACGTGTCCCGGCCCTTTAATGAGGGACTCGGTAATAATATAGTAGATGTGCGCACGACAACGTGTCCTGGCCCTGGACTCAGTGAAGGATATAGCGATAAGCACGAGCAGAATAATAAGCAACCACATATATGAAATGCATCTTTTGAGACTCAATAGATAAGCAACTAACCAGCTCTAAAGTATTGGGATAATAATCATATTCAATTCTTTTCAACTCTCATTATAAGCCATAGCAAGGAACGTTTCAGCTTTCATGTACATGTATCAATTTTCATGATGTAGCTTTTGAAAATCAAGTATACTTCTATTTATGCCATTCTTTTAAGAGTAGGAACTTCTATACATCATTCATTAGTCAATCATGTAGTAGGCTCGTGACAATAGCATTAAGGAAATATAGAATCATAAGTCATGCATGGAACTAGAGAATAGAATTTACCCCAAGGTTCATATCATTTCATACTTACGTCTAGGACATGCCAAGAAAAGAAGGAATAAGCTTTACATACCTTTAGCGTTTAGTCGTATTATAACTTGTACTTGCTGCCCAAAAACACTTATCCTATATCAAGACATCAAGAGATACAATTAGTCTACGAGGGAATTCAATACGTACTTTAACGTGAACAATCCCTTTCAAACATTTAGACGACGTTTCGTTCGCATTCAAATCAACTACATACAACCACCCCAACATCAATAATCATATGTTCAATACCAATCCGGACAGCCCACATAACATTCCAAATAGCCCACATTCACAACATTCCATAACGATTCACATACGGCTACTACATTCTCAAGTTACTCCTAATAATCCGTAGCCTTAACGTTTTCGTGTAACAACTTTACAACAACCCAAACAACGTAAATACAATATATATTCTTAACTATTATTAGTATTTCCAATTTAAAGAATACAACATGTCCAAAACAGTTCCTAACCACAACATGTCCAAAACAGTTCCTAACCACAACACGCCCAAAACAGTCCCTAACCAATCAACACGCCCAAAACAGTCCCAAACCAACAACATAAAGGTGCCCGGAATTCTTGCAAACGTTTACGAACATACCAAGCAAACCACATATGATTCTTACACATTATTTCATGTCTTCATTTCATATAATTTCAGTAAAATACGACCAGCAGTCACAAGATAAATATATCACCAAATTCGTACGCAAATAGCTACATTGTCGACACTAAAACCTTACAACGACAACAACATGTTTAATGCCATTACTTTCATGATCCTTGGAACTGTTTTAGCATCATTTACATTCTTATAACAGCCCACAATTCATTCCAATTTCGACCTGAATCATTGTACTTCACTTTCACTAAACGTTCACAACAAGAATCAACACTCAACACATACAAATTCACCTCTAGCACTAAAACAGTCCACTGTTTTGGACTGCTTATATGCTTCAACATAATTCATTTCTTTAACACCTTAATTCACATATTCAACATGCACACAATACACCACAATGTCCATAACAACAACAATCAAAATGTGACACAAAACAGTCCACAAATTCCTCTAAAACAGCCCCCTCACACGGCTTCAACACAACTACAACAACTTCATGATTTTCATTCATTTATCCATACTACAACACATTCAATCCATTTCCAATACATGTACAAGAATATTAAGCATCATTTCACCTAAGTTTATAGCACACAGCCCACTTCAACTTCAACAACAACAGTCCCTAACTTACGATAACATCTAAGTCCATATATCGCTTGTATATCAACGTTTCCTCCATGTATACACCATATTAAACCTTTAATCCAAATTAATAACATGAGTGGGAGGTTGAAATTACCTTTAACAATCAGAATCTTCAAGAATCTTGTTCCTCTTTCCAGCTTCTTGCTTACAACACAAGGAAAACTTAGGCTACAACTTCTCTTTAACTAATATCATGTCAAGGGTCTAGGATTTAGCTTATATGATGGCTCAATTAGAAAGGGGGTTTGGGAGAGAAAATAAGGGTTCTTGGATCTGTTTAAGTCGTGTGAAGTGATATAGGGAAAAGTGGTGGCTTATATATTAAGTTTAATGGGCCTCACGGGCCGAAATATGAGTGTTTGGGTCGGGTCCAAACTTGCTGCCCTGCCAGCCCATATTGAATCGTCCATATCTCCTTATCCCGATATCATTTTGATGATCGGTTTGTTGCGTTGGAAACTAGACTCGATGAACTTAATTTTAGGCTTTTGAAACACCTTAAAACTCCTTATATGCTAGGAGATATGCCTCCTACAATATAGGCTAAAATCGGGTCCGAAATGTTTACTGAAGTTGTTCCGATTCATTTCGTTTAACTTCTAATCCTCTTCCAACCTCATGTAACCTCTTATACATACATATACACACTCATATACATACTCATAACATGATTTCAAATCCTTTAGGTTACCATGTCACCTCGGGATACTTAAGGCAACCATATATATAACGATATTCTTACTAACTCGACTAACTTTCCTTGAACCTTCATAACTCATTTTTTTCTTGTTTTACTTCAAGTAGCACGGATTATTATGGAGTGTAATATACTTCCCCCCTTAGGAACATTCGTCCTCGAATGTTAAATTAGTGTTGTATAAGAATACTTAACCTGTTACCCTTCCTAGTCAATCTTATCCTTCACCACCTCACAGCCTGTCTTACCAATACATTCGCATCCGTCACAATTCGTTTTTCTCTGTACTCTCATCTTAATCATACTACTACTTCTTTTACTATAAACTCGTCATAATTTATCCCTGCTTATCAATTCAGTTGGTACCTTACTATAACACTTTATCAAGATTATCCAGCCTTTTCTAAATCATCTCTTAGTATCATAAACCCTTTCCAAATTCTTCTTTTTACCATATCGATATCGACTTCCTAATTACTATTACCATCGATTCGGTAGTCGACTTATTTCTCGAGGTCATCCATATTGGAAACTTAGTCAAATCCTATCCTTACTATTGACACAACCTTTCAAAACATATTACAAACCTATACCTCATTCTCTTTTTCTATTTCTCGGAAAATTTGGGCAGAGTTTTCTCTGTACTTCTTACTATCCCAAAGCCTGCACGCAGGAAATACCAACAATGCCTCACAGGGCCAACATTTATACGTATATATCATATCGTATCATAGCCACACAGAGCTCCCAATATCAACAACAATATAAAAGTGATGAACATAACTCGTATGCCCTACTCAAACTGCACCTGTTATACTTTCTCTTTCAATGTTCAACTTTACATTTCAATCGCACTTCCATACCTTACTCGACATATACCTTTCGTACCTTTGCTTACCTGCGTACTTTGGAACTTCCAATATCGTCAAACACTTTCTTCTGTCGATGCCGTTCTTCAGCTGAAATCAAAAGTTAGTATAAAGAATTTCATTTCCTATGACTGGGCTCTATCGCACGATCTGTGATATGAAAGAAAGGTAACATCCTAAATGCCCTGTAGCGTCCAGTTTATAGATGTGGTGCACAACACACCGATAAACAAGATTCTACTAGACACGGTCTGTAGACACTCCAAGGACGAACTGCTCTGATACCACTTCTGTCACGACCCAACCCCGTAGGCCGTGACTAGTGCCCGAATTGGACACTCATGTCACTTGTTAACTATAATCATTTATAACTAGTATGTCATGAACTTATTTGTATAAAAAGGTATGGTGTTGTTTTAAAGCTGTCAAAATATTTTTTTTTGTATGTCGTAGGCACCTGTCTCCTGAATAATTAAAATTTTTAAACAACAACATATATATATTCCTACGCAAGCCGACAAGGCTGCCACGATATGCAACATACCAAACATACATATATATGCAAGCCGACAAGGCTGCCATTACGAATGGGTACGCCCCAAACATATGTCATAATCATAAAACGCGTCAACAACTATAAACAGACCCACACAAATGTCCACAGACCTCTAAGAGTAATGACCGTATCATATGGCGGGACAGGGCCCCGCCGTACCCAAATAAACTCATATGAATTCAACATAAGGGAGTTATACCACAAGCTAGGCTCCGGAACAAAGGAGCAGTCAAAATAGCTGAATAAGTGTCCTAAGCTGGCGGATCTCCGAAATGAACGTCTGTACCTGCGGGCATGAACGCAGCCCCCCAAAGAAAGGGGGTCAGTACGGAATATGTACTGAGCATGTAAAGCATGAAACATAGTGATAGACTCATACTGAGATAAGATGTATAGGACTCAATGCAACTAACAGAATTTCATAAAGACTTGCCTTTGAACATATTTCATTTGTATCATTCTCATATCAATGTCAATATAGTGTTTTGTAATCAAAGCTGCATAATCATTCTGTATATAACATGTATACGTGTCCCGGCCCTCTAGTGAGGGGCTCGGTAATTAAAATCATAGTATCATAAACATGCACATAGACGTGTCCCGTCCCTTTCGTAAGGGACTCGGTAATAAGGAATATATATGCCCTCCTGGCCACCATCTCCATATCATCATATCATCATATCGTCATATCATCATATATATATAACGTGTCCCGGCCCTCTAATGAGGGACTCGGTGAATATAGTCATAGCATCATAAACATAAACATATACGTGTCCCGGCCCTTTAATGAGGGACTCGGTAATAATATAGTAGATGTGCGCACGACAACGTGTCCTGGCCCTGGACTCAGTGAAGGATATAGCGATAAGCACGAGCAGAATAATAAGGAACCACATATATGAAATGCATCTTTTGAGACTCAATAGATAAGCAACTAACCAGCTCTAAAGTATTGGGATAATAATCATATTCAATTCTTTTCAACTCTCATTATAAGCCATAGCAAGGAACGTTTCAGCTTTCATGTACATGTATCAATTTTCATGATGTAGCTTTTGAAAATCAAGTATACTTCTATTTATGCCATTCTTTTAAGAGTAGGAACTTCTATACATCATTCATTAGTCAATCATGTAGTAGGCTCGTGACAATAGCATTAAGGAAATATAGAATCATAAGTCATGCATGGAACTAGAGAATAGAATTTACCCCAAGGTTCATATCATTTCATACTTACGTCTAGGACATGCCAAGAAAAGAAGGAATAAGCTTTACATACCTTTAGCGTTTAGTCGTATTATAACTTGTACTTGCTGCCCAAAAACACTTATCCTATATCAAGACATCAAGAGATACAATTAGTCTACGAGGGAATTCAATACGTACTTTAACGTGAACAATCCCTTTCAAACATTTAGACGACGTTTCGTTCGCATTCAAATCAACTACATACAACCACCCCAACATCAATAATCATATGTTCAATACCAATCCGGACAGCCCACATAACATTCCAAATAGCCCACATTCACAACATTCCATAACGATTCACATACGGCTACTACATTCTCAAGTTACTCCTAATAATCCGTAGCCTTAACGTTTTCGTGTAACAACTTTACAACAACCCAAACAACGTAAATACAATATATATTCTTAACTATTATTAGTATTTCCAATTTAAAGAATACAACATGTCCAAAACAGTTCCTAACCACAACATGTCCAAAACAGTTCCTAACCACAACACGCCCAAAACAGTCCCTAACCAATCAACACGCCCAAAACAGTCCCAAACCAACAACATAAAGGTGCCCGGAATTCTTGCAAACGTTTACGAACATACCAAGCAAACCACATATGATTCTTACACATTATTTCATGTCTTCATTTCATATAATTTCAGTAAAATACGACCAGCAGTCACAAGATAAATATATCACCAAATTCGTACGCAAATAGCTACATTGTCGACACTAAAACCTTACAACGACAACAACATGTTTAATGCCATTACTTTCATGATCCTTGGAACTGTTTTAGCATCATTTACATTCTTATAACAGCCCACAATTCATTCCAATTTCGACCTGAATCATTGTACTTCACTTTCACTAAACGTTCACAACAAGAATCAACACTCAACACATACAAATTCACCTCTAGCACTAAAACAGTCCACTGTTTTGGACTGCTTATATGCTTCAACATAATTCATTTCTTTAACACCTTAATTCACATATTCAACATGCACACAATACACCACAATGTCCATAACAACAACAATCAAAATGTGACACAAAACAGTCCACAAATTCCTCTAAAACAGCCCCCTCACACGGCTTCAACACAACTACAACAACTTCATGATTTTCATTCATTTATCCATACTACAACACATTCAATCCATTTCCAATACATGTACAAGAATATTAAGCATCATTTCACCTAAGTTTATAGCACACAGCCCACTTCAACTTCAACAACAACAGTCCCTAACTTACGATAACATCTAAGTCCATATATCGCTTGTATATCAACGTTTCCTCCATGTATACACCATATTAAACCTTTAATCCAAATTAATAACATGAGTGGGAGGTTGAAATTACCTTTAACAATCAGAATCTTCAAGAATCTTGTTCCTCTTTCCAGCTTCTTGCTTACAACACAAGGAAAACTTAGGCTACAACTTCTCTTTAACTAATATCATGTCAAGGGTCTAGGATTTAGCTTATATGATGGCTCAATTAGAAAGGGGGTTTGGGAGAGAAAATAAGGGTTCTTGGATCTGTTTAAGTCGTGTGAAGTGATATAGGGAAAAGTGGTGGCTTATATATTAAGTTTAATGGGCCTCACGGGCCGAAATATGAGTGTTTGGGTCGGGTCCAAACTTGCTGCCCTGCCAGCCCATATTGAATCGTCCATATCTCCTTATCCCGATATCATTTTGATGATCGGTTTGTTGCGTTGGAAACTAGACTCGACGAACTTAATTTTAGGCTTTTGAAACACCTTAAAACTCCTCATATGCTAGGAGATATGCCTCCTACAATATAGGCTAAAATCGGGTCCGAAATGTTTACTGAAGTTGTTCCGATTCATTTCGTTTAACTTCTAATCCTCTTCCAACCTCATGTAACCTCTTATACATACATATACACACTCATATACATACTCATAACATGATTTCAAATCCTTTAGGTTACCATGTCACCTCGGGATACTTAAGGCAACCATATATATAACGATATTCTTACTAACTCGACTAACTTTCCTTGAACCTTCATAACTCATTTTTTTCTTGTTTTACTTCAAGTAACACGGATTATTATGGAGTGTAACACATTACCTTTTTGAAGTCCAATCCTCTTGAATTCAGGTTCTAGGGTTTCCACATCTAACAATAATGTTCCAATCCTAACTCTATGGATTAGAAGAGTTTACTCAAGTTAGAAAGGGATTAGGGATTTAAATTCAACCTAGAATCATGATAAAAACTTACCTTGGAAGATCTTGAGGTTTGGGACTTGTTCTCTATGAGTTTAGAGAGAATTTTCATGAATGGGGGGCTGGGGAAATAAACCACAAGTCCTAAATATAGCTTAAAACGCGTAAACCCGACTTTTGACCCGAAACTGACCCTGTTATGCGATGGTCTCGCGACGCACATGCAGTGAACGACCATACTCAGATCATTAGTCAGAGTAGGGGTTTTTGTACGATCGGCGTGCAGCGCGGGGCCATCGCACGCGCCCTCACAAGCGGCAGCTGTCGGTTCTGCACAGCGTTCGGTAAAATAGGCATAACTCTTTGTACGAAAATATTGTGCACTTGATTGACCACCAAAAGGGAATCACTTTTAGCCTCAATGACCTCAGCCCCCAGGCTCCAAGTTAACTCCAGACCTGCAATCACTGCCTCATACTCGGCTTCATTGTTAGTCAATTGCACAGTTCTAATCGCTTGTCTAATTGTATCCCCAGAGGGTGTTTATAAAACTATGCCCAGTCTGGACCCTTTCACATTAGTCACACTGTCTGTGAATAAGGTCCAGACTCCAGGTAATGACACTGAAGAAATTATGTATTCTTTTTCAACTTCATGTATCATTTCGGGGCTAAAATCAGCTACAAAATTAGCCAATACTTGGAATTTTATTGTCTTTCTCGGCCAATACTATATGTCATAACCACTAATTCCAACAACCCTTTTTGCTAGTCTACCAGAGATCTCCGGTTTATGCAATATATTTCTCAATGGGTAAGTCGTTATAACACAAATAGAATGACACTAAAAATAAGGTCTCAATTTCCTAGAACCAGTTATTAAAGCTAAAGCCAATTTTTCAAGATGAGGATACCTGGTTTCGGCGCTTGCTAATGTTCTGCTAACGTAATAAATAGGAAATTGCGTACCTTTATCTTCCGAACCAGATTGCACTCACCGCTACTTTGGACATAACCAGATAAACAAGAAGTTGCTCACCCTCCAGTGGTTTAGATAACAATGGTGCACTCGAAAGATATTTTTTCAATTCTCTCAATGCTTGCTGGAATTCCGGTGTCCATTCAAAATCCTTTTTCTTTTTTAGCAACGAGAAAAACTGGTGACTCTTTTCAGAGGAACAAGATATAAAACGGCTTAAAGCTACCAACCTTCTGATTAATCTTTGTACCGCCTTTACATCTTCTAACACCTCCGGAATTTCTTCTATTGCCTTTATTTTATCCGGATTGACCTCAATTCCACGGTTTGAAACTAAGAACCCCAGAAATTTTCCCGAGACAACGCCAAAAGCGCACTTTTCCAGATTCAACTTCATGTTGAACTTTTTGAGAACTTTAAACATTTCCTGCAAATTACTTAAATGGTCCTCCGAACGAGATTTGATCAGCATATCATCTATATACACTTCCATAGTTTTTCCAATTTAATTTTCAAACATGCGATTAACCAAGTGTTGATAAGTTACCCCCGCATTATTTAAACCAAAAAGCATAATATTATAACAATAAGTACTATACTTAGTAATAAATGAATTTTTTCTCTTGGTCATCTAGGTTCATCATTATCTGATTATACCCAGAATAAGCATAAAGGAAACTTAACATCCATGCCTCACTGTTGCATCAATCATTCGATCAATATACGGCCAAGGAAATGAATCCTTTGGACATGTTTTGTTTGGATCTTTAAAATTTATACACATTCTTAATTTATTCCCCTTTGTGGGTACCACTACCACATTTGCTAACCAGTCAGGATAAGTTACTTCCCTTAAGAGTTTAGCTACCTCTTCCTTAACAAACTTGTAACAAACCTGTTATTGTAATCAGCTATGGGTCTCCTCTTTTGCTTTACCGGAGTGAACCTTGGGTCCAGACTGAGTTTATGGGTCGTCATTTCCGGTGAAATCCTTGTCATATCTAAATGGGACCGAACAAGACAATCGGCATTATCTTTAAAAAAATTAATAATATTAAACCTGAGCTCCGGAGACAACCCGGTGCCCAGGTATACCTTCTTTTCCGGTTGCTGATCAAAGAGTGCAACTTGTTCTAGCTCCTTTATCGTGGACTTCGCGGCATCTGATTTATCTGGGACCACAAACGATCTTGGAACTTGATAACGTCCAAATCCACTCCTCAAAGAGAAAGTGTACACGGTCGTCGCAATATAATTTACCCAACTATGAGTCGGGGTCGATCCCACAGGGAACAATATACTAGGCGATTTAAACAAGTAAGGAATTATCGCTTCCTAAGCTAAGCCAAACACTTGATAATATATTGGTTTTTGATTTAAAAACTAACAAAGCTAAAACTAATATAGAAAGCAAGTAAAATGATCAATGGCCACAAGATTGGATACAAAGGAAACTACGCTCAAGTAACGATCCAATGTATTTCATGATTTACAAATAACGGTGAGTTTATATTCCTTAGCCTCAGATAATGACTCTAAATTAGCTTCTTCCGAAGACTAACTAGACTACCTAATTGAATATCCCTAAAGCAATTAGGAGCATTAAGAACACCCGAATATGGCTACAAGTGGTGTCGCCTCTCCCTAGGTCGATTTCCATTAGATGAAGGTTAACGCCCCAAATTCTTGTTAATTATTCTTTCCCAATCTGGAGTTTGCCTCTTTCAAGTTTAAACCGAAATAAATGGGCGAGTCCTAGGGTTAGCAATTCCCTTAAGAAACATTAAAGAACAAGACTAATTAAAACAACTTTAACTCACTTCTATTAATTATAAAATCATTCAACACATAAGCAAAACAAGAGATTCAATCCAAACTTAAACAATGTATACTTCCATAAACAAGGTTCAAGTATTGAAATGAAATACTACACACATAAATAAATAGCAAGAGATGAAGAAATGGGTAAAGAATTTCTCATTGGGTGCCTCTAAATCTTCTCTTCCAAAGTGTGAGGATGAAACCCTAGCTCTCCAAGACTTGTGTTGAAATGCCAAAGATGCCAATATTTTCTCTCTTATCTTCCTTTTATAGTCCCACAATTTTGCAATAAAAAATATGTCCAAAGCAGCCATTGATTTTCGAAATTTGCAAATCTGTCCCGTTTTTGCAAAACTGTGCAGTTTTTGTCCAATTTGACCTCTTTTTGACTTTATTTTCACTTGGTTTCTTCTGATCACTTCTAAATCACATAAAACCTGTAAAATAAATGTAAACAATATTAAACGCACTATTTTCTCAATCAAACATAGCAAAAATATAAGATTAAAGAAGAGATAAGTTGGTAAAATACCAACTTATCAGAACTCCATAGTTTTCTACCTCTTCAGGTTCCTCAGTGTTCGGCTCAGTAACTTCTGATTCCTGAGTGTCCCTGGACTGAGCAGCTACTGATCCGACTTTCTGTAATTGCTATTTTGCCCCATTTTCATCATCTCCCTTTTCTGCCGAAGGTGCTCCCTCATTCAAATGATTTGGTTCTTTCTTCTCGCATGATTCTATAGAAAACATTTCTCTTGCCACAGATTGTTCACCCCGAATTTGCTTTACCCCGTCAGGCGACGGGAATTTGAGCAACAAATGAAGGGTGGAAGGTACTGCCTTCATATCGTGTATCCATGGTCTTCCGAATATAGCGTTATAGCTCATATCACTATCAATGACATAGAACATGGTATGCCTGAGCATTCCTCCCTCACTAATTGGCAATATAATTTCTCTTTTCACTGTTTCACACGCCACATTGAACCCATTAAGCACTCGAGATGACGGTATCAGACTGTCCAACATCGATAATTCATCTACCACTTTTGTCACGACCCAACCCCGTGGGCCATGACTAGTGCCCGAGCTGGACATTCATATACGTACCTGTTAGATATAGTCAAACTGAATCTAAGAACAATATGGAAACTTGCAAAGAAATCCAAAGGTTCATAACGTCATCATATATACATATCTCGATAACCTGTCTCCTGAGGAGTCACACTGATCAAAACATAATATGATACGCAAGCCGACATGGCTGCCACTACATGTCAATATGATACGCAAGCCGACAAGGCTGCCACTACATATGAATACCATACGCAAGCTGACAAGGCTGTCACTACATACCAATACGATACGCAAGCCGACAAGGCTGCCACTACAAACAGACATATCCATAGCGAATCACATAGACACAGCTGAACAAAACTTATACACAACCCACACATATGTCTACAGACCTCTAAGAGTATCAGTAGTGAAATATGACAGGACATGGCCCCGTCGTACCCCTGGATAAACATATATATATATATATATATCAAAAAGATCTGTACCAAAAGTCTAGGCTCCGGAACAATGGAGCTCTCCAAGACAGCTGAGTAGAAGTCCTAAGCTGGAGGATCACCAAATCGAGTATCTGTACCTGCGAGCATGAAACGCAGCCCCCCGAAGAAAGGGGGTCAGTACGGAATATTTACTGAGTATATAAAGCATGTAATACAATAAGGAAAATCACAACTGCATAAACGAATACAGGAGGCAAGTATGATAATCAAAGATACCAATGCACATGTGCCTTACGATATGAAAATCATGCATGTCTATATCATATATCATATCCGGCCCATTATGGGACTCGGTGAATAAATCATCATATACCATCCTTGGCGCCATAATCACATCATCATCATATCATATATATATATATATACCGTACCCGGCCCTCTAGTGAGGGACTCGGTGAATAATGCAGTGAAACTGTGCACGAAAACATACCTGGCCCGGAACTCGGTGAAAGATATATTACAGCATGCACGAGCAGAGTAGTGAGCAACCATATGCAAACTAAATTATATCTGAGACTCAATAGAATATTCAAAACGAACTATCATTTGGAAATCAAGACAATAGTCATATCAAGTATCCTTCGAATGTCACTATGGAACATATCAAATAGAACTTCAGGAATCATAGATACGTATCAAGACATAATTAAGTAAGTTCTGGGAATCAAGGACATCAGCCATCCTAGTGTCTCTAAGAATAAGAGTGTCTTTAAAATCACATGCTCGTCGTCTATTTGTTTATAAAGATCATGCCAAAAAGAAAGAAGGGTTAGCTTCACATACCTTTGGCGCTTAATCCGTGACTTGATATGTATACGCTGTCCAAAGTATCTCAACCTATATTAAGACGCCAAGACTATGGTTAAGCTACGGAAAGGCGTAAAACGTACTTCAACGTTAGTAGCTTATTTCTAGACAATTGGGCAGCATTTCCCCTACATTGCTCATTTCCTTCATTTTCAAACCAACTATAACAACCAAATCAACACCAACAACCACACGTTCAAATACTATATCAAGACTAGCCAAATAAGATTCAAGAATACTCCGAACAACCCGCATAACATTCCAATCAGCCCACACATCATAACATTCAATAATCGTTAACATAACGACTACGACACACTCATGTTATTCTTAATAATCCATAGACACAACACTTCATCGAAACGACCTTATAATAGTTCAATAATTACAACAACACAATGCATAATCTTAACTACACTTAGTCTTCCAATTCAACAAGAACAACAACACATATACCCACTTATAACTATATTTCCATTCCTTTCCACACAACCAAATCATTCTCGAATACAATACAATTATAACCTTAGGTATCAAATTCTTTCACTTTCATCACACGATCAATGACAAACATAACGACAACAACATCAAAATTAATTCACCATTATTAAGTTAGAACAGCCCCTATACGGCCCAAAACAGAATCTTAGCACTAACATATACAATTCCTTGCATCCAATTCCACATCCACCAACTTATACAAGGACCAAACCACCTCTAAAACATGTAAAAGAAAATTAAACCTTACCTTAGCAAGCTTGGCCTCTTAATGTTGCTGAAATCTATGGATTAAAATCGCCAATCTTCTTGCTGCCACAAGGATCAACTCCACGTTGCTATCACCTTTAATATCTAGGATATCTTAGAAATTCAATCTCTTTCCATTAAGATCTTAAGCTCGGCCAAAAACAGCCATGGCCGCGAGCTTCTCCCTCTCACTCAACTTTACTTCTCTCTCTAATTCAATAAATTGTGAATGGAAATATGATGAAGAAATGGTGATAATGAGTCATATTATGATATTTATAGGCAGCCTAATAACCCTACACGTGCCCCACTATGGCATGCCATTAATCAAGATCAGATTTTTAATTATTATGCTTAGCGGGGCCCACTTAATACACTAATTAGGCTAATTAATCCTTAATCCCCACTTAATAATCTAATCATGGTTAACTAATACCTAATCTTAACTAATATTTTTACACCAATTGAATTTTACAAGCAAACCGTGCACTTATTAAAATTCGGGATTAAAAGTCCTTGTCTCATATCCCAAAAATAATCTTATCCTTGAATTTATGTCGATTAGCTCACGAATAATCCAATGTATAAAAATACGGGGTATAACAACTTTCCACCTAATGATGTTTGCTAAACTGCCCGAATCAATCAATGTATGCTTAATCTGGAAATCTACAACCATGACAGAGATTACCAACGCGTCATTATGAGGAAGAGTAACGCCTTCCGCATCTTCATCGGTAAACACAATTGCTTCTTCAAGGACGTAATTTCGTGACCTCTTTTCCCGTGTTATTGTGAACTTGGTTCGTTTAGTCACAATAGGCGTCCCTGCGATATCGGATCCACCCATTATCATATTGACCACCTAATTTGGTTCTTCTATATTGGAGTGTCTGACTAAATCCCTATATTTACCATAACCATTCACAACTCTGTTATCCAAGAATTCCCTAATATAACCATTTTTCAGCATCCGTGCAACCTCGTTCCTAAGATGCCTGCAATGTGCAGTCCGATGCCCATGAGTTTAGTGAAAATCAAAAATTAAATTCAAATTTCTCTTACTGGATCCGTTCGGATGGGCTCAGGCCACCTTGTGTCATCAATCTTCTCAAGGGCTGCAACCAGACCAGATGCATCGATATTGAAGCAATAATCCACTAGGCTTGGATTCTCCACCCTGTTGACTGAAGTATCTTTCAAACTAAAGTGAACGTTATCAGCACTATTCTTCGTTCCCTCAATCTGGACTTTACGGCCTCCTTCAGACCCACGTCAGGGCCTATCTGGGCTGTTATAAGACTGGTACCTTTATTTTCCCAATCTGGTGATGTGATCTGAATTTCTCTTTAATCTATCCCAACTATGATTTCGGCCAGTGGACAACACCGTCAATCCGAACTAGTCATCCTCTACCTGGATATTGGATTCATACGATTACGAACATCGGCCCATGTTGTGGCAGGAAATTCCAATAGGTTTTCTTTCAACTTTAATGATGCACTCGAACTCATTGGGTTCAACCCATTAGCAAACACCTCTGCTGCCCATTCGTCCGGAACAGCTGGAAGCAACATACGCTCTTTTTGAAACCTAATTACGAATTCTTTGAGCAGCTCGTCATCTCTCTGAGCAATTTTAAATATATCAGCCTTCCTAGTTGACACCTTTTTCGCTCCAGCATGTGCTTTTATAAAGGCATCTGCGAGCATCTCGAAAGAGAGAATGGAATGCTCCAGACGCAACGAATACCAGGTCATATAAAATGGGACAGAGGGAGTAATATCCAGCACAAAATATTACATCCACGTATCCATATTTTAATTTACATCTGCATAGCCAACTTTTTTTTTTGGAACAGTGTTTATACACACGATATACAATATCATACACTTACCGTAAACAATGTATCAACCTTGTATAAAAGTGTATAATAACGTATAAGAAGACCGTTTTAGGTAAAATTAGAAAAATGGGCCATTGCAAATAAAGAACATTGTTGTCCCCTAAAAATAAAATAATTACCCGCTCATACCCCTTTTACTTTCATGCCCCTGAAAATTATTTACCTGAAATGCCCCCAAAATTATGATACCAACATGGTATATAAATATACTAAGATGGTATCATATTTATTTATTCAAAAGACACACTTTTCTGAAGAAAAAAAAAACTTCTATGATACCATCATCTTATATACATATATTAATAGTATGATGATATCGCGGAGGACTGCTTCAGTCCTTCGATTAGACATTCTTCAGTCCTTCGTGATACCATCATGATATGTAAATATATTAAGACGATATCATGGAGGACTGCTTCAGTCCTTCTCTTAATCCTGCATGATTAAATCATGATATATAAATATACTACGATGGTATCATGAAGGAAGGATTTTGGGCGAGGGGGTTCTCGGGTAAATATTCTCGACCGGTTGGGTAAGAAGCGAAATTAGTTTAGGAGGGTACATGAACGGATAAATATTTTACATTTTAAAGATATTTTGTGTTGTTTTCTCTAAATATTATTTTCCCTGATATAAAATCAAGTGTAGAGTACGTGAGGAAGATGTTAGTTGTAAGGTGGCGCCAAACATAACTGAAGTTCGTTATTCAAAGAATAATGACAGTGATGACTCCGAACCGCACTCTTTGCCCACCCAACTTTTCCTCCGTAAACAAACAAACAAAAAAAACTAATCTTTTTTTTTCTCTTTTGGATCCTTCGATAAATTCATAATATTCCACCCAATTTTAAGGAAATTATGAACCCCAAGAAAGAATTATAGAAGTTGAAGAAGGATCACGAGAGAAAAATAGAATCTAAAATTCACTTACTAGGTAAAATGTTTAATTTCAGACAATACTTAATTTCTTACTCATTGGTCAATAGGGTTCTGCGTAAGTCCTTCTTTATTTGTGTTAAAATTAGATTCTTAATTTACTAATTAGGTGAAATGTTTTAATTCAAACAAATCCCACATTACAATACTCATTTCCTACTTATTGATCAATAGGGTTCTGTCTAAAGCTTTCATATTTGGGTTAAAATTAGATTCTTGATTCACTAAATTAGGTGAAATTTTTTAATTCAGATAAATCCCACATCAAAAAGTTCATTTTCTTACTTATTGGTAAAAAGGGTTCTGCATAAATCTTTCTTATTTGGGTTAAAATTAGATTCTTGATTCACTAATTAGTGAAATGTTTTAATTTCAGATAAATCAATTCTTGTCTGACTTTTTTTGTCCTGCTTTCTCTTGAGTCGAGGGTCTATCGGAAACAGCCTCCCTCCACGGTAGGATAAGGTCTGCGTACACTCTACCCTCTCCAGACTCTACTTGTGGGAATGCATATGTTGTTGTTCTTTTAATTCAGATAAATACCACATCAAAATTTTCATTTTCTTACTTATTGGTTAAAATTAGATTCTTGATTTACTAATTAGGTGGAATGTTTTAATTCAGATAAATCCCAGATCAAAATGTTCATTTTCTTGCTTTTTTGTTAATAGGGTTTGGGCTAAAGTTTTCATTTTTGGGTTAAACCTAGAATATTTCACTTATTAGGTAAGACGTTTTAATTTTAGACAAATCCCAGATATCTTGTTTTGTAGTCATTAGCCTCTGGCCTAAAGCCTCGACTTTTTTAGGTTATTTAACTGACATTAATCTTGTTGATAATTGTGAGTTCTAGTTTTTTTTTTTTTTTTTTTTTTTTTATTATAGAGAAGCTTTTTGTTGGGTGGTTGATATATAAGGAGGCTCCATTTTATAGGAGGCAATTGGCATAAGGTAATGATTCTGTATTACTGATTAGTTTGTGACCGACGATATTCATTTCTTAATTGACTTACTTTGTGTGTTTGAAAACTGATTTTTGTTGCAGTAAAACAGAAGAAAAAATGGACTTAATTTGGATTTAACTAAGATTAGGACATAATGGAAGCGAAAGATCCATGCAGTAGATATGAACTAATTGGATTAAGTGCTAGTTGTTGTTGTCTCACTTACATTTAGTCCAGTCAAAGGGATAAGTGTAAGGTTAGTGAACCTCTAGCTTAATAGAATCTTAAATTTTGCAATAATATGACAGATTATTTCATGGTGCTGAAATGACCAGGATTCATATATCCGAACCCAATTTATTTGGGATGGAGAAGCAGCTGATTGAAATAGAAAAATTTGATAGAATAAGCAGATAAGTATTATGAGATGTTTCTATCCTTACTTTGTTACACTTTCTCGGAGCATTAGAAAGTTTAGGTCAGGATAAAGAAAGGCAGTCATGGTACAGCTTGGATTAAAAAAGATAACACATTAAAATATATTTAAAAAAATGGGCAGCTCGGTGCACGAAGCATCCCCCGTTCATGCAAGATCTAGGCAAGGGCCGCAACCCAAAGAGGTGTGATGTAGGCAGTCTACCTTGACGCAAGTATCAAGTGGCTGATTCCATGACTCGAACCTGTGACCATAACTCCAAGGTTCCTCTTCATAACACATTAAAATTTATAACCAATTTTGTACGACAGCATTCCAGTCAAGGAGGCCGAGTAAATGCGCAAACTTCATCCCATGGGTCTTTCTAAACAAAGTTCACTTCCAAGTGCATTCTATTATGTTTGATTGACAAGTCCTGGATCAAAATTTTCATTTTTTTTGTTTTATGTTCATTAGCTTTGGCCTAAATCTTAGATTTTTGGGTAGATTTGCATTCATGCCTCTTGTTGCTCATCATGATTTGCTAATTTCGTTCTCTATCTTCCCTTTTCGAGAAACTTTTAGTGGGTGGTTGTAGATTCTGAGTTGGCAATATTCATTTAACTTGTAGGAAACTAATGGCACTAGATGGAATTTCCATTAGGTAATGATCTGTGTTACAGATCATTGTTTGGAGCTGATTTCCATTTCGTAAATGACTTCTGATCGTTAGGTTTTATTTCAGTAAAATTAAAAAAAAAGTAGATAGATGTAAATGAGAAGTTTCTATCCATTCCTTCTTTCAACTTTCTTTTTATGTGAACGACCAAATGGAAGCATCCGGAGCTTTAGGACAAGAATATAAGCAGGTAGTAATGGTAGATTGTGAATTAATAATATGATCACATATTGAACTTAAAGCTTCTTGAATCTTTTTTTGTGAATAAAGACATTAGCACGGTCTAGCTAGTAGGCCAAGTAATTAAACCTGCAGACCTTGTTTCATGAGTCTTCTAATGAAGTTTACTCCATGAAGAGGCGGATGGAGCCTTTGTACAATAAGTTTAATTGAGCTCACCACTCGAAATATGGATATGTGTGTCTACAGGTATGAAAAATGACTCAAATTTTGACAAATTTTAAATTTTGAACCCATAATTTAATAAGTACAATAAGTTCAGTCTAAAAGCCTTAGAGATTGATTCTGTCAAGCTTAAATCCTAGATCCGCCTCTCATGTGCATTCTATTTTCTACTGAAGCTAGGAATAAGCAATCATTGAGAGCCGGGAGTTTGACCTAGGTACTTCTTTTTGCATGATATGGTGCTCGTGGTGAGCGTTACATTGTTTCCTCAACCGATAACTTAATCTCATCTCTAATCCTTTTCTTATATTAACATTGACTGGACGCTGTTTGTGCATCTAAACAAGTTGATGGTTTTCTGCAGGTGATTTTTAGCTTTAATCCAGTCATGGGCCCTAAATATGAAATTGGAACCCGTAATCATTCTCGAACAGATGCAGTGGTTACTAAAAATGAACATGAGGCCAGTTCACCAATAATCTTTCTCCTGGATTCTAAACATGAGAGTGAAAGTAGAACAAGCTTGGGTTCTATCTTAAATGAAAGTGCTTCAGGGTCAAGTAAGAGTTCAGAACTTTCTTGTTCCACGTTTTCATCCTCGTCCGGTTATTCCTCGGATGATTTCATACTAGTGAATCCAAAAATAGCATCCAACTCTATCTCATTAAAAATACCATCTTCTAAATTTCTTCCGGATGACAAATTGGAATTGAATACATCAACAAGCTCTGCCTCGGGGGTTTTAGACATCACTGATGAATCATTATTGACAACCGTGCCAAGCACAAAATGTCCTTCTATCCAAGTGATGGAGAGGCAAGGAGGTTACGATCCCAACAGAGTTCCGTCTTCCATTTTCGAAAGTAAATCTTCAACACCTAATGAATGGAGTGCTGCCTCTGACGAGTCATTATTTAGTATCAACGTCAGTCTTTCGAGGGATCATAATTCTCGCGAACTAAGCAGGTGTGTGGAATTGGACAGATGTGAAGAACTTAGCAAGTCTGGCGAGCTAGTTAGCTTTGGACACTTACCAGCTGTAAAAGAAGAACATATGGAAACGAGTTTTGATGCAAAAAGAGGTGTGGTTACTGGAAACAACTTTATTGAAACAGGAACGCAACATAAACCAATTAAGAAAGAAGTCCATTTTGAAGGGGAAACAAAATTAAGAGGGAACAGGGACTTCTCAATTGCTGTGGGCCATTCCGAAGGGAACGGAGGGTTTAGAGACTCCTACAGCGCCCCTCACCATTCCAATGGTAATGATAAGTCTTTAGCTTTTCCAACGTGAGTACCAGTTCCTATCTTTTTTGCTATACAGTAAAAGAAATCATCTTCTTAATTATTAATTAATTAATTAGTTGTTTAGCTCATGTACATGTTTGTCCCTGCACTTTCCAAGTCACACATAGCATCTGGCGTCATTAATTATCACTCGGACGTGCATTTAGTTTTGTATAGAGGGAGAGTTACTCTAACTTTTCATTTGTATGACTGTGTTTCAGTCTCATGTCTTCAATTCTACATGAAAACTTATTGGTGATTTTAGTGTTTAACTGCAGACCTGATTATACCAAATAATTCTGCAAAGCATTGAATGAAACCTGTGAATGAGCAAAAACCACGCAGTTCAGTTTGAGTGGTCCAAGTGAATGCTTTATTGCTATACTTTTGCATAACAAAACCTGTCTCCTCAGCATTCTATAAATGTGTGTATATGGTATCTGTATACACACACATGCATTGATGTTACTACTTTAACTGTACCCACAGAGATTTTCGTCTCTCTTTTTGTACAGTTTTTAATTTCTCCTCCCTCATCCAGTAGGTCTTTTATGAAAGTGTGTTTTAAGGCTAGGTTTGGATTGAGCGTTTGCAGGTTTCTTTGTTCACTTATTAACATCTCATACGCACGGTGTTTTTTGGATTCTGTTGCACTTGAGTTCCAAATAACGTATTAACTTCTTTTGCTATCTTACGGAAGATCTTATTTCTTCCCAGATATATGGAGCTCACAATCATGTATTTTAGTGTTTACGGAGTCTAAATTGTTTATTGCAGAGATAAAAAGTCCACAGAACCTTTTTGCCATGTTGTTTATTACACAAAAAAGAAGTCTAGATGGCCGTTATGCTTCTATTCCCATTGTAGCTGCGGGTCGTGCTGCTCTAGATGGCCAAGCTGTTGTTGTAAGAGTGCAAGTTGCTTGTCTTGTAAGTGGTCAAGCTGGATATGTTTCTCTTGTAAGTGGTTAAGCTGGTCTTGTTGTTTCCATAAGTGGCCAAGCAAACAGGGCTGCTGCTGCAAATGATCAGGATACGACCTTTCTTATCCAACTTGGCCCAACAGAACTGTAGTGACGGAGTCAGGATTTTCACCAAGGAGATTCATTGTCTACTATACATACATAAAAATAGATTTTGACATAGATTTTGACCTTGTATATAAAGTGTGATTTTTGGCTAAGGGGGTTCAGCCCCTGCGCAAAAGCATAACTAAGGCGGGTATTACTTCCGGTCGAATCATGTATATACATATATAACTTTTAAGGATACATATATACATATAATAAAAAATCGCACTTGTTTAGAATGAGTCCTCTGGATCCTGGATTCCCCTTTGTAGCCAAAATGCACTTCAAGTGTTCAACGTCGCCACGAACCTGCTGCAAGTGTCCGAAGTTTTGGGTGCCAGTACTGTTTCAGAGCATTTGGCTGCTGGTGACATTGTAAATGGATATAAATAATTTTGACCTTGTATATACAGTGTAATGTAATGTCCCGATGAAGAGGATTTGAATGAACCCCGTGCGCTCCCTGGCTTTATGATAGTCGATCACTCACTGGACAATATTTGATTTCTTGATCTTTCTAGTGTACATTTTAGGTGATTGGGTTTATATATCATTTCTTGCCTCAGAAGACTTGGTCCACTGTGCATTCATTTCTTTCCTCTATTAAGTTAGGAGAAGAAGAAGTGGAAAGAGAAGCTATATGAAGATACTAATTTAGGAGAAAGTTAAGAAGTATGTCAATTATTCAAATAGAGCTTATCCCTTTACTTGCTATTTTGTATATTAAACGGATTGTTGACTGCTAAGTTATTTAACTACTGATATGTTATGCTGAGTTGGTACTTTAACATGTATTTTGAGAGTGATATAGTTCTAAAATAGGCCTTGATGCAGCATATTTCTTGTGAAAATGGACTAAAAGGCGCATTTTAATTTAGTCAAATTTTGAATGTGCTTAATCCGAAACTGTGATGACTAAAATCAAAACTTATCAATATAATAGCTAATAGACCAGAAATGTGTCATCCCAAATTTATAGTATCAAACAATCGCCACCTTTCTTGATGGATTCAATACACTAATACTTGATTTATTTAACATGTTGTAGCAGGTTAATTATCATTTTTATCAAGTTATCAATTAATACTTATAGATTTATCTGTAATTACCTTCTTAGTGACTGATTGTGTAAATTATTATTACATAATCTGCACATAGAACGCTAAACTCTTTCCTTTAAAATTCAACATTTCATAGTCAAACTAGTATTTACAAATATGGAAACTCATTATATTTCTTTTTTGATTTTCCAGTATTCGTTTTGAGGCCCGACTAATTTAGATTCGCATAAAAAAAATTTCGCTTTAGGGGTAAAACGCTTCTTGCCAAAGACAACTTCATTCCAAAGCTCAAACCCAAGACCTTTAATTAAGGATAAAAGGATACATAATAACTTTTTGTGGTGAAACTCGTGTTTGCACATATTATATATCGATTAATGTAGTAGCTGGACTTTTCCTATAAAATCTTTCTAGGGCGATTAGCACTTTTAGTTCCTCAATCAATAAATTTGAATTTTGATCCTTGTAATTTCTGGTCAAGCTCATTTCATCTTCAATTAATTAATATGTATATCTTTTAGTTCCTCTAACTGTGAATCTACTCAAATTTCTTGAATCACTAAGCACCAAAACCAAATTATCGATGTATTATTTTAATTTTTTATTGTTACTTCATATTTTATAATAATATAATTCTAAAAATAGTCTAAAGATCACACATTTCTTATAAAACTAGAGCAAAAACACACTTTTTAGCAAATTGAATGTCAAATGTGTTTAACCAAATATTATAAAGATCAAAGTCAAAATTTACCAATAATTGAGGGATTAATAGTGCAATTACACCTATTTCCTAATTGTAAGGTCAACATTGTACTACTCCACAATAGGACTGTTTTCTCCTCGTGCGCCTATTTCTACATTGACTTCAACTTTCAACTCCTTCACAGCCCCTTCCAAATCATTGTTCCAATTGACTAAACAATTTCTTGGAATTCTATTCTCAAACCTATATAACCATTCATGTTGAAAACCTTCTCTCTCATTAAACGTACAAAGAAAATAGGAAACAATAATAGAGCGAATTCATCATAGATTACTCCACCACGAGTCGTCAAAACATGCTGAGTCAATTGTCAATCTCTGATTCAAAGCTGACTAGTAGAACGTACAAAGAAAGTAGGAGGCAATAATAGAGCAAATCCGTCAGAGCGTACTCCATCACTAATTGCCAAAGCACGCTTAGTCAATCATCAATCTCCAATCCAAAGCTGACTAGTACAACATATAAAGAAACTAGGAGGCAATAATAGAGCGAATCGTCTGAAAGTAGTCTAATACGAGCTGCCAAAACACGCTCAGTCAATCGTCAATCTCCGGCCCAAAGCTAACCAATACAACCATGGGGAATTCATTGGCATGTTTCTCTCAAAATCAAGCTACCAAAAGAAGCAACACAAGATCATCATCACGTAGTCTTCCTCCATGTTTTTCTAACTCAACAAGCCAAAGATTGGATAAAATACATCCAAAGGAGACTAGTACTAGTACTCCTAGTATTGATCATGATTATATAAAAGAACAAGCTCGAGTAGCTGCAGCTTTGCTTCTCCAACACCATCAGCAAAATGGAACACTCACTCAATTTGAACGTTCAGTTTCTCTAAGGGACCCTTTAGCATTTTCTAAGAAGCAAAAAAGTATTATTCCAAGAAGCTCAAGTTCTCGTCCGAGGTTATTGTCTGATTCTCTGCCCCAACACTTGGAGATTCCTAATCAGGTATTGCTACTAATTTCTTGCCCTCAAATTCTATAATAGTTTATACTTTTTATTTCATAAAACGAGAGGATTAATATAATACTCCCTTAGTCCCGTTTATGTGACACATTTTTCGTTTCAATCTACCCTAAAAATGTCACTTTTCTATATTTACTACTATTTAGTACTCCATCTGTTCCGGTTTATGTGACACACTTTTTTCTTAGTTTATCCAAAAAAGAACGGCACAATTCAAAACAATTAACATTATAATTTTCATTTTATCCTTAATAGGAAGCTTTTATAATCATAGAAATGTTATGGCAAGTTTAAGACCAAAAGTTTTATGGTCACACAAATGTTATGACATGTTTAGACCACAAGTTTCAAAAGTCTTAATTTCTTCTTTAAATTCCGTATCGATTCAAAATATGTGACATAAATTGGAACGTAGAGAATAACAATTTAATTTTAATAAAATAATTTATAACCACAAAAATGTCTAAAGCATGTTTTAGATCACAAACTTCAAAACTCCTTATTTCTTTCTTAAATTTCGTACCCAGTCAAATATCATCACGTAAATTGGAACGAAGGGAGTAGATATCTATCAGTTGTTTCTCATGAAGTAGCAATCTGCAGTAGTTCTTTTTAATATTAAAGACTTGTTTAAGTCTTAATACATTGGAATTACATGTTTAGTAAGAACTCACCAAGAAGCATTATTTAATTAGTCTGCTATAATACTTAAACCCCACAAACCTAATTCAATTCATTACCCTAAGGAGTGCTGTTTTTTTAGCTTTAGAGTAGACAAATGGCAGCTTCTTCATTTTCAAAACTGAGCCTAAATTGCAAATTCGTGTACAAGAAACTTAAAAGATGATGTTTTAAAGTAATTGCGCATGATTTATTTACAAATCAATATACTCATAAGAATATGCAAATGTTAATATTGTACTTTATCTCATTCTCCTTGAGTGAGCAATCTTGTGATTGTCCAAATAGTTATACTTTTATTGTTTGGCTCATTAACCTTTGTTGTAATTTCCAATAAAGATAATATAACTGTTACCTCTTCTTTGAAACAAATTAATTACTAAACTAAAGAGTAAGAATCAATTCCCTACAAGATTCTAATCAGTACTCTTTTTGTATTATATGTCAAGTGACATGTTTTTTACCTTCTCAGGATACAGAACTTGGCAATTTAGAGACCAACCATTTTGTTCTTGTCCATGGAGGCGGTTTTGGTGCTTGGTGTTGGTACAAAACTACAACACTACTCAAGGAAAATGGATATCAAGTTGATGCTATAGATTTAACTGGTTCTGGTGCTCATTCTTTTGACTCCAACAACATTACCACATTGGCCGAATACGTGAAACCCCTCACTGATTTCCTTGACAAGCTCCCCGATGGCAATAAGGTTCGATCAATTGTACCTTGACTCATTCCAAATAAGAATTTTGTTGGTGCTTTCTCAAACTTAAATGTTGAAAGGCATGCTAATTGGTTTTTGCTTGATGCAGGTTATCTTGGTTGGCCACGATATTGGAGGTGCTTGTGTTTCTTATGCAATGGAGTTGCATCGATCAAAAGTCTTTAAGGTGGTTTTTATTGCTGCAGCAATGTTGAAGAATGGACAAAGCGTACTCGATATGTTCTCGATGCAGGTTGGTTATTGCATATTATAACTTTTGCAAGAACTGGTTTTGAAGGTTTAAGTTTCATTAGTACTTTCGCAAACCTAG
Organism: Lycium barbarum; assembly: GCF_019175385.1. Taxonomy (NCBI): domain Eukaryota; kingdom Viridiplantae; phylum Streptophyta; class Magnoliopsida; order Solanales; family Solanaceae; genus Lycium; species Lycium barbarum. Next base: position 10,751,931 of record NC_083338.1, read on the forward strand.
TAAGTACAAGTAATTCAATATTCAATAGACATGACAGTGTATTAATTGCTTATGTTTGTGCAGACTGGCGCGGACGATCTTTGCCAGCGTTCTCAAAAATTTCTTTATGCAAATGGCAAGAATCATCATCCAACTGCAATTGATTTCGACAAATCATTGTTGAAAGATGTCTTGTTCAATCAAACCACTGCTAAGGTATTGTTATAATCATCAACACAGTTGAACAGAGTCTTATTCTTGTAGTCATCATTCATCAACATTGTAGAATAGAGTTTTTTCTTGTCGGCGGCGGAGCTAGTGTACTAAGTATGGGTTCGGACAAAAGCAACTTTGCTTAGATCTTGTATTGGTATCACAAAGTTCATCAAATATGCATAAATATTTAATTGTGAACTTAATAATTAAGACAAGCTATGGATCAGGTGGCAAGTTCAGAACCTATAAATTTCAAATCTAGCTCCGCCTCTGTTTATTGTAGTCATCAACATTGTAGAACATAGTTTTTTCAATTCTCAATAGCTATTTGAGAAATTGACATAAATAGCCGCCCACCAAAATAATAGCCAGCAAATAGATATTTTTTGTATATTAATGTATACTCCAATATACAAAAAATATAAATTTTTGATACATAATAGTGCATATTTTTGATATATTTGGCTAGCGAATGTAATATTTTTGTTGACCGGTCAAATGTGTAACTTGTCCTAGTTTTTTCTTATAGTCATCAGCATTGTAAAAGGAGTTTCTTCTTATGGTCCTCCACATTATAAAGCAGAGTTTTTTGCGTTCCAAGTTGTTAAGTTGCACTAGAGAAAGACATTTTTGACACTTTCTCTTGATTTTCAGGATGTTGAATTAGCATCAGTATTATTGAGGCCAATCCCCTTTGCACCACTAACAGAGAAGATTTCCCTTTTTGCAACAAATTATGGTTCTATCCCGAGATTCTACGTAAAAACGTTAGAAGATTTTGCGATTCCAGTGTCCCTTCAGGAGGCTATGATAGATTCGAATCCTCCCGAACAAGTTTTCCAGATGAAAGGCTCAGATCATTCGCCATTTCTGTCTAAACCTCAAGCACTACACAAGATTTTAGTGGAAATTTCAAAGATTCATCTAAAATGAACTCTGTAAAATGATCCAACAAAAGATGGACCTCAGCACATGTGATATTTTTTCGAGACAATGTCCTACTACATATGTACATATATAATCACTGGCCATTCATTACAAGGAGGCAGTGGCGGACCCAGAATTTAAGAGTCGTCGGTGCCTCATTTTAATATTATCATTAACCAAATGGTAAAATGTTGAGGAAGGGTTCGAACACAAGTCCCAGCCGCCCAAACCTTTATGGTTCCGACCTGGAAACTGAAGCACCCAACTATGTTATTGGTTTTCAGGGTGCTTTTTTAATATGTATACCCAAATTTCATATATATATATATATATATATCTTATATAACTATACATAATCTACATCGGATTTAAATGGTGCTAGAGCATCACTAAAATACACATAGGTCCGCCCCTGCAAGGAGGCTCTCCTTTGATGTTTTGATTCTTATTTCATTATTTTCTTGTTAGAAAAGAGAGAAAAGTTTCATTATTATGATACAGGGATAAGGCACTATTACCCCCCTTGAACTATACCCGAAGTTGCTACGACACACCTTACCTTTCCTTGGGTCCTATTACCTCCCCTAAATTTATTTAAAATGGAATAATTACCCCCCTAGACGCTGACATGGAAGGAGAGTGTGTTTCACTCTCTTTGAGAGAGTGAGAAACATAAAAAACGGGAAAACTTAATTTTTTTTCTTAAAAATATGTATTTTCTTAAAATATGAAAATAAATCTAGTTTTCCAAATTTAGTTTTAAAAAATGGATTTTCCACATTTTAAAAAAAAATAATTAATCTTTCCAAAATTTTATAAAAATTCAGTTTTTTCACATTTTGACAAGAAAAACACTTTTCGGATTTTATTTGAAAAATAAAAGTGTCATGAGAAAATGAAATCATGAAAATCAAGATTTTTAAGACATTTTAAAAAAATAATCAAGTTTCCATATTTTTAACAAGTCCATTTTTCCATATTTTAAAAAAATTCATGTTTTCAGTTTTGTTATTTTAAAAAGAAAAAAAAAAGGGTTTTAAAAATTTTCAAATTTTCAATTTTTTTTTTTAAAAAAGGGGTTTTAAAAATCATTTTTTTAAAAGAAAATTCAGTTTTTTAATCCATGTTTTCAGTTTTTTTTTTTTTCAAAAACAAAATAGGTTTTAAAAAAAAAAAAAAAGGATAATGCACTATTACCCCCCCTGAACTATACCTAAATTGCTACAACACACTTAACCTTTTCCTGGGTCCTATTACCCCCCTAAACTTATTTAAAACGGAATAATTATCCCCCTAAATGCTGACGTGGCAAGGAGAGTGTGTCTCACTCTCTTTGAGAGTGTGAGAAACATAAAAAAAATAGGAAAACTTAATTTTTTTCTTAAAAATCTGTATTTTCTTAAAATATGAAAATAAATCTAGTTTTCCAAATTTAGTATTAAAAATGGGTTTTCCACATTTTAAAAAATAATTAATTTTTCCAAAATTTTATAAAAATTCAGTTTTTTCACATTTTGACAAGAAAAGCACTTTTTTCGGATGTTATTTGAAAAATAAAAGTGTCCTAAGAAAATGAAATCATTAAGATTTTTTAAGACATTTTAAAAAAATAATCAAGTTTTCCATATTTTTAACAAATCCATTTTTCCATATTTTAAAAAAATTCATGTTTTTAGTTTTTTTTTTTTTTTTTTTAAAAAGGGGGTTTTAAAAAAATCAAATTTTCAAATTTTCAATTTTTTTTTTAAAAGGGGTTTTAAAAATCATTTTTTTTTAAAGAAAATTCAGTTTTTTATTCCATGTTTTCAGTTTTGTTTTGTTTTTTTTTTAAAAGGGTTTTAAAAAAAATTCAATTTTTTTTTTAAAACGGGTTTTAAAAATCATTTTAAAAAAAATCAATTTTTTATTTTATTTTTTAATAAATTGACACGTAAGCTAATTTTTTTAAAAAAAAAAAAAACAAACACATGTGGCAAGGAGAGTGTATGTTACTTTCTCATATGAGAGTGGGCATCAACACTTAGGGGGTTAATTATTCTATTTTAAATAAGTTTAGGTGGGTAATAGGACCCAAGGAAAGGTAAGGTGTGTCGTAGCAACTTCGGGTATAGTTCAAGGGGGTAATAGTGCCTTATCCCAAAAAAAAAAAAATCTTTTTTTTTTTAAAAAGGGTTTTAAAAATCATTTTGTTTACAAAAAAAAATTCAGGTTTTTATTTATTTTTAAAAAAAATTGACACGTAAGCTGATTTTTTTTAAAAAACAAATAAATACACATGTGGTGAGGAGACTGTATGTCACTCTCCCATATGAGAGTGGCATCAGCTTTTAGGGGGTAATTATTTTGTTTTAAATAAGTTTAGGGGGTAATAGGATCCAGGAAAAGGTAAGGTATGTGGTAGCAACTTCGAGTATAGTTCAGGGGGTAATAGTGTCTTATCCCTATGATATATGATCGAATGCGTTAAATTTCTACATCAGAAAGCCATCTTGATTTAAGATAAAAGATTCTCACATATGGTTTAGCTACATGATTCAGCATGGCAACAATAAAGCAATTAACCCGTTTACTTCCTGGGGACCTAGTCTAATAATGACGTTTCTTTCTTTTGTCTACGGCTAAATAACTTCATAATCTGGCCAACTCTTTTACTGTGAAATATAGCGATGACTTCCTGGGGAGTTAGTATAATAATGGCATTTCATCCCAGAACCTGATTGGAAGATGACCCTAAAATCTTAATGAGCGTGCCACATTAAGAATGTGACGGTGTTTTCTTTCGACTCTTCCATTCTGATGTGGTGTCCCTGTGTAAGATGTTTGAAAAAGAATTCCATGTTCGAAGATGTAGTTCTTCATATATGTAAATTCAGTTCCATTATCACTTCTAACAATCTTCACCTTCTTATCAAACTGCATATCTACAAAGTAGGGGTGTACAAACGAAACCAATAAACCGCATCAAACCGATAATCCGAACCAAACCGAGAAAAAAACCCGACTAGTGGTTTGATTTGACTTGGTTTGGTTTAAAAAAGAAAAAACCGACCACCTTTGGTTTAGTTTGGTTTTAACTAAAAAAGTCAAACCGAACCAAACCAACTCGACATTGTATGTAAATATATATATATATATATATATATATATATTTTACACATAAGAATATTTATTAATAATGTAATTTATAAATATTTCTTAAACCTTTTCATAGTCGTTTATCTTTTAACATATTATTTCAAGCTTGAATTTAGAATTTAGAATGGTTCAATAAATTTTATAGCCCATATTTTTTTTTTTTGGGGGTAACTATCAATTTTATTACCCGGTATGTAACTGTTCAGCTCAAAAAACAAACTAGTTGATGGACACAAGCAGTCCACTACAAGTCAGCAAGCTACCACTATCTACCTACTACGAGCTACTGACTAAGGATAAAAATTTAAAGATTCTAATGTTTTTATCAGCTTCACATTGCCACTAGCCTTCTGGAAAACATCCTGAATGATTAATCGCACTAGTGCTTCAAGTTGCGTTTGTTTGCTTTTGAACACCCTTTGATTCCTTTCAAGCCAAATGTTGTAGACTCCACCAGCAAGAACCATTCGATAAACTTCTGCTCTGGATCCCTTGCCTTTCATCACAGTGCTAGCCCAGTTTACTTCATCCTTCCACCCCATAGGAGCTCTTAGCAGCCCCTGCCATTTTAGCAGTTGAGACCATATTCGATAGGGTACTCTACATTGGAAAAAGATATGCTCCACAGTTTCATCTGCATCTCCACAAATTGGACAGGTCATATGATCAATAATCCCCCATCCGAACAGTCTAATCTCTGGTATATAATCTACCCAGGATTGCCAGATACAATATAAAGGTCCATTTAGGTGGACCACTGTTATTGCAAGTGAGTCTTTTCCAACCGTCTTTCTGATAGTCTCCTCTGAGTTTGACATACAGTTTAGAACTCAAATAAACCTCAAAAAATGTTAGTAACTCAAATAAACCTTAAAAAAAAATCAAATCACTAGTAGTGCTAACAAAAGAAATACAATTCTAACACTAGGATTGACAATAATATTGGATATCTATTCTTTAATTTTATATTGGTTTAGACAGGAAAATACATAACTTAATTTTATTTTTTTCTTTAATATTTAGTCATGTAATTAATACTTACTAGCCGTACTTATTTTAGCATGACTTACTACTTTTAGATTATGATTGCTTTCTATATGCCTTATAAATTAGCCGTATTTATTATAGCATGATTTAGTACTTTTAGATTATGGTTATTTATTTTATGCAATTAGGTTAGTTTTTTTTTTTTTTGTTGAATATTTTAGTACATGTCATCTCTCATCTCACATGTTAGATAGTCGTAACTTACTAGGACTAAATACATATTTGAAGTAAAAAGCTATATGTTTTATATGAAGACTTTATCGGAAAAAATCAGAAAAACCCAAGCAACCCGAAAAATCCGAGAAAACCCGAGGCTGAAAAACCCGACTTTTGTTGGTTTGGTTTGGTTTATAGATTTAAAAACCCGATGCAATTGGTTTAATTTGGTGTTTGAAAAACCCGAACCAACCCAGTCCATGTACACCCCTACCATCAAGGCGAAGCAATTTTTCAAGGTTTGGGACACTTCTTTCTTATCGATTAAGAGAAAAATTCATACGGCTTGCGAACAATCATCCATAATAGTAAAAAAATATGAAACACCACAAGATGAAGGGGTTCTATATGGTCCTGATAAATCACAATAAATCATATCAAATATATCCGAAGCTATAATATCACTTAAAGGGAAAAAAAACTTCTTGTTTGCTTTGCCCTTTGGCATACATCACATTCTTTATCTAATCTAATACTACTCTCTTTTAGGTCTAATGTCGTAATAGACTTCGTAACTTGTGCTGAAGGATGACCTAACCATTTGTGCCAACGATCGAACCAATCGACTACCTCCGCCTTCATAGCTCGTATCCACAGCACATTCCGGAAATAGTAAAGTCCACCTCGACGCTCACCCGTTCCAAGCAGCTTCCTCATGGTGGGTTCCTGTATAGAGCACATAATTTTGTTAAGATTTACATCACAATCTAAATGATCAACAAGTTGTGACACATAAATCAATTTGCATGTTAAATCCGGAATATACAGGACATTCTTCAACCAAATCCTATTATTTAGGTTGATTGTTCCGTCTCTCGTGGCCACCGATCTACTTCCATCCGGAAGCCCAACTGGACACTCAGGAATGTCCTACTAGTCGCTCAATTCCTCGGGATTACCTGTCACATGGTTGGTAGCTCCGGAGTCAATGATCCAGGATGAGTTATCGGTCTTACCGTCCATCTTGCCATTTGGGTTTATTCCTTGATAATTTGACACGTGAATCACAGTCTTCTAGATCTTTTCGCTCAAATTGTGAGGTCTTGTCCCGTCTGTGTTAACCTGTCCTGTCTCTGTCTGAGCTCCTTTCCTAGAAACCACTACTTTAGCCCGGTAGTTGCCTCTTCCACTTCAGGATCCCGATCCACCCCTCTATTGTTGTTGCTGTCCTCCCTCTCCCTCCATTTTTTTCATCTCATTTTTTATTTCCTGGCCACCAATCCGGATAGCCAATGAGTTGAAAACATTCATCCACGACGTGTCCGGATCTAGACAGTGTGTGTAGAATGCATCTCGTTTTTCCCTTCGCTTTGATCACGATGAGGGTTTCTCCCTTGCATGGCAAAAGCCATGGTTTCACTCTGGTCCTCCGTTTTCCATATGATTCCTCTCACACACTCTTCTTCCACCAACTTCGAGTAGACCTTGTTTAATGATGGCAACGGTTCCTGGGCCAATATATTCGATCTCACCGTTCCATACATTGCTTCATCTAATTCTATAAGGAAAAGATGTATTTTTTTTTCTCTTTTAGTTTCTAGGGCTGTCCCTAGATTGCACGTGAACTTTCCACACTTGCAAGTCGGAATCTGTTCATAATTTGTCAATTCCTCCACAACTTAGTGAGTCTTCCATAGCTAATCCAGTATGGTCCTTCCCTTCTACTTGCACTCCGCGAGTTCGACCTTAAGTTGTTGCATCCGAAGGCCGTTGATAACGGCAAACCGTTCTCGTATGCTCGTCCACAATTCTTCCTCTTTATGCGAAATCATTGAGGGAAGCGTTGGTTCTATGGTGTTGTGAATCCACGACACCAATATTGAGTTTATAGTCCACAAATCTTCCAAATCTGGTGACTCTTCATCCGGCTTCTGGATCGTACCATCAACGAAACCAAATTTCTTCCTAGCTCTTAGGGCTTTCCTCATGGGTCTAGCCCATTTTTCATAATTTTCACCCTTCAATTGGACTTGTGTCACCACAATTTCAGGGTCATCATTCGACGTAATGTCATAAGGAGATATTGTTTTTCTTTGGCTTTTGTTTTCTTCACCAGCGATTCCTTTACTTTTATCGCCAGTTTCTCCGTCACCTGCTATTGTTTTAGGGTTTATGTGTTCTTTCTAACGTGACTCTGATACCATGTTAAATTCAAGACAGGGAAGAAATTTAGAGAGGCAGAATAATGGGATAATTCTTTCTGCCTTTCTTTCATCATAATGACCTTCTTATATACAAGTAAGGTTTCTCTTGCCCTAGTCTAATAAGGTAACCTATTTTAAAAGAACTAAAATCCTATTTTATCATAGTTACAAATTTACCATAAATAACTATTACAATTATACTATAATTAGGTTCCTACCGACCTAAGGATTTTACCGACACGCCGATGTGTCCGGACCAACTGGTCCGGTCACATTTGGTCTCAATACCTATGATCGAATGCGTTAAATTTCTACATCAGAAAGCCATCTTGATTTAAGATAAAGATTCTCACATATGGTTTAGCTACATGATTCAGCATGGCAACAATACTGCAATTAACCCGTTTACATCATGCTACAGTGGTGACTTCCTGGGGACTCGGTATAATAATAACGTTTCTTTCTTTGTATACGGCTAAATAACTTCATAATCTTGGCCAACTCTTTTACTGTAAAATATAGGCCTTCATTGGCTTGCACCAAACTTTGTTCGACATACCGACACGTGTAGCTAAGGTCCCCAGGAAGTCATCACTATATCATATGACTGTCAATTTCGAAAATCTAATCTAATGTTGATCTCTACAAAGTTTTGGATTGTTCCATTTGTATGGTTTCTCTGAAGGGAATATTTTGAGTGTCACTTTTAAGTTTTAATGATGCACGCAATCAGGACAAATATATGTAAGTCCCCTAGATCAAGAAACGTCAAATGGCAATATATAAGCAAAATGAAATATGCGTAAAAAGATTTTGTACACACACGCATTGCGTTATAATGAATATCAACATGTTTTATAATCCAAAAAAGAAAAAAAACATAGTACTTGTTTATTAAAATATTGCAGCAAATCTATCTAGTAACTGTCATAAATTTGGTGAAGAAAGAATTGAAAAAAAAAAAGAGAGTCAAATTTGCAAATTACAATAAAAAAAGTGAAAACTCAATATAAATTAATCTTCAGATTCTAAACTTATTTGTGGCCTTCTTGTCATCCTTATTTTAATTAAAAGATCCTGTTTTTTTTTTTTCTTTGGACATAAAAAATAAGCAAAATGAGTGATGCTTTCCCACTAAGTTACGTGACTGCAACTCTTTATCTTTGATTAAGAACAAGAATATTTAGCTTTTATCTTTGATTAAGAATAAGAATACATGATTTTCCCTTTTCTTAAGGGCCCGTTTGGCCATGAAAATTATGAGTATTTGAAAAAAGTACTAATTTTTGTTTTAAAAGTGAAAAATGATATTTAGAGCCGTGTTTTGAATACAAATTGGAGTTGTTTTGAATATTTGTGAGTGATTTGAAGTGAAAAGAGTAAAAACAGTTTTTTTGGTAGTCTTCAAATTCCGGGAAATTTCGAAATTTTCTAAAATTTTATGGCCAAACATGATTTTCAGAATTAAAAAAAAAAAAATCCCAAAAAAGTACTTGTTCCCAATTTATATGACACTCTTTCGTTTTAAGTCAGTCTAAAAAATATGACACATTTTTATGTTTAATACTTGCTCCTTACCAATTTAAATGTGTTAGCTTGACTAAGCACAAAAATTAAGGAATAAAAGGAGGCGTTTGAATCATGTAGTCCTAAATTAAAGATATATATAACGTACTAAAATGTACTTTGGGTCTTGTGGTTTTAAACTTGTCATGCAAGATGTTTAAATTGTCAACTTAAATACAATAAGAGGAACTCTTTTTGTGACAAACCAAAATATAAAGTAAGACACTTAAATTGAGACAGAGAGAGTAACAATTTAATTTTATAATACCCTTTTTACTCTTAATAAAATGATCTATCGCCACACAAATACCAATGCGCTATGGTTCATTATAGATCACAAGACTCAAAGGTCTACCTTCATTTTTTTCCTTAAACTTCTTACCCAGTCAAATATCCTCGTATAAATTGGAACGGAAAGAGCAAGTTATTCATGGCAAACGGCTACCTATTTTCTCCTTCTGTATGCGTGTCCCACAATGACCTTTAATTTCAACACCCATTTGCTTGCAATAATATCACCAAAATTACTTGTCGGTGAATGGAGCAATTATAAAACTTGTGACTATATATCTATCACACTTCATTTACTACCTTCTTTCATCAACACGAGAACAAAAGGTAACTCCCAATTTCTAAACCCTAGTTCTCTATTTCCCTTTACAAATATATTTAAATTCATGTTTATATGGGTATATTATGCTGTAGTTTTGAGGAAATTCACTAAGCTAAGCTATCCATTTCTCATTTTTTTTTTTGGGATTTTTTTTAAAAGGACTGAATCTCAGTGGTAGCAAGGCCACTGTGACACTTACAATACCCCGTCGCGTATTTACTGAATTATTGGTGTTTAAGTCTACTGATTTGGTCGTGGATAATGTTCTATTTCTTTTTTGTTTGTGATAAAAAGTTGTTTAGTTATTATTATGAAATTCATGTTTATATGTGTATATTATGCAGTAGTTTTTGAGGAAATTCACTAAGCTAAGCTGTCGATTTCTCAATTTTTTTTTTTTGGGAATTTATGGTGTTTAAAGTTTTTTTTTTTTTTTGGACGAATCGGAACGACAAATGACTGAACTCACACTTATAATACCCGTCGCGTATTTAAGTCTATTGATTTGGTTGTGGATAATGATTTTTTGTTGTTGTTTGTCATAAAAAGTTGTTTAGTTATTATTATGAGATTTTGATTCACTTTAATGAGCGGTTTTCACGTCACTAAGAACAATTAAGGAAGCTTTCATGTGTATATATGCTGTAGCTTTGAGGAAAGTTGCTAAGCTAAGCCGTCGATTTGTTTTTTTTTTTAAGAGATTTATGGTGTTTTTTTGTTTGATGATTTGGTTGTGGATTTTGATTTTTTTTTTTTTCCTCTTTGTGATAAAAAGTTTTTCTGTCATAATTATGAGATTTTGATTCACTATTTACCTTTAGGGTGTGTCCGGTATGAAGGAAAATGTTTTCCCGGAAATACGAGGGTTTTTTTACTTATTTTCTTGTGTTCGCTATGAAAGCAAAAAATATTATCCTAAATGCATTTAAATATAATCTAGACAAATACTATGGGTGGTGGGTGTGGGGTGGAATTGGGGGTGGGTGGTGAGTGGTGGTGGTGGTTGGTAGGGGTGGGGGGTGTAGATGAGATGCGAGGGTGGGAGGAGACAATCAATGTGGAATGCCACTTGTGGAACTTGTTCTCCTTACTTTCATTAGGGAAGTCATTTTTCTCATTTTTAAGGAACTTGTTTTTCTGAAAAAAACGTTTTTCAAAATATTCTGACCAACCGGACATGAGAAAATTGGAAAAACACATCCTTAATTCTGGCTTATTTGAATCCAAAAGCTTGAATCAACTACTGATGATGACGACAGAAGCAGTGTCAATTTAATGGCTAACGTTTGCTTCAAAATTGTAAATGGCAGTACCTTATCCAAAAAAATAAATAAATAAAAATATGTAAATGGCAGTGGTTGTAGATTCTTTGTCTAGGGGGCCCGGTGCAATAAGCTCGCGCTATGCGCGGGGTTCGGGGAAGGGCCGGACCACAAGGGTCCAATGTAATTTGGTGGTTTCCTGGTCAACTCTCAGATTGGACTGCAGAGGAACAGATAGAAAGGATTTCATATAATTGGAATTTAGGTTTGAGGCGCAGTGGATGGATTTTATAATTATCGAATTTCTGAGTTTGAAAGGGAGGTGTGAGTGATGAGGATCCTATGGATTTGGGAAGGGTTTGGGGTTATGGGACTTAAAGGGTGTTTAGGTGTGAAGGGAAGGTGGGCTTCCTCCAGTTGTTGGTTTCGTTGAGGTTATGTTAACGCATAGATCTTAAGGAAGGTGTTGACGAATTTTATCGGTGTCAAAGACTGGAGAAGTCCAAGTAGTTTGATATGTACTGGGGTCTCTCTTTTTCAATTTTAATGGGAAAGTTGTCAAGACGTTTTGCGGTTGTTTTAGAGAAGATGTTGAGCCTAGAGGGAGCTTAACAACTGCCGAAGCACTGAGGAGAAGGGTAGTAATCTCTAAAGCAGTGCAACTTACTGGTTTAAGGACTAGTATATATTGTGGTGCTACCTCTTCTCTCTGCTTGATTGAATCCAAAGGAGGGAAAGATGATTGATAAAGTGGCATGTGAGTGTTACTCGCCGTTCTGACTGGGAGCCTATCTTTTGTAAAAATCATCAACATAAATTACCTAGCACTTCCTTATAGTGTTCAATGCCTCCTCTGAACATTTGGAAGCTAAGAGATATAGTGGACTAAAAAAAAGAGATACAGTGGATTAGACCAGCAAGATAGTTAGACTAAAACCCGATAATCCTTGAAAAAAGGTAAGCGCTTGTGATGGGTAATGAATGGTAGGCGGAGGTGAGGGTAGAGTAACTAAAGGAGCACAAGGAAGCTCAATTTGTTATCCTTTTTCTTCTTGTGGCTGTGACTGTGCTTCAAATAAGGTGCTCTGAGCCTCCTGAAAATGCGCCTGAACTTCCTGTTACCAACAAAAATACTTCACTCTATCATAATACACCCTGATCCCCATTTCCATAGTGATATAGCTGTGAAATTCCACTCTCCAGACACTATGCTTTTGAGGCACAGTGTCGCTGTTGTCTAAATGATTCATGCCTTTTCTGATGAGGGGTTAAAGCATAAGCATCTTTCTTGGAAGTGGCTCTAGATGATATTTAGATGCATGTGGACTTCCGAAGCCTGTAACCAGCATGATGGTTGAGTTTTATATAGTTGCAGTTAGATTTTCTAATATCTTTGATGCTTTTTCTTTGTGATAGATTGATCAGCTCTATACAACAGTGTCATATTTATTGGTGTACTTTATTTCTGTGCTTTGACTGTCTGCTCTGCTTGCACTAGTTCTCCTTGTGGTGTGCTGCTTTTCATCTTCTATGTGCTTCTTTGAGGATCTTAGTGTTATCCTTGACGTTCATGGTTCATTTCTATCATCTGGCTTGAATTAGGTATTAGTGGATCTAACAGGAAAGACACAAAGATATGGGTCGTGGAGTTAGCAGTGGAGGAGGACAGAGTTCATTAGGATACTTGTTTGGGGACGGTGAGGCTCCAAAATCAACCACAAAAAATACCCAGGATGTTCAAAGTGAAGCTCAGCCAATAAATAAAGAGCCATCTCCAAAGCCTGTTGCTGCTGCTCCTGCTCCTCCTGCTGATGCTACTAAGCAGGTTCCAGCAGGTATTCAGAGTATCAGGGCAGATGGTCAAAACACAGGCAACTTTATCACGGTATGTATATATGCGCAATTATTATAATGTCCTCTGAAATGCTTGAAAAATTCATTGCTATGCTTATGTAATTGCTTGTTCGGTCAAGTTTCTGGGAAACTAGTATTGCTTAAAGAAAGTACTTATTGCACAGAGTTGAGGTGTTTAGCCAAGCTTTGATAAATGAGTCCGAGTAGTAACATAATTTGTTTTTCTGCCTCGCGTAGGAAGCAACAGTTTGTAGCTTTTCCTTGGAAGAAGAAAAAAATAAGTTTTTTTGGACAAAAGTACCTACCAAGAGTTTATAATTGCTAAACTATTCCTCAAGACCCAACATATGTTGGATGATGTATTTTTGATATTATTAAGTAATTAATTAAGAATTAAGCAATGATATAAAAAGTAAGTAATACTATAACTAATGACATAAAAATTAAGTAGTGACAGAAGTAAGGATTGTAAAAATTAAGTAGTGATATAAAAAAGTAATGAATGACATATGGTGTCCAATGATATCGCTTTGAGTTTATATTGATTAAGATATAAAATTGAAAAGCTTAATTAAATTTTTTATTAAATATTTAAAATCATTTATGTATTTAGATAATACTAATCATGAAGTGAATCTTTGTCCTTTTTCATAGTTTGACAATTGAAAGTACTTCCGGAAAAGATCTGTCAACAGACATTGTTTGTCTAATACTAACAAAAATGCTTTTCAAATGAGTTGGCCGAACATGAACATGCTACTATACTTCTCCGAAAATCTATTTTAACATTCGACATAAATGCGTATCAAAATAAGCAAAGTTTAGAAGCTAGGCCAAACGGGTAAGGAAAGGATCACATGTGAGGTAGGACCAGCTTGACAACTCCTCAAATTTGGTATCAGTTACTTCCCCAAGAGGTATTTAGTACCTATTCCTTAGAGGTATTTGCTTATGAGAGTAGAGGGTTATAAGGCTCGAGGCGTTCCTCATAACAATCTTAGTTAAACCCATGCATTACTAAGTTTTCAAGGTTGCTTATGTGACTAGATAGAGATATCTATAGATTAGCAAGGGTTAACTATGTGAAATAAGTGTAACTCTTAGATGTCCATCCATTTTCTGAAATGAAGGCGGCTATCTGGGTGTAAATTCAACAATGCTTCAATAGCTATGATAGACTTAGAGTGATCGCATCGTAAACTATAGAGATCTAAACCCGGAGTGCTATATGCTTTTGTAGGCTTGATTTGATTATCAAATTTGACCCCATTTAAATTTCGTTATTTGTTGGTCCCGTTGTTTAAAAAGGAAAAGATGGGGAAGCCGGCTAGATGTTGCTTGCGGTTGTTGGTGACAGTGCTAAACTTGATTCTGCAATGTTTATAGGCACCTAGTTTATAGACTGATCAGTTGCTGTGGCAGTTTCAACCCATCTGTTGTGGATCCGATCAAATTTAATCTAATCCATCCATTTGCTCGCCATAAAAATCTTAGAGGTGTCAAATCGGAGGGTTGTGATGAACTTGGACGGGTCAAGTCTATAAAGAGTTCTGAATGTAAATGATTTGTTTTTTTTTCCTCCAAAAGTACTAGACTAATGTGTAAAAAAAAAAGACTTATCTACCTATAGTGCATGAAATTGTGGCCCATATAGCGCATGATGTCATAGTTAGTTAAGTCTGTTTTTTTACGCATTAATCTGGTATTTTTGAACCCATTTCTTCTATTCCTATGATTGTTCAGTGGTGGGTATTTTCCTTTTAGGATTAGGTTTCTATCCCGTGTTGTGCTAAGCTCATTTCTCTTTTTAGGTCTTAATTTTTGTACTTAAGATCTTGCATACCCTGCTAGTCATTTATTATCCACATGTCATACATCTTTCATATAGGATGATCTTAGAAAGCATCCAAGTGTTGGACATTTGCATGATACAGGTAAACCAATCGCTCTAGGTTAAAAACGAAACGACTTTCTCAAACTAATACTGCAGATCGACATCGGGGTGACTATGAGTCTGTGATGCTTCCTGTTGAGTACAATACACAATTCAGACTTGATGTTCGTTTGCACAGTATGGAAGAAAATTATGAAGAATGGGACTAAGTAACTTTTTTTAGATTCATTCTTTAATATAACATCAACATAACAATAACATTCTAAAGCAATATAGGCATTTATCTCATCCATCCACCGAGAAAAACACATGCCTTACACTAAAAGTTCACGCGCTTTATTCAAAACAAAAAAAACATTTTGAAATGAACCCATATATATAAGTGGGCTAGTCTGCTCATTATTTGTGTTCGTACATTTTTTCATTATTTTTATACAAGACCTCCGCTATACCCGTTATGGAGAGGATTCGCGCCGGATGGAACACGCACTTCGAACCATAGACTACTGTTGCTTGAATCAAACGAAGCTTTGGAACAGAATTACGCTTCTTGCTAGCAGTGTTATTAAAGGCGAGCGCCTTCTCGCCTTTGGCGAGAGGCGAGGCAAGGCGTGGCTGCTGCGCCTTTCATGGCCATGGCGAGCAGACCTTCAAAAGGCGCGCCAATGGCGAGAAAGGCGCTAATGGCGCATGGCGAGGCGAGCTGGAAAGGCGAGGCGACCAGAATTTAAAAAAAAAAAACAATTAAAAGAAGTGGAGGACTTAAATAAAGTGGAGGACTCTTTTCATGTCCCCTTTTCCCGTTTTGTTGTCTGACACTAATTTGTTTTCTTTATTTAATAAATAAAAGCTCCACTAAGTTCTTAGTGGAAAGTTTCAGGTATGTCTCTTTCTCCTTCTTGTTTTTCTTCAGTTCTTCTTCTTTCTTCCTCCTGTATTTTCGACTTCTGCTTCTTCGTCTGTTCTTCTTCTTTCTTCTTCTTTTTTTTCCGGCGACAATTGGCCTATTTCCGGCCACCTCTGGTTTTTTTTTTCCTTCTTCTATTCTCTTCTTCTTTTTCTGTTTTTTCTCCTCTGTTTTTTTTTCCTTCTTCTATTCTCTTCTTCTTTTTCTGTTTTTTCTCCTCTGTTTTTTTACCCTCAGTTTTTTTCACCTTTGTTAATTGCTCTGTTTTTTTCTCCTCTGTTTTTTTTTCTCTGTTTGGACTAGTGAGACAGTGGTTGTTTTGCTCCTATTTTTTCTGTTCAATAATTGTTTAAATTTTGTTATACAATTATAAACAGTAGGTTCAAATTCAATGGAATCGTCGGACGCTAGCAAAAAAGACATAGGTTGGAATTATGGTGCCAAAGGCCTAACAAAAGATTCAGTCACATGTATCTTTTGTCGAGAAACTTTCAATGGCGGAATTACTCGACACAAACAACATTTGATTGGTGGTTACAGAAATGTAAAAAAATGTGGAACTTGTCCTCCTGAAATTAGGGAAGAAGTAAAAAAGTATGTTGAAAGTAAACAGTTGTTAAAAACTCAAATGTTGCACCAACCATCCTTGGCTAATCTCTCTGATGAAGATGATGAAATGAGGCCTCCTCCCTCAAAAACACAAAAAATGTCATCCAATGCATCATCCACGGCACGGACTGCCAATGTGAAAGGTCCCATGAATCTTTATTACCCGCAAACATCAAAGGGGAAGGGAAGCAGTAGCACGACAGCGTCTGATGCATCCAAGAAGTTGCTAAGAGATCGCGCTGTAAGTGCTTTTGCAGTATGGGTATATGATGCAGGGCTCCCTTTTAATTGTGTAAATCACAAAAGTTTTGATAAATACATTGAGACCATAGGACAATATGGCCCAGGAATGAAACCTCCTACCTATCACGAAATTAGAGTTACTCATCTAAAAAAAGAGGTGGAGAAGATAGATGAGATTATTGAGGAACATAAATTGATATGGACAGAGTTTGGGTGTTCAATTATGATGGACAAGTGGACAACACGAAATGGAAAAATGATCATCAATATTTTGGTCAATTCTCCATTAGGTGGTGTGTTTCTTGGGTCAGTCGATGCTAGTGATGAATCTACAAATTCCACCAAGATGTTCAACTTGTTTGAGAAGACTATTAAGCAAATTGGACCGGAAAATGTTATACAAGTTGTTACCGATAATGCTAGCGAGAATGTTAAAGCCGGTGACATGATAATGGGTGTGTACCCGCACATTTACTGGACTCCATGTGCTGCCCATTGTATCAATTTGATGTTTGGTGACATCTTCAAAATAAACCCGTATGCTTCAGGTGAAAAAAAATAGCTCTAACTTTCTTTATAGCTTATACTATATTACTATATGCTTATTACTTATTACTTATTACTTAGCTACTAAAATAATCCTTTTACAGTTTTTCAGAAGGCCATTAAGATACATTCTTACGTAGCAATGAGACCATTGTTGTTGAACATGATGAGAAGATATACAAACCAAAGAAATTTGGTGAAACCGGCTAAGACAAGATTTGCAACGGCCTTCTTAACTTTGCAATCTTTTTACATGCAAAAGAAAAACTTGAGAACTATGATCTTCTCAACCGAATGGACAGAAAGTAGATTTGCAAAGGAACTTTTGGGAAAAGAAGTTGTCAGACATCTTACTTCTACATCTTTTTGGAATGATGTTGTTAGGGCACTTAAAGTTGGTTCACCTTTGATAGTAGCGCTTCGCTTGGTGGATGGAGAAAAAAAACCATCAATGGGCTATATTTATGAAGCAATGGATAGAGCCAAAGAAGCTATTGAAAAGGGTTTTCATGGTGATCGGAAGCAATATGAGAAAGTTTTCGAAATCATTGATCTGCGGTGGACGGACCAACTTCATAGACCTTTGCATGCAGCAGGCCATGTTTTGAACCCGGGAATGTTTTACACTAATTATCAAAATAAGACTTTATCAACAGAAGTGTGGAAAGGTTACCGTGAATGTGTTGATAAGATGGTCCCTAATGCAACACAAGATGTTCTCATCAAAGAGCTTCATATGTATAAACATGCATTGGGGACTTTTGGTATGCCTCAGGCTATAAGAAACAGAGACAAAACATCCCCTTGTAAGTGGGTTGATTTAGTTATTTTTATAGCTTTACTTAAGTTATTTGACTTATTTATAATTATTAAACCTTTTAATTTTTTTTTTATAGCTGAATGGTGGTCGGTATTTGGTAATCATACTCCAAACTTGCAACAGCGTGCCATAAGAGTATTAAGTTTAACTTGTAGTGCATCCGGATGCGAGAGAAATTGGAGCGTGTTTGAACATGTGAGAAGAAGATTTATTATATTCTAATTTCTATATACATTATTATTAGTATCTACTAATTAGTTTCTACAACTTATGCGCAGATTCATACCAAAAAGAGGAATAGGCTTGAACTATCGCGTCTCAACAATCTAGTGTACATTAAGTACAATAGAACATTGAGGCGTCATTATGATGTTGGCGATACCGTTGATCCAATTCTGTTGGATAATATTGACGAAGCAAATGAATGGTTAATTGGATGCCCCCAAAATGAAGAAGAGGAACTAGTATATGAGGGATGTGATCTTGATTGGGGTACTGTTTCTAGGGCGTCTGGAGTTGAGGAGAATATCTATAGTCTTAGGGGCGGTTCTTCAAGTTCAAGGTCACATAACAAGGGCAAAAGAGTAGCTACTATTGCTACAAGCTCACTTCGCTCTCGGTGCTTAATTGATGAAAACTCCGAGTCCGAGACCGAGACCGAGCCCGAGCTCGAGGAGGAAGAAGATGAGGAGCAATATAATGTTGAGAATCTTGGATATCAAGAATTTGGAAATCTTGAAGATCTTGAATTTGAATAGACTTTTAGTATTGCACTATTGCTTTAATTTTAGTATTGCTTGTCTTGTCACTTATGAATTATTGAGTCATTGACTCGTTCAAGTTCTAGACTTTTAGTATCTACTATCTACTTTTAATTTTTGAATTGAAATATTTGCTAATATGTTATTGCTAGTGAGATTTTGATTATTTACATATGCAATTAAATATTTTAATTTTTTGGTATTTATTGGCGCCGCACTTCAAAAAGGCGAGCGCCTCGCCGCGCGCCGCGCCTTAAGGCGATGCAGGCCCTTGTCGCCTTTAGTCGCCGCGCGCCGTCCAAAACACTGCTTGCTAGGCCCTGATGCGGAACTGGCATTTTGGGTGGGAAGAAAGCGGCCCCCTTTTGCGGTAGAGTAGAAAGCTGAGCTTTCCCTCGCGTAGCTCCATTCAGAAAAAACACAAAAAGAAGAAAGAACATCATTTTGCGGATTCTTGCTATCACTGCCGGATTTTTTTTCCCTGTAGGCATCCATAGGGTCTGAGATCTATATACTGCTGCAGAAACTGAATCGGAGGAGTTGGTTGAAAGTTAAAGATAGCGTGATTGGCTAATTGGTTAGAAGGTAAGCATAACATGATTAACTAGTTCCAGGTTTTTTGGATCCTAGGCTGGAGCTACGTGGGTTTAGCCCGCTGAACATCATTTGGATGAGCTCGGATCCTTTGCATGATTTCATATGCCTTTGGCGGGGGGCCTTCTTGAATGGACTTGGGCTTGCTTTGATGATGGGTAGGCATTTTCTTCGCATAGGCTTCCCTGTAGTATTGGGGCTAACGCGCTTGCTTGTTAGTATAAAACTAACGAAACCTCAAAACCAACTAATATCAAGACTACTCGGGCATACTTAGCTTTTCCTCCTAAGATAAGAGCTTTCCACTAAGCTTGTCACCTTTATAAACCTCTTCACTAATTACCTAGTAACTTTTAATAATGAATTTCCACTAGGGTAAAGTAAAATAAAGGGTAAATGAAAAAACTACCATCCTAGCCTAGTAAGTAGTTGTCTATGAGCCTGTTTGGCTTAGCTTATAAGTTGCTGAAAACAACTTATAAGCTGTAAGCTGTTTTCAGCTTTTTTGAGTGTTTGACTGGCCAGCTTATAAAGCCATTTTGTGCTTAAAATAAGCCCAAAAAAATAAGTTGGCCCGTTTGGCTTAGCTTAAAAAAAAGCAGTTCAGCTTATAAGCCCAAAAAAATAAGTTGGGCTACCCCAACTTTTTTTTCTTTTCTGGCTTATAAGTTGAATTGCTTTTTTTAAGCCCATCCAAACAGGCTCTATTTCGCGTGCCGTTCCTGTACTGACTTATACTGGCTTACTATATACTGCTTTAATGGACTGACAACGTCAGTTGGAAAGGGGCTTTTCCGGATAAAAGGAAAACTTGATTCATGTAAGAGGAGAAAGATTTCCATTCTGTAGCCGGAAAGAAATGTTGCCATGAAAGAGGGATTAAGTGGAACATAATTGACTGGAGAGTTGTGAAAACACTTCTTTCTTCCATATTTTTGACCTTAGCTCCATGGAACAATATTTTAGCAATAAAATATCGAAATATTTCAATCTTAGATTAAAAGACTATGTATGGATGATCTGAGTTGTCTAAATAAGAATTCTTGAACAGTGAACAACCAGGAGCAACCAGATCAAATATTCACGACAAAGAAATAATGGATTCTCTTTCGGATAGGAAGGGTGAAATGCCAACATGCGTATATTATTGAATTCGTATATTATTGGATTCACCTGACCCTTGACTCATTGTACTAGTTACTTCTATAGCTAGTGCTAGCGTTGTATTAGTGTATTGCTAGTGAACTTACTGAGTGAGCTATAAAGGTAGAAAAAAACAGAACAATCAAGAGATAGTGGTTCGGTTTTCTCCTAAGCAAGGACAGACGACTGAGGATTGGCTGGGGAAAGTCGTCTCAAATGTTGATACCACCACCACCACCACCACCACCACCAACATACCAGTGTAATCCCACAAGTGTGGTATGGGGAGGGTAGAGTGTACGTAGACCTTACCCTTACCTTGGAAGGTAGGGAGGCTGTTTCCGAAAGACCCTCGGCTCAAGAAAAAGTAGGGCAAAAGGCTAGATAAGAATTGGTGAAAGTAAAGAAGCCATGACACAATACTATAAATAAGCCAATAAAAAAAGGACAAGTAGAGAAGCCAGTGAAAGTGAAAGAGGAGGGTAGAGTGTACATAGATCTTACCCTTACCTTGGAAAGTAGGGAGGCTATTTCCGAAAGACCCTCAGCTCAAGAAAAAGTAGGGCAAAAGGTCAGATAAGAATTGGTGAAAGTAAAGAAGCCATGACACAATGCTATAAATAAGCCAATAAAAAAAGGACAAGTAGAGAAGCCAGTGAAAGTGAAAGAGGAGTAAGCAGGGTACGGTGAAGCTCTAAGCCTAAGGGGCAGTACGTAAACAAGTACATATCATATGATTTTGTACTAATCCGCTTTCGAGTTGTCGAGTGTACGATTGGCCGGGGGGCCTTTTTTCTTTTATAAGGGAAGAGATTGTAGCTGGTTACAAATAGGTCGGTGAAAGACGATTAGGCAAGCACGCGGGTTGTACTGGTCAGCTTTGAGCTATCAAGTGACGATTGCTCCATCTTTTAAGAAAGGACGCGGGGGGGGCCTATCTTCTATTAAAGGGGGTACTCTCTTTTCTGATGTGCGCTATGTTATTGTGTCTTATTTCTTAAGGAGCGATCCAGGATTAAGCCACGTGGCGATACCCACGAAAAGAAAGTTGGCCTTTCGTACGGATTGGAGTACGATTATGCAGCACAGTATATCTAGTGGATGGGTTCCATATTCATGAAAGCCGGGGTTGAAACATGTTATGAAACTAAGACAACAATTATTTCTAATAATAAGAAAGAGTTAAGCGCCTCCAAGGCTTATAAATAAAAGCTTCTTAAAGTCTATTTTCAAAGGGAGATGTAGAAGTAAAAAAGAAACACTTTCAGTAACACTTATTCCAACAACACTGAAATGGATATCGTCGGAAGACTTGCAACAATTCAAGAATCAATTCAAGCCGTCGAAAACGAAAAAGAACAAAGGCAGCAAACCCTGACTGCCTTTTGGGAGCACTCGCCTCCCATCGATCCTGCACTTGTGGTTGTAGCCATGCAACGGATCCGGGACCGCATTAGCTCCTGGAAGACGAGAATCGGGTCCTCCTCCAAGAACAGGAAGACTTAATTATGGGTGTTGTCATCTGTGGTCGCCAGAGAGACTAGAATAGAAGAGTCCATCGACTCTTTTTAGTTTTAGAAAGTTTAAATAAGCGTCTGTAGACACAAAGTAGTGTGTTTCTTCTTTTCTTTGTTTGGTGGAGATGTACTCCTATCTTATGTAGATTGCTTTTTTTGGGTGTGTGTGCATGTATCACTAGTAGTCTTCAATGCTTCCGTTGTTAACTTTGTAATGTTGTGTTTAGTTGTGTGGCTGGTCTCTGGGTGTAAGCTTCCTATTTGATGTATTCACATGTAACGGCTATTAATGAATAAAAAATGCTAGTCTGCTTTGTTAAATATTCTTTATATATACGTAATTGATCATCACATAGAGAATTCAAATCTCGAGTGAACCTCAAAGCCATGCCAGCCAGAACATGTTTTGGTCCCGGGACATGGAGACCAAAATTAAGCTATAGAACTAGATACGTGAGAGAGAGAGAGGAGAGCAGAGCTTTACTTCTCTGCTGAGGCATAAGTAATAGCAAACAATCTCGAACTGAGTAGTTTAAGTGGTCCGCTGTTTATAACATCTTTCGTAGCTTGTTCGTGTTCGGTGACCTTCGCTGAGGTTTTTGTTCTACCTCGGAAACCTAAATCCATCTTTTTAAATGGCTAATGCTTAGATTAGGTCTTAATAAAAAAGCTTTCCATAGAAAGAAATAACTCCAGGCTGGCATGACTTTGAGGTTCACTCAAGATCCGGACTCCCTCTAGGATTATTAATTGCGTATACATAAGGAGTTAATTTCAAGATTCGGATTCCCTCTGGGATTATTAATTACGTATATATACGGAATATTTAACAAAACAGATCAATACTTTTTATTCATTAATAGCCGTTACATTGGGAATACATCAAATAGGGAAGCTTACACACATAGACCAGCCACACAACTAAACACAACATTACAAAGTTAACAACGAAAGCATTGAAGACTACTAGTGATACATGCAAACACACCCAAAAAAAGCAATCTATTTAGGATAGGAGTAGATCTCCACCAAACAAAGAAAAAGAAGAAACACACTACTCTGCGTCAATAGACACTTATTTAAACTTTCTAAAACTAAAAAGAGTCGACGAACTCTTCTATTCTAGTCTCCCTGGCGACCACGGATGACAGCACCCACAATCAGGTCTTCCTGTTATTGCAGGAGGGCTTGTTTCCAGGATGCTAATGCGGTCTCGGATCCGCTGCATGGATGCAGCCACAAGTGCAGGATTGATGGGAGGTAGATGCTGCCTTTGTTCTTTTTCATTTTCGACGGATTTGAATTGATTCTTGAATTGTTGCAAGTCTTCCGACGATATCCATTTCAGTGTTATTGGAATAAGTGTTACCGAAAGCATTTCTTTTTTGTCTTCTACGTTTCTCTTTGAAAATATAGACTTCAAGAAGCTTCTATTTATAGGCCTTGGAGGCGCTTAACTCTTTCTTATTATTAGAAATAATTGTTGCCTTAGTTTCATAACATGTTTCAACCTTGGCTTTTCATGAATATGGAATCCTATCGACTAGATTTTAGTGTGCCGAATAATTATCTTCATACAAAAGGCCTCCTTTCTTTTGGCGGGTATCGCCACGTGGCTTAATCCCGAATCACTCCTTAAGGAATAGGACACAATAATATAGCGCACATCAGAGAAGAGAGTACCCCCTTTATTATAAGCCAGCCCCCTACGTCCTTTCTTAAGAGATGGAGTAATCGTTACTCGAAAACTCAAAGCTGACCGGTACAACCCGTGTGCTTGCCTACTCGTTTTTCCCCGGCCTATTTGTACCCAGCTACAATCTCTTCCCTTGTAAAAGCAAAAAGGACCCCTTGGCCAATTGTCACTTGACAGCTCGAAAGCGGATCAGTACAAAACTATGTGATCTGTACTTGTTCACGTACTTCCCCTTAGGCCTTGGGCTTCGTCTTACCCTGCTTACTCCTCCTTCACTTTCACTGGCTTCTACTTGTCTTTTTTTATTGGCTTATTTATAAAATGGTATCAGCATTTCAGACGACTCTCCCCGGCCAATCCTCAGTCGTCCGTCCTTGCTCAGGAGAAAATCGAGCCACTATCTCTTGATTGATATGTTTTTTTTTCTACCTTTACAGCTCGCTCTGTAAGTTCACTAGCAATACAACACTAGCTATAGCAGTAACTAGTACAATGAGTCAGGGTTGGGTGAATTCAATAATATACGCTTGTTGGAATTCCAGCCTTCCTATCCAAAAGAGAATCCATTATTTCTTGGTTGTGAATATCTAAACTGGTTGTTCACTATTCAAGATTCTTGTTTAGACAATTCAGACCATCCATACATAATCTTTAATTTAAGATTGAAATTCTTCCATATTTATTGCTAAAATAATGTTCCAGGGAGCTAAGGTTCAAAATATGGAAGAAAGAAGTGTTTTCACGACTCTCCAGTCAATTATGCTCCACTTAATCCCTATTTCATGGCAACATCTCTTTCCGGCTAAGGAATGGGAAATCTTTGAATCAAGTTTTCATTTTATCCGGAAAAGCTCCTTTCCAGCTGACGCTGTCAGTCCGTTAACAACCGTATAGGTCAGTACAGGAAGGGCACGCGAAATAGACAAGTACTTACTAGCCTAGTGTAGTAGTTTTTTCATCTTCCTTTTATTTTACTTTACCTTAGTGAAAATTCATTTTTAAAAGTTACTAGGTAATTTGTGAAGAGGTTTATAAAGGTGACAAGCTTGACTGAAAGCTTTTATCTTAGGAGGAAAAACTAAATATGCCTGAGCAGTCTTGATATTGGTTGGTTTGAGGTTTCGTTAGTTTTATACTAACAAGCAAGCTTCGGCGACTGCTCGACCTAGCGTGTTAGTCCTAGTACTATAGGGAAGGCCTATGCGAAGAAAAGGCTTGCCTATCATCAAAGCAAGCCCAAGGCTTTCTAGGTTTGTCCAAATTCAAAGCCCGTCAAAGGCCTATGAAATCATGCATAGGATCCAAGCTCATCCAAATGATGTTCAGTGGGCGTTTAGCTCTGGCCCATGATCCAAGAGACCCGGAACTAGTTAATCATGCTATCATTACCTTCTAACCAATCGGCCAATCACGCTATCCCTACCTTTCAACCAACCTTTTCGATTCAGTTTCTGCAGCTGTACATAATCTCGGACCCGATGGATGCCTACAGAAAAATTTGTTTTCCAGCAGTGATGGCGAGAATCCGCAAAATGATGTTCTTTCTTCTTTTTGTGTTCTTTCTAAATCGAGCTATGCGAGGGAAAGCTCAGCTTCTATTCTGTCGCAAAAGGGGGCGCTTTCTTCCCCCTAAAATGCCAGTTCCACCATCAGGGCCTAGCAAGAAGCATGATTCTATTCCAAAGCTTTGTTTCATTCCAGCAATAGTATTCTATGGTTCGAAGCGTTGTGTTCCATCTGGCGCGAAGCTTCTCCATATCTAGTATAGTGGAGGTCTTACATGTATTGCAATAATGAAAAAATGTACGAACACAAATAATGAGCAGACCAGCCCACTTTTATATGTGGGTTCATTTTAGAATGTTTTTTTTTTTTGTTTTGAATAAAGAAGTGAGTGAACTTTTACTGTAAGGCAGGTATGTTTCTCTGTGGACGGATGGGATAAACGCCTATATTGCTTTATAATGTTATTGTTATGTTGATGTTATATTGAAGAATGAAATATAAAAAAGTTGCTTAGTCCCATTCTTTATAGTTGTCTTTCTCATACTGTGTAAACGAACTTCAAGTCGGAATTGCGTCCTGTACTCAACAGGAAGCATCACAACCACCGCGATGTTGATCTGCAATATTAGTTTAAGAAAGTCGTTGAGTTTTTAACCTAGAGCGATTGGTTTACTTGTATCATGCAAATGTTCAACACTTGGGTGCTTTCTAAGATCATCCTATATGAAAGATGTATGACGTGTGGATAATGAATAACTTGTAGGCTATGCAATATCTTAAGTACAAAAGGTAAGACCTAAAAAGAGAAACGAGCTTAGCACAACACGGGATAGAAACCTAATTTTAAAAGGGGAAAACCCATCACTAAACAATCATAGGCATAGAAGAAATGGGTTCAGATCAAGTGACAAAACTCTTTATGGGTTGGGCTACATAAAAGATCCTTTTCTACTAAAATGGATGTGGGCTTAACTAAAGCTGAATGCAAGTTGAACTCTATAGAATCTAAGCCGCACTACCCTTACCCTCTTAGAGGGTTACAAGGAATTTTTGGCCGGCCCCATATAGATTCAGCTTAGGGGTTTATGAGAGATTGATTGATGGACCTAAGCTAGATAGCTAACCAAAACCAAAACCTATAGACTGAATTCAAACTGCTTCCTGTTTTTTGTACTGATAGAAAGGAAATTAGACCCCAAAGAGTTCTTCTTTACCACTTTTCAGATAGAGGGGGTGATTTACATACAACCGAGGCAAAGATGTTCTTTTAAAGGGCCCGGGGGGAGGGGGGGGGGTGGGTTCGAGTTGGCTTGTAGGAGATCTCTTCCATTTTGTCGATTTAATCAACTGTCTTTTAGTATGAGAGTCCTTAGTAGATGTATGCTTTTCGCCCCTTTCTTTTTCCCGTGCTTTTTGTTTCACAGTTTCGTTGCTCTTCTTTTATGTACCTCTCTCGATTGATAAAAAGACACGTTCGGGAGCTGGGAGGGCCTATCGTGATAGGGGACTCTCTTTTCACGGTAGGCGAAGGTAAAGCGGGATCAGCGGCGGGCTTACCTTCCCCCTTTAAGGTGGGGGGGGGGGGGGGGGCGGAGGAGTGATGGAGAACCAGAATGGGGTGAACTATATCTCGATTCCATCCTCTGTTATAAAAGACTAATATATTAAATTCTGAAATCAATATAACAATTACTATAGCTCCTTAAACTAGCTAGCATTATTTCAATATCCCAAATAGAGAGTATTAACTTCTGTTTGCAGTTATTGTAGTTGCAATGTTGAGCTTGAGCCATGTTGTTGATAGCTGATGTTAACCATTGGCTGGTTTCACGTCATGTGTTTCGTGTTATGAATAAGTTGCAAGCATACTCCATCGATGTAACTCTCATGTTGTGAAGTTTCTGTTAGCTTTGGATTTTAGCAATTGATCTTTGCGACTGATTTCTTAAGGAATTGTTGAGGGATTTAAGGTGCATGTCTGTGTGACAGATGATTGCTACTTTAGAATTCCTTTCCATCTAGAAAACTATACAAGTGCTTTGGCTAGAAACTAATTGAATAATTTGCTCTTCAAGGAGCTGCCTTCCCATACCTTATCATATATATGCGTGGAACCTGATCTTTCTGGGTTCCATTGTCTCGTTTAATCATATATCATTTGTTAGGGAAAATTGTTTGGTTTTAACTAGGGTTATTGCGTTGTTGTAGGACCGGCCATCTACCAAAATCCAGGCAGCCCCTGGTGGTGGATCTTCTCTGGGATATCTCTTTGGTGGTGGCAGCAGTTGATAAAGAATTTCCAATCACCCACGATCCTTTTATTATTTCTTTACCTTGTCTTTCAACTATCTTGTCAACGTAATTGTGAGTATTGCAGAATGTCAGTGTTGTTTTATGTTTGCTACCTGGTGGGTGAGGGAGGTTTTTTAAGCCAAGGATAAGTGGTTCAATTGCACAAAACTTCTGTCTATAATCGCAGTTGACAGACATGATCTACGTTACTCTCGTTGTTGTTATATATGGCTTCTGTTAATTGACTATTAGTCGAAGAGCTCTTTCATTATATTGTAGTTTGAGGTATAGTTGGGGAAGTGAATAGGAATATGCTCCCTCCGTCCCAATTTTAGTGTTTGATAGGCACGGAGCTTAAGAAAGTAAGAGACACCTTTGAAAGTTTCGGTAAAAACAAGTCGAGACATTTGTGTGCTATAAATTATTTCAGTAAGGATAAAAATGAGAATTTTGAAGTTAAACCGTTTTAAATTAAAAACTGATTTGTTTGGGGAATGAATAAAAAAAGATACGCCATATAAGTTGGGATTTGGTATCCTAATTTGATCAGGTCATAAGTTTACCAAAATATGCTTATAATATAATGATTCTTGAACTCTTTTCAGTGGATATAACAAAAAAGAAGAAAATAACAAAGAAATTAAGAAAGACGAACCAAAACATAAGAAACATTGGAATCCCTCGATGTAAAATGGACCTCGAAGAAGAACAAAAGAGACTAATGTTGGACCACCACTCGGATTTCTTTCGTTTCATCGATTTTGTCCGGATCCCACCCTGAAAAAAGCCACTTCATTCTGATATATTTTTAAAGCTGAAACCATTCGATTGAAGTAAAGTCCTCAACACCAACATTACTTTGTACTTGCTACCAACTTTCAATAAATCCCTTTGTCATTCTTTGATCTTTCTCAACTACTTGGTCATTGTAATTTATCACAGATCGCGAAAGAATCATCATATGTCCAAAAGATAGATGGTTACGAGTAGATAACATTGAATATATATATATAAAAAAATCATCATTATATATATATATATATAGATTTTTAAAAAATCATCATTGTTACGCTAATTACCTCTCTCGGCAAGATAGCATTTGTGAGGTGTAAGGTCAACCATGAATTGATTACACCAAAGATGTCAAGTACATAAAAGTGAAGTGAAACTGAAACTAATATATTTCCGATAATAACATTGTCACATTCTTTTTGGTGAATTGGAAAAACAAACTAAATAAAGACCTTAAAAACTTACATAAGCAACATAACTTAAGTCTGCTAGGAGAAGAAGCTCCATATCCTTAGTACTTTACTCTAGAGTATCAAGACCTCTTCGTGATCGTGTTCCTTCATTTGCTAGACAATTGGTACACTGGTTTGCCTATGAAACGTGACCTTATTGGCCGTCGACAAATATCGACAATCTTCAATAATAAATCTAAACGGATAATGTTGTTGATGTAAATGGATTCAGCCTAGTCACTGGAATACAAACCAAAGGATGAACTCTAGGAATAGGAAGAGCAATGCCAGGTGCTTCATCCATATCCACTTTACCTACCACTCCACCATGAACCTTCCATTCGAAGCACTGTATCATGGCAGCAAGGCTTGTTTGAACTACATGTAATGCTAATGAAATTCCAGGGCAACCTCTTCTCCCAGTGCCAAATGGTAAAAAGTGATAGTGTTGTCCCCTTACGTCCAATTGGGATTTCGCGTTCCCCTCCCCCTCTTGGGTCAAAAATCTTTCTGGTATAAATTCAAGTGGATTTTTCCAATATTCGGGATCCCTATTAATCGCCCACGTGTTGACTATTAGCCTAGTGTTTTTCGCTACGTGATAACCTCCAATGCAACAATCTTCAGTCGATTGTCTTACGATCATAGGCCCAGCAGGGTTTAGTCGAAGTGTTTCTCTAACAATGGCTTGGAGGTAAGGGAGGTTTGAGATATCCGATTCTTCCACAAGTCGATTCTTACCAATGACAAAATCAATTTCTTGGACAGCTTTTTGCATAATGTTTGGATGGTTGATAAGCTCTGCTAGTGCCCACTCTACTGTAATAGCGGCGTTATCCGTCCCAGCAAGAAACATGTTCTGTAAAATATTAGTTGCAACAGTAACTATTCAAACTATCATAATAATTCTCAGATGGGTCATTTTCTCTTCAACAGGCTGAGACTAATCCTCAAATATTTTATCTATTGTAAAAGAATTGATTTGATTTTTTTTTTTTTTTTTTTTGTGTGTTTTATGAACTTTCTAAATATTTAACAATAACAGACAAATAAATAATGAAGTTATAATTTAATATTCATGTTAACTTTCGCTTAAAAACTTTTGACAAACAAGTTTCAACATTGTGTTAATACTATTAACTCTCAGAAAATGTAGAGCACCAAAGCATTTGGGGTGGGAGGAAGTACTTAATTTTGTGCCTTTTCTTTTGAAATAAGCATTTTCCTAGTAAGCTACAGACGACTACAACTTATTTACATAAATGTTCCCTTTTTAGGTCAATCACTTAGATTTTGTCTCTATTTTTAAAGTTGTGCAACTATAGTTCTTGGGACAAACAAAATATTAGACTGTCGTTTAACGTCTACGAAATTTAGAATACCGTCTAACGTTTTCGCATGAGGTTTTCAGATTACTCAAAAGAAATCTTTAGACCGTGATCTAAAAGATCTATAAGTTACAAGAGAGATAAAAAAGTCATTTACTAAATAGTTATCCAAAAAGGATCAACGTAACCGACGAAATTATGAGAAACTTACCAGGATGAAAGCTTTGATATTCTCTGGGGTCAATTTCATCTCTGAGCATTCGTCCTCTGATATATCAAGTAGAATATCAAGCAAATCTTTGATCACTACAGTTTCACCCCCATCCTTACTTTGACTATTTCTCTTCCTTCTTGTTTCTTCATGTTCATTTATGATCCTCTCCATCATCTTATCAAATCTGGGTAATTATATTTTTGGATCGCTCAAAAAAATAATAGCTAGCAAATGCATATGATTTGTATATTAAGTATAAATATACATATAATATGTACGTTATATACACAAAATATACATGAATATACATATAATATACATAATCAGTGTATAAGTTTTGTATATTTTGGCTAGCGCCCGTAATTAATTTCGGCTGACCGGCCAAAAAAAAAAAAAAAAAAAGACCTACCTTTTATGTACATCCTTTGTCCTCTTTCCAAACCCTTGCAAATCCAAATTTTTACAAAACCAAATATAATCCGACAAATTAAATTTCCCAGTGAGTTCAGCAATATCGTGAACCAATTTCCTAATACTCCCAGCTTCACGGTTGTCCTCCGAACATCTTTCACTCATTATCATTCTTGAAATAACATTATTAGAAACCCTGAGAAGCTCAGCTTCAATATCTATTGCTTCACCAATTTTCGCTTTTTGTAAGAGTAATTCGATGAAACACTTTATTTCATCGCGTCTTACAGGAAGAAGCATGTCCAATGTTCGTGCACCGAGGAGTTCGTTCATGCATATGTTCTTCATGAACTTCCAATAAAGCCCGTAAGGCGCAAAGGAAAAGTCTTGTGAACCATATGTTAAGTAATCGACCACTGATGTTTGCGGTCTGCTTAGAAAAGTTTGATGAGTTTTGAGTACTTCTTTGGCCATTTGGGGTGATGAAACTACTAGACAAGGGACGGATCCAAGATTTATGTGGATTAAAGGCCCATAACGCGCCGAGAGCCCATGAAGGGCCTGGCGAGGTGTTGGAGATAGGAGGTGTAAGTGACCGATGATCGGTAAACCAAACGGGCTTGGTGGAAGATGACAAGTGGTTCGTTTACGGAACACAACATGTTTAAGAAATAAGGTAGAAAACAGCCCAATAAGGAATAGAATCAAGTAGCCTTGAGTATCCACCATTTTTTGGAAACAAAAATAAAACTGTTTGACGAGAGCTTTTTGGTTGTTAAGTTATAGTAGGATTGAGCAATGCAACATAATTTCCGTGTTGGTTCTGCACCTATTTATACAAGAGTACCAAATCATGTTGGTCGAAACTACTTTTTTCTTTTCTTTTTCCCATTCATATTGTGTAATTTTTAGAAACTGTCAACTGCATATACATCCAGCATGTCTTCATCATGATTGTAAAAGTAAAAGTAGAAATCAGGGCCGCCATTGATACATTTTTTTAAGATGAATGAACTGACAAAATTTAATGAGGAATATGACGTTATGCAATTCCATATTACATTACCTCAGCAAGACCATGTCTTGTGAACCTGGACAAAGGATTGCCGAAGAACATGATTAATTTTATTAAAAAAAGAAAGTAATAAAGACACTATAAATAAGTAAAGTAAGGCCTGCAAAAAAATCAAATTATTCTGAATGTCCACTTTCAAATATGAGTCCGGAGCCTAAAGGGTATAAAAATACACAGTATAAACCAAAAGGGGATGACCAAAAATTTATATACCAAAAGAGGTATATCGTGGGCTGATCCACGTTATACCCTAAACTTTTTTTTCACCTGTCAGACGAAAACCGAAAAATTAAAATAAAATAAAATTAACTGTATAACGTGGATCAGTCCACGTTATAACAATATATATTTGTAAAGTGGACTGTCCACGACTGCAACTTCTTCGTTAGTGAGGCTGACTGTTTTATATTCTATTTTCTAATTCTGAATTCTTCTAAAACTGTTCTACATTACGTATTAGATTGCTAACCACTAGAGCCTTTAGAAAATTGTTTTAATTTAAATTAACTTAAATTACATTAAACAGCTCTTATAATATATACAATTTAGTTAAAAAAAAAAATTAACCTTGTTATACCCCATTTTAATCGGGTCAAAAGCGGAGTACAACATATTGGTGATTCCTATATTATTTTCATTTAAGGAGTCGCCACATAATTATTTTAATGGTGAATTAGGACACCTAATTATTAACTAAATATAAATAATTATGTGGCGACTCCTTAAATGAAAATAATATAGGAATTACCAATATGTTGTACTCCGCTTTTGACCCGATTAAAATGGGGTATAACAAGGTTAATTTTTTTTTTAAACTAAATTGTATATATTATAAGAGCTGTTTAATGTAATTTAAGTTAATTTAAATTAAAACAATTTTGTAAAGGCTCTAGTGGTTAGCAATCTAATACTTAATGTAGAACAGTTTTAGAAGAATTCAGAATTAGAAAATAGAATATAAAACAGTAAACATGAGAATGAAATCTAAAGCCTCACTAACGAAGAAGTTGCAGTCGTGGACAGTCCACTTCACAAATATATATTGTTATAACGTGGACTGATCCACGTTATATAAAATATATTGTATAGTCCACGTTATACGGTTATTTTTTTTTTTTTTTTTTTAAAATTTTTCAGTTTTCGTCTGACAGGTGAAAAAAAAGTTTGGAGTATAACGTGGATCAGCCCACGATATACCCCTTTTGGTATATAAATTTTTGGCCATCCCCTTTTGGTTTATACCGTGTATTTTTATACCCTTTAGGCTCCGGACTCTTCAAATATCAATTGATCAAACGGCAATCAGGCAGTCAATTTCTTGTCTGTGGAATATAAACGAGTTAGTTCAGATATATATATATATATATATATATATATATAACCAAGTCCATCGACAACTCTACTCTATTTGTAGTAATTGGATAACATAACCGAAGAGGTGCAAATTAGTTACTTCTACAGTAAGTACGAGTTATGTTGGTGAATTCGTTTGATCATATATTTGAGCCATGACCAATTTTTACAATAATATATACTTGTTGGGCAATATAAGAGTAAAATAGTAAGCAAAAATCGGCTTCCGTATATTTTGTTTGATTTCTTTAATAATGAATTGTTTAAACTTGTATGGATTAACTCGGAAATACTGTACTTTTTAAATAAGCTGAGTTGTTGAATTCGAAAGGCAATTCACTATGAAACTAATCTTAAATAAATCTCACATCAGAACGAGAAAAAACAATAGAAATTATATAAATGCGAATTGAGAATTTAATTGTTATCGAGGCGCTTTTTAGGTCAAACCAAAATAAGATAAAATCGGGTGACTCGAAAGTCTTGAAGTAGCTGAGAGAGTTCGGACCAAAGCCAATAATACGTTAATTAATTAATTAAATAGAAAATACTAGTCTATGGCCTTTGTGAGGTGACATTAATGTAAAAAAACTCAATAATTCATGGTCCTCAATTTGGGTGACTGACAACAACTTCTCTAACTGCTCTAACTCTACACCGACATAATATATTTATACGAACTTTCATTTCATCATGCTCAATTTGGTGTCCTTTAATCTTTTTTGTTATTGTGATGTGCATATATTGTGGCAGCTAGTGTTTGTAAAATGAATAAAATTTTCAAGTATCCGTCTAACTCGTCCAATTTTAAATAGTTGTGATGAGGAATTTATTAAATCGAATCAAATATGAATCAATCCATATAACCCTCTCTAGAAATGGATAGGCTACGGTTCACAAGTGCATGGGTTTCATGTTATTCGTCATTCAACTCGTTTTTAGTTCGTACTAAATATGAGAGGGTCGATCGATTCGCTAATTTATTAGCACACCAACGGTAAAATACCATAATGATAATCACTATGTTACTACACTAAATGTTACCTATTTCATGGCGAAGTGCTCGTATAACTGATTTTGGAGTAATTAGGGGTGTCAATGGTTTTTCAAAAACCAATTGAACCGACCGAATCTATCATACCGTATTGAACTGACTTTTAGGTTCTTTTTAATGAAACCAAAGGTTTCAATATAAATTTGTAATCGTACCGAATAATTAGGACAAGTTATTTGTTTTATAAAAAATACCGAATCGAACCGAATAAATATACATGTAGAACATATATTTTATACATCAAAATTTATAATACATAGCATTAGATTTTTTAACCTTTATACCTTGCCTTGGGGTGAATTTAAATATAGAGGGCTATAATTAAAACTTAAACCTACTCTACCCTATTGAAATAAAATACATAAAGTCATTAGATTTTTTAACCTTTATACCTTGCCTTGGGGTGAATTTAAATATAGAGTGCTAGAATTAAAACTTAAACCTACTCTACCCTATTGAAATAAAACACTACTACACGACAATATCATCAGTTACTTTAGAAGAAGGGAAAGGTTTGTTTTTTCTCCTCTTCCTTTTGTTCCCTCTATATTTTTTCTAAAATTTTAAAGTTCTTATTCCAATTAGCAACGGCAACATGTACATATAACTTCATATTGCAAAATCTTAGACTAAAAGTTTAATTCAATTAACATTTCTCCCTGCACTGGAACTTATATGAAAATTAATTATGTAGTTTTAGCTTTCAATAAGTTTTATAACAAAAATAGTCTTTAAACACCAATTATATGTCTTGATACAATCGTTGGCTTGTTGCATGCCTAGCTTTCTAGTTAAAGGTTTAAATTGAACAGGTTGAAAGTTGAAGACAAAGATAAATTGAATCACAGCTCAATTTGCATCAAGCCAGTATAATTGAGTCATCCGTCGTATAAGGTGTAGACAAGCAATTTTTTTAGAATAGTATAGTATGTTATTAAAGTTAATTATAAATTGTAAAGTTAAAAAAGTACTTCTAAACTAGTGCATAACTCTACAAAAAAAAAAAAAAAAGTAACAAAGAAACTAGAAAGATTAACGAAAACATAAGTAATTAGCATTTGGAATCCAATGTCCAGAC
Organism: Lycium barbarum; assembly: GCF_019175385.1. Lineage (NCBI taxonomy): Eukaryota > Viridiplantae > Streptophyta > Magnoliopsida > Solanales > Solanaceae > Lycium > Lycium barbarum. Next base: position 10,787,175 of record NC_083338.1, read on the forward strand.
ACATTGGAATCCCCCAATGTGAAAATGGACCTCGAAGAAGAACAAGAACAGACTAATGTTGGACTACTTCATTCTGATATTTTTTAGCTGAAACTATTCGATGTAAACATTTCAGAATTCTCAACAACTAATACCAAACATTTCTTTGTACTTGCTACCATCTTTCACTAAATTCCTATACTTCCTTTTTTCATCTTTCTTTAACTTCTTAGGGTGTGTTTGGTACGAAGGAAAATATTTTTCATGGAGAAAATATTTTGCTATAAAATATCTTCCATGGAGAATATTTTCCTTGAAGATAAGTGGTTTTCTTACTTTTTTTTTTTTTTTAAATTAGATTTCATTTTATTATAACAGAAGTTTACAAAAAGGGACAGTTACATATGGTAACCATCCAGCAAAGAATGACAGATAGGTCATTCTTGTAGAATCAAAGGGAGTCCTAAGCAACTAACACAACTGAAAAAATAGGGAATTTCGTCCACATGTGATCGAAAAAGATGATATTTCGACCAAATTTTCGATCACAAGCGTAGGTCGCTAATACATAGGTCGAATGTTTTTTTTGCCCACATGTGGTCGAAATCATATTTCTACCTGTATTAAGAGAGAAACTGTTTTCGACCACATGTGGTCGAAAACATTATTTTTATTTAAATTATGTTTAATGTTTTCGACCACAGTTGGTCGAAAACAATATTTTTCTTTAAATATTAGTTAAATATTTCGACCAGGAAACATTTAAATATAAAAAGAAATTTATTTACACAATTTCGACCAGATGTGGTCGCAATTTAGCAATATTGTTGCCAGATTTCGACCACGTGTGGTCGAAAGTGGAAATTCTGCCCAGAATTTCAACCAGATGTGGTTGCAATTTAGCAATATTGCTGCAAGATTTCGACCACGTGTGGTCGAAATTGTAAATTCTGTTCAGAATTTCAACCACATGTGGTCGAAGTCTGGTAAGATTATTGCTATATTTCGACTTCATGTGGTCTAAATTGTATTTTCTGAGTACAATTTCGACCTCATGTGGTCGAAAATCAGGATTTTTTTTTCAGCATTTGGCTGCTTTTAGCAGCCCACCTGCCAATTTGCAAACAACCAAATCAACATTAATCTACAACCATCCAATTCATAACAATGCAACATAACAACCATAAACTACGTTCAAACACTTGAATACTTAAACATTCTACATTCAAACACTTATAAACAATCAAAGTACTTCATATTAAAAGTTTAAAACTACATTCAAATTAACACTTAAACATTACAAACTTAAACAACCATTAACTACATTCTACAATCAAATTCACCTTCAAAATACTTCTAATTCGACTTAAAAATGCATTCAAAACCTTAAAAATTATATACATATCCAACAAAACATAGCAGAATTAGAATCCAAAAGTACACGAATCAAAAAGATCAACATTGGGTGTTAGAGACATGATCTGTATCCTCCCCACTAGACTCATCGAGAAGAGCATGATTTATGTTAGTCTGTGACCTACGTCGTCTACCTTGGGAAGGTCGGGGGGGGGGGGGGGGGGGTTGTTGGGGGGCTGTGTCCTACGAGCATCCCCGGGACACGGGGGAATCGAAAACGCCCCCGAATTGAGTAAGCTGTTTATTTGGGACTGCATACCCAACATCCTGGCCTCCGAGGCATTAAGTGTTCTTGTTAGCTGAGCAACTTGCTTCTTCATAGCTTCATACTCATTAGGAGGCACTGCCCCATCATCAGTAGCATCTATTCCTTCAAGGGCCGACGGGTATTGATGAAAGGCTCTAAAAAATAGTTTACGCTTAATTTTGGACTTCTCATGAGTCATTAGATCCGTATGTTAGTGCTGTGATGATCGAATCCTTTTCATAAAAAAAAATCATGAATTTGGTTAAGATTTTTTTTTTTTATCCCAAAAGCATTTATTTATGATTTAGAAAAATATTATGGGGTGGGCTGCGGGGTGACGGGGCATGGGGCGGTCAAAGAGTGTGTGTATGCGGGGGGGGGGGGGGGGGGGAGGACGATAATGAACTTGAAAGGACACTTAGGGGTTGTTTGGTTCAAAGACAAGTTATAAATATATTAGTAATGCAGGAATTAATAATACATATAATACATTGATTAATTTTTATTGGGTGTTTGGTCCATTGCACCAAAATTGGACACAAAAGATACCACTTGAATATTATTTATTTTTAATACTAAAAAAAAATTGTTACAATTATTCCCTTGGATGCTTGACCTTTGTAGGTTTCTTGGAACAAAACAAGGCTAATTTTTTCATTTTAGTTTTTTATCCATGTATAAGCTATCCCTGAATTAGTTATCCCATAATGGTTGTGGTGTAAGATAATACACCCTTTGTTGTATTAGTTAATCCCAGTATTAGTTATACATGCCCCAAAATGTCAACCAAATATGGTACAAAATAATACCACATATAATACCATGACTATTTTATCTAAGACTTCTTACCAAACGAGCTCTTACGGTACTTGTTTTCCCTAATTATCTCATTAGAGAAGTCATTTCCTCATTTTTTTAAGAACTTGTTTTTCAAGAGAAGCTATTTTCCAAAACATTTTTATCAAGCAAATATGAGAAAATTAAAAATATTTTTCAAAGTGTGTTTAAACCTTGTTATTTCTAATATTGGTACTTGTCTCAGAAATAACAAGGTTCAAACACATTGTGAAAAATAATAAAAACAAAAAAAGACTTAGACAATGGAGTTTGACATTGAGAGCTGAACCACTGAAAAAAAGATAACATAAAACTTCAATAGAGTTTGACATTGAGAGCTGAACCACTGAAAAAAAATAACATAAAACTTCAAATCATCAATTATGGCAGCTTTAGTGGTAAAATAGGAAAATGAAGGATGACTATTTCAAAATAATTGACACAGTACAGGGCTTGAAAATACAGGATAGGAGCCTGTGAGGCCAATTGAAATAAGATGAAAGGACAATTTTCGATTAGATGTGAAAAATATCTGGAGAAAGAAAAGAAAAGAAAAAAACAAGACCAGAAGCATGTCATAAAGTCTAAAAAAGACAAAAAATGTTAACTTGGGCTCCTAGATACTTCTATAGTTGTTTGATCACCCATGTAAGAGAAGAACCCGTCACTCTACGTACAGTCATGAATTAACGAGAATTCGAGTAATAGTGATGAAAAAGAAGAACAAACAATTTTAACGTGGAAATCCCCAAAGGGAAAGAGAACCACGATTGTCACCACACTTATTATTAAATGAAAGATATATTTTACAAAATTATGAGGGAAAGCCATGTATATATAAGTTGCGAAAGATCCTATATCTAGTCCAAATCGGACAGCGTCCATGTCGCATGCAGACGCCGCCCCCTTCGGTTGGCCATGAAATGGGTTCTTACATCAGTGCTACAAACATAACAACACTACTAGAAAAACTCGAATACGTGTGAATTTTACCTGGGAGTTTTTTTTGCATGTAATTCCTGTGGATTTTCATACGAAAATCTAAAAATTCCTAATTTCTATAATATTTACCTGCAGATACGATTTACCCAGGTAAATCAGCGAGTAAATTTAGCGCCAAATAATTACCTGGGGATTTATTTGGAAAAATAATCCCCTAGTATCATTTTCGTAGGTAATTTCGTAGGTAAGCAACTAAAAATCTAAAAAGAATATTTTCTTTGTGAACTCGTAGGAAAATCCCCAGGTATTGGTACTTGTAGATTTACCTAGGGATTATTTGTTGGGAATTTACCGGAGTATTTTATCATCAAGGGAATTACTTGGGGATTATGTTCCTGCGAATTTAGAGAGGGATTGTTTCTAGGGGATTTACCAAGGAATTTTACCTGGGGAATTACTTAGAAATTTTATTGCTGCGAATTTAGATGAGAATTATAACTTGGGGATGTACCTGCGGATTTTATTACCTGAGAAATTACTTGGGAATTTCGTTACTGTGAATTAGCTGGGGATTATTTCTTGGCGATTTACCTGGGAGTTTTATTACCATAGAAATTACTTGGGAATTTTATTGTTGTGAATTTAGTTTTAAATTATTCATTAGAGATTTAAGAAATTATATATTTTTAGAAGTTACAAACATTAGTGATTGTATACAAATTAAATAATTTATCTTGCGGATACGATTTTGGATTTTCAAGTGGTCCTTTTGTTTGGATTTTCAAGTGGTCCTTTGGTTTGGATTTTCTAGTGGTCCTTTTGGATTTTCAAGTGGTCCTTTTGTTTGAAGATATCATTTGCTCAAATAGAACATTAAAGTATATATCAAGGATTACCAATTAAAAAAGTACGTAAGCTTATCCTCTTTTATGTTAGTTAGAATGAACAAAATAGTAATTAAAGGGGGGAGGCTACGCATGCCCCCTTTGAAACCATTTCAGTCATTCCGTGTTACATCTTCCATTAAGAGATCAAAATTTATGACTTTCCTTATGCTTCCTGCAGATCCCGTCATCTTCTATTGATCAACCATAAGGCACTGAAGTTTTATAACCATAGAGATTGCTTGGGGATTTTATTGCTGTGAATAAATTTTTTGGATATTTTATTGTTGTGAATAAACTCCCAGGTAAATTTCTTAGGAGTTTAAGTGAATGTTCAAGTGGTCCTTTTGTTTGAAGATATCCTTTGCTCAAATAGAACATTAAAGTATATATCAAAGATTACCAATTCAAAAAGTACATAAGCTTATCTACTTTTATGTAGGGTTGTTAACGGTTTTGGTTAAAATCAAAACCAAACCGAAAATTTAACCAAACCGAATAAAAAAACCGACATTTGGTTTGATTTGGTTTTAAATTTTAAAAACCGATAATATTTGGTTTGGTTATATTAAAAAATAACCGAATAAATAACCGAACCAAACAGATAAATTATATACATAAATTTTATAATTATTTATATGTATAATATTAGTTTTTCATAAATAACTATAAATATTTTATACCTTTTAATCATTAATTTGATTTTTGGTCTACTTATTTCACATGATTGTTTAACGCTCATGTTTTTAAGAATATGTCCAAGCCCATGTCTTTAAGTCTTTTAACTCTTTAAGTGTTAAGTGTAAACCTACTAACAGAAGCTCACGTTAGAGTCTAATGTCTTTAACTTAAATTTTTATCCTTTGTTTGTCAGCCATTTAATTTTAGGTTGTTTCTTTTTTTTTTTCCCGAATTTATACCTTTCTTTTTTCTTGTCTGAATGGGTCCTAAACTTTTAATATTTTTCATATGAAAAGGATAGCGGTTGTAGATTTGGAGGTTCCTATAAAAGATACTTCAGTAACATCAGCATTTGCTGCAACTCAAGCACATGGTAATGCCCTAATACTTCTTCCGTGGGTAATCCTCCTAAAAGGCAGAAAAGAACAACTCTTTGTAATCGAGACCCTAGCCCTGGGGATAATGATAGAAAAACATTTGAAGTTTGGGATAATTACACAAGGTGTTTTTAATAAAATGGGAGAATTGAGGACAAAATGCAAGTATTGCCCCAAAGTTTGGGATCATTACACAGTTTTTTTATTTCATATATTTTCATTTTAATTTTAGGTAGTCTTTATGTTTAATTAATATGTATGTTTGTAACAACAACTAAAAGCTCCTATGCTCTACTTTATTTCCAGGTATGTGTATTAAGATGACAAAAATGGTGCAGCCACTACTTATTTAGTTTTTAGCTCTATATGTAATAGTTTAGCAACTTTGGGTAACTTGAGTATGATACTATCACTAAGAATGAAAATATTTCTATGATGTATGTTCCACCTTAAACGATAAATAAAAGTTATCGTTTGAACAAAAAAAAAGACATGTCTTTTTCAACTTTTTAATGTTTTACTGATAAGTCTCATGGCTGCTAGTCATAAACCGAAAAATTCAACCAAACCGAACCAAACCGACAATAACCAAACCGGTGGTTATTATTTTATTTGGTTTGGTTATGGTTTTAGACCTTTAAAAACTGACTAAATTGGTTTGGTTATGGTTTTAATCAATAACCGACCCAAACCGAACCATGAACACCCTTACTTTTATGTTAGAATAAACAAAATAGTAATTAAAGGGGGCGGCTATGCACTGCCCCCTTTAGAGATTTAAGAAATTATATACTTTTAGAAGTTACAAAAATTAGTGATTGTATACAAATTAAATAATTTATCTGCGGATACGATTTTGGATTGTCAAGTGGATTTTCAAGTGGTGCTTTTGTTTGAATTTTCAAGTGGTCCTTTTGTTTGAATTTTCAAGTGGTCCTTTTGATTGAAGATATCATTTGCTCAAATAGAACATTAAAGTATAAATCAAGGATTACCAATTCAAAAAGTACATAAGCTTATCAACTTTTATGTTAGAATGAACAAAATAGTAATTAAAGGGGGGTCGGCTACACATGCCCCCTTTTGAAAACCATTTAAGTCGTTCCGTGTTACATCTTTCATTAAAAGATCAGAATTTATGACTTTCCTTATGCTTCCTGCAGATCCCGTCATTTTCTATTGATCAACCATAAAGTGCTGAAGTTTTATTACCATAGAAATTACTTGGGGATTTTATTGCTGTGAATTTCGTTGGAAATAACTCATTAGAGATTTAAGAAATTATATATTTTTGGAAGTTACAAAAATTTGAGATTGTATACAAATTAAATAATTTACCTTGCAGATACGATTTTGGATTTTGAAGTGGTCCTTTTGTTTGGATTTTCTAGTGGTCCTTTTGGTTTTCAAGTGGTATTGTGTTTGGATTTTCAAGTGGTCCTTTTGTTTGAAGATATCATTTGCTAAATAGAACATTAATATATATATATATATATATATATATATATATATATCAAGGATTACCAATTCAAAAAGTACATAAGCTTATCCACTTTTATGTTAGAATGAACAAAATAGTAATTAAAGGGGGGCGGCTATGCCATGCCCCCTTTTGAAAACCATTTCAGCCATTTTGTATTACATTTTCCATTAAGATATCAGAATTTATAACTTTCCTTATGCTTCCTGCAGATCCCCACATCTTCTATGATCAACCATAAGGCATTCGCCAAATAGAACATTAATATATATATATATATATATATATATATATATATATATATATCAAGGATTACCAATTCAAAAAGTACATAAGCTTATCCACTTTTATGTTAGAATGAACAAACTAGTAATTAAAGTGTAACACCCCGTAAACTTGAACTAGGTGTGAATGTGTAAAACTCTAGTATTAAGATGATATTATATCTATATAAATCAATTCTTGATGAATTCGGGTGGAAGATGGTCGTTTTGAAGTCAAACCAACTAGTGAAGTTCTTAAGGCCTCTTAAATTCGCCTAAGTTTTGGTAGGTCTATCTTCTGGGCGATTTTCATGCAAATGTGTTACGAATTTGGAAAAACTTCCTTCATGAAAGTTGTAGCTCTTTGAAATAGCCTTCCAACGGTAGGTCGCCCAGCCCAAGAAAAGTTACATACAAAAGGTTATGCCCGTTTTACTGAAGACTGTCTTCGCTGGAAATTTGTCCTGTGTTACGGTGAGTTACGGGCCGTAACATGGCAACGTAACGTGTCAAAAAATACAAGAAATCTCTGGAAATGTTCACTAAAGGACGGTCCAAAGAACGGTCCTTAACACGAAGGACGGTCCGTCCTTTGGCCCGTTTTCACCAGAAAAATATAAACAGGACACTTGTTTTGTTTATTCCTCCACTTCCTAAAAAACCCTAAGGGCGAAAATCATTCCCCCAAGTCTTCAAATCAAAGGTAAGGGCATCCTCAACATTACTAATTCATTCTAACATCAAACCCATGATTCTTAACATGATTTTTGTGACCAAAACCTAGGGTTTGCAACATAATTCTTCCCAAAGTGATTCAAGATAGGGTTTGGGTGTTCTTCATTAGAAAAGTGATTTGTTAGACCTTGTTCAACAAATTAAGGTATGTCTCTCTTTTAAAAACCTATTTTGAATGAAAATCACTTTTTGAAACTATTGTTGGAAGTATAAATTTTATTCAAGATTCTTTAATGAATGAAAGGAAAAACAATCTTTTTATGTTTCTTGAACTCTAATTTATGTCTAAATGGTGATTAATGTGTGTGAGGGGAAAAACCCACTTTAAACCTAGATTGTAACAAACCCTATATATGTATAAGATATTATGAATGTTTTCCTCTATGAGAGATGCTTAGTAATTCTAGTTAAGAGTTGGTAATGACATTCTCATTGGTGAATTGGGACATGGAAATCTTTGTAAAAAGGTTGTGCATTTTCAAAACATTGATTGGAAAGACTTATTCTTTCGATATGCATAATGAACGTTTATGTTATTGATGGTGTGACTACTTTGAGATATGAATCGGCTTCTATGCTATGAACTTTGTTGTGGTGTCTGGCTCAGCTACTCGGGAGGAAGGGTAGCCACTATGGATCCAAGTGTGTCATTGCCTAGCCATTCGGGAGGAAGAGTGGCCACCGCTGGGTTCGCTACCCGGGGTGTGATTTATGCCTAGCTATTCGGGAGGAAGGATAGCCACCGCGTACTACATAGTCCGGTGTGGTTTATGCCTAGCTATTCGGGAGGAAGGATAGCCACCGAGAATTATATATTCCGGTGTGGTGCGCTATGCGCGATATGCTTGATTATTGGGCCTATATTGGCATGTGTGACATTCTTATTCTCTTATTCTCTTATGGAATTGTTGATGACTATCTTAATTGATTAAAAAGGCATATTTGAAGTTGTAACTTGACAAGAGGCTTTATAAATGGGTTTTGATATTTATTATTGAGATACATAAACTGAATAACTGTTCTTACATCGCTCTCACCTGACTGGCAAGACTAATTTCTTTATGTATTATGTACTCTATTTTCTCATTACTCACTGTCCCCGAGGCACTCACTGAGTACAAAGTACTCAGGCATACCATTGTTGTCTTTGATGGTATGTTAGGTAACGGAGAAGAGCAGGTTCTTGATACTCCAGGCGTTTAGGAAGGACTTGTTGTTGCTGCTGATTTGGTGAGCCCACACATTCATTCGTGGGACACTCTATTTATTTAATTCCATTTATTTATTTTAGTTTTCGGGTTGCGTCTCGATAGGTTAGCTTATTCTTAGAAGCTCCTTAGTGTACATTCGAATGTGGGTAGAAGAAGAGTTGTCGTTTAACTCTTTCGGGCACACTATCATGTTTTGGGTGAATCATTTAAATTATAAAGACTTTCGCTGATTTAATTCATGTATTCATGATTTGTTACATTTAATTTATAAACTGTTGGAGGCGAATATTGAATCTGGCGGGTTCAAGTATTATTATTGTGTTGTTTATGTTCTTCCGATGTTGTTCATGACGTCGGATGCCGGTCACGTCTAGGGTGGGTTTTGGGGCGTGACAAGCTTGGTATCAGAGCCTAGGTTTAAATACGTCCTAGGATTATTTTCGGTGTCTGTGGAGTTGTGTCTAGTGGAGTTTTCCTTGTGTAGCCTGATCACCTGCGTGACCGAGAAACTCCCAGGACATTTATAGGTGTTTCCTATTCTTCTTGATTCTAGATTGTGTTGTAGAGCTTAAAGTCCTTTTTAGGATCGTTCTAATTCGCTCGTTAATTCGTGCCTTGCAGAAATGACTCTGACGCGATCCAAATATGGTAAACGAGGACGTCCTGCGAAAGTTAACCGAAATCTTGGGGGCGCGAATGCTGGTAATGGAAATGAAGTTGGAAATCAAGCATCACCCCCAACACTGCCTGCTCCTGCTGTTCCTGTTGCTGGTGTGCCTGAGATTGGTACTATGCAAACGGCTATTCAAATGTTGACTGCTTTGGTTGCGGCTCAGCAACAACGTAGAGGTGTGGGACCTCATGGTGGGGGCAGACTTAAGCAATTCCTAAACTTAAAGTCACCAGAGTTCTTTGGGTCACGAGAAGTGGATGACCCCCAACACTTTTTAGATGAGACCTTTAAGGCATTGAGGAAAATGGATGCCCAGGATTCAGAAGCTGTGAGGCTTGCTTCGTATCAGTTGAAGGATGTTGCTCACGTATGGTTTGAGATGTGTAAATCTGAGAGAGGTGACGTTGCTTTAGCTTCGACGTGGGCTGAATTTGAAGAGGCGTTCATGGAAAGGTTCTTGTCTGATGAGGAAAGAATTACTATGGCTACGAAGTTTGAAAAGCTAGAGCAGGGTAACAAGTCAGTTCGTGAGTATAGTTTGGAGTTCACTCGTCTGTCAAAGTATGCTTTATACATGATTCCGACTGAAAAGCATAAGTTGACTCGCTTTGTGAAAGGCTTGGTACCACGTATCAAGTCTGCATGTGCTGTTGTTGCTATGTCTCATACTTGTACTTTCTCATCTTTGGTTGGGTTTGCTGAGCAACAAGAGAGTTAGAAATTGAGGAGAGAGTGGATCGAGATCAGAATAAGAAGGCTCGATCGGCGGGTGGTTTCAGTGGTAATAATTATAACGGAGGGCAGAGTAAAGGGTATTCTGCACCTGCTCAGTCTGGATCTTATTCCCATGCTAGTGTGCCTTCTGGTAGGCAAGGCCAGAATAATAATAATAGTAGGTTTTTGCAAGGAAGTAGTCGTCCGCCAGGGTGGGAAGAGCGTATCGGTCATCATTGTGGGATTATAGGCCATATCAAGAGGGAATGCAGAAAGTGGCTACGTGAGGTGGCTGCCATGAATAACCAAAAGAATGTTTCGCCTGCTTCTGCATTTGCTAGAAATCCGCCTGCTGGTAATGCTAACAATAATAATCAGAATGCTCGTAACAACGGCAAAGGAAAGGAAGTTGCTAATACTTCTGGTGGAGGGACAACTCGACTTTATGGGTTGACTCGTAGGGAGCCAGCTGAGGCTTCTGACGCTGTGGTTACAGGAATCCTTACCATCTGTTCTCATGATGCTTACTCATTGATTGATCCGGGTTCATATTTATCCTATGTGACTCCTTATTTTGCTCTTGATATGGGTATGAAACCCGAACCTTTGTTGGAACCCTTTGCTGTTGATACTCCTTCGGGTGTTCCTGTTATTTCTTCTAGAGTGTATAAAAAATGTGTTGTTGTGATTAAAGGCCGTGAGACTGTGGTTGATTTGTATGAACTTGAGATGGTGGATTTTGATGTAATTATGGGGATGGACTGGTTGTCTGCGTGTTATGCTAATGTGGATTGTCGCCATAAGTTAGTTCGTTTCGCCTTTCCCGATGAGCCTGTTATTGTGTGGGAGGATGAAATTGCTAAGCCAAAAAGTAGATTTATTTCCTATCTTAAGACTCATAAGATGATTACTAAGGGGTGTATTTACCATTTGGTTGTTGTTAATGATACAAAAGTCGTAGGACCCGAATTTGCATCTGTTCCCATAGTCAGTGATTATCCCAAAGTATTTCCTGAAGATCTTCCTGGTATTCCTCCTGATAGAGTTATTGATTTTGGGATTGATGTTATCCCCGACACCCAACCTATTTCTATTCCACCTTATCGTATGGCTCCAGTGGAGCTAAGGGAATTGAAGGATCAATTGAAGGACTTGTTGGATAAGGGTTTCATCCGACCCAGTTCCTCACCTTGGGGTGCTCCGGTCTTGTTTGTTAGGAAGAAGGATGGTTCCCTGAGAATGTGTGTTGACTACCGTCAGCTTAATAAAGTGACCATTAAGAATAAGTATCTCTTGCCTAGGATAGATAATTTGTTTGACCAACTTCAGGGTGCTAAGTTCTTTTCGAAGATTGACCTAAGGTCTGGATATCATCCATTGAAGATAAAGTAGAAGGATATCCCGAAAAATGCTTTCCGTACTCGTTATGGGCACTTTGAGTTTCTAGGCATGTCATTTGGCTTGATTAATACGCCTGCTGCATTCATGGATTTGATGAACCGTGTTTTTAAGCCGTATCTAGACCGATTCATTATTGTGTTTATTGATGACATTTTGGTGTACTCTAAGAATCGCGAGGATCATGCTAATCATTTGAGGATAACTTTGACAACACTTGAGGAGAATGAGCTTTATGCAAAATTCTCTAAGTGTGAGTTCTGGCTTGAGTCTGTGTCTTTCTTGGGTCATATGGTGACTGGTGACGGCATTAAAGTAGACCCTCAGAAAATTTCAGCGGTTAAGGATTGGCCTAGACCCACTAGTGCAACGGAAATTCGTAGTTTCTTGGGTTTGGCAAACTACTACAGGAAGTTCGTGGAATGTTTTTCATCTATTGCCTCGCCATTGACTAAGTTGACGCAGAAGACTGCTAAGTTTCAGTGGTCCGAAGCTTGTGAAAAGAGTTTCCAAGAGCTTAAGGCAAAATTAACTTCGGCTCCTATTTTGACTTTACCTTCTGGTTCTGGTGGATACGTGGTGTATTGTGATGCTTCTAGAATCGGTTTGGGTTGCGTGTTAATGCAAAATGGCAAGGTGATTGCTTATGCTTCACGACAGTTGAAAAAGCATGAGAAGAATTACCCGACACATGACTTGGAGTTGGCTGCTGTAGTTTTTGCTTTGAAAATTTTGCGTCATTATTTGTATGGTGAGCATTGCGATGTTTTTACTGATCACAAGAGTCTGCAATATCTCTTCAAATAACGAGAGTTGAATCTCAGACAGAGGAGGTGGTTGGAGTTGTTGAAAGATTATGACTTGAACATTTTGTATCATCCTGGTAAGGCTAATGTGGTTGCTGATGCTTTGAGTAGGAAATCTATGATCACGTTGGCTTATTTGCGTGCTCATGAAATCCCCATGGGGAAGAAAATTCGAAGACTTGCTAGTCTTGGGGTCAGACTTGATGAAACTGAAGATGGAGGGTTAGTGGGAATCACGCCATCACGGTCTGACATTGTGGAAAGGATTAAATTCAAGCAATATGATGATGAACTTTTGGCAAAGCTAAGAGATGGAGTGGAAAGAGGTGAGTACACTTCATTTACTATTGGGACTGGCGATAGTGTTTTGCGATTACAAGGACGATTGTGCGTTCCTGATGTTTATGGTATTCGACAAGAACTAATGATGGAAGCTCATAGTTCCAAGTATTCAGTTCATCCGGGATCCACCAAGATGTATAAGGATTTGAAACAACACTATTGGTGGAAGAGCATGAAGGTCGATATTTCTAACTTTGTGGCTAAGTGTTTGAACTGTCAGCAGGTGAAGGCTGAACATCAAAGGCCTGGTAGCTTAGCTCAAAACATTGAGATTCCTCAATGGAAGTGAGAGATGATAAATATGGACTTTGTTGCAGGTTTACCTCGCACAAGGGCCAAGTATAATTCAATTTGGGTGATTGTGGATAGACTCACGAAGTCTGCCCATTTTCTCCCTGTAAAGACGTCATGTGCCGCGGCAGAGTACGCCAAGTTATATTTGAAGGAGATTGTTAGGTTGCATGGTGTTCCGACATCTATCATATCTGACAGAGGTACGCAATTTACTGCTCATTTCTGGCAGACGTTTCAAGAAGGTTTGGGGACTAGAGTGAAATTGAGCACTGCCTTTCATCCTCAAACTGAGGGGCAAGCAGAGAGAACTATTCAAACTTTGGAGGATATGTTGCGTGCTTGTGCAATCGATTTTGGAGGAAGTTGGGATGAACACCTACCTTTGGTGGAATTCGCTTACAATAATAGCTATGAAGCTAGTATTCAGATGGCTCCTTATGAGGCTTTTTATGGGAGACGTTGTCGGTCTCCAATTGGTTGGTTTGAACCAACGGAAGTAGAGTTGTTGGGTCCTGATTCAATTCATGAGGCGATCTAAAAGGTAAATCTTATTGTGCAACGACTAAAGACCGCTCAGAGTAGACAAAAGTCTTATACGGACATGAGGCGTAGGGAATTGGAATTTGCTGTTGGTGACAAGGTTTTCTTGAAAGTGTCACCTATGAAGGGGGTAATGCATTTTGGCAGAAAGGGCAAGCTTAGTCCTCGCTACATTGGTCGTTATGAGATTACCAGAAGAGTTAGGAAGGTAGCTTATGAGTTGAGATTACCGGCTGAGATGTCCATGGTTCATCCGGTGTTTCACATTTCGATGTTGAGGTTGTATAAACCTGCCCCTTCTCATATGTTAAACTATGAAGAGGTTGAGATTGATGAATCCTTTTCTTATGAAGAAGAACCAGTTCAGATTTTGGATCGCCAAGTTAGAAGGTTGAGAACAAAGGATGTTGCGTCGGTCAAAGTGTTGTGGCGAAATCATAATACTGAGGAAGCTACTTGGGAAGCGGAAGAGGACATGACGAAGAGATATCCTCACTTGTTCCCTATTTCAGGTATGCGTTAAGTTTTGAGCTATTCGTGCGCAAGGTGATTGTGGGGTTAAAATTCGTGTTGGTTAATTACCTTCCTAAAATACTATCCTCATTCGAGGACGAATGATGTTAAGGAGGGGATAATGTAACACCCCATAAACTTGAACTAGGTGTGAATGTGTAAAAATCTAGTATTAAGATGATATTATATCTATATGAATCCATTCTTGATGAATTCTGGTGGAAGATGGTCGTTTTGAAGTCAAACCAACCAGTGAAGTTCTTAAGGCCTCTTAAATTCGCCTAAGTTTTGGTAGGTCTGTCTTCTGGGCGATTTTCATGAAAATGTGTTGCAAATTTGGAAACACTTCCTTCATGAAAGTTGTAGCTCTTTGAAATAGCTTTCCAACGGTAGGTCGCCCAGCCCAAGAAAAGTTACGTACAAAAAGTTATGCCTGTTTACTGAAGCCTGTCTTTGTTAGAAATTTGTCCTGTGTTACGGTGAGACGTTACGGACCGTAACACGTGTTACGGGCTGTAACATGGAACTGTATCGTGTCAAAAATACTAGAACTCTCTGGAAATTTTCACTAAAGGACGGTCCGTAACACGAAGGACGGTCCGTCCTTCGGGGGCGTCCTTTGGCCCGTTTTCACCAGAAACATATAAACAGGACACTTATTTGTTTATTCCTCCACTTCCTAAACAACCCTAAGGACGAAAATCATTCCCCAAAGTCTTCAAATCAAAGGTAAGGGCATCCTCAACATTACTAATTCATTCTAACATCAAACCCATGATTCTTAACATGATTTTTGTGACCAAAACCTAGGGTTTGCAACATAATTCTTTCCAAAGTGATTCAAGCTAGGGTTTGGGTGTTTTTCATTAGGAAAGTGATTTGTTAGACCTTGTTTAACAAATTAAGATATGTCTCTCTTTTAAAAACCTATTTTGAATGAAAATCACTTTTTGAAACTATTGTTGGAAGTATAAATTTTATTCAAGATTCTTTAATGAATGAAAGGAAAAACAATCTTTTCATGTTTCTTGAACTCTAATTCATGTCTAAATGGTGATTAATGTGTATGAGGGGACAAACCCACTTTAAACCTAGATTGTAACAAACCCTATATATGTATAAGATATTATGAATGTTTTCCTCTATGAGAGATGCTTAGTAATGCTAGTTAAGAGTTGGTAATGACATTCTCATTGGTGAATTGGGACATGGAAATCTTTGTAAAAAGGTTGTGCATTTTCAAAACATTGATTGGAAAGACTTATTCTTTCGATATGCATAATGAACGTTTATGTTATTGATGGTGTGACTACTTTGAGATATGAATCGGCTTCTATGCTATGAACTTTGTTGTGGTGTCTGGCTCAGCTACTCGGGAGGAAGGGTAGCCACTATGGATCCAAGTGTGTCATTGCCTAGCCATTCGGGAGGAAGAGTGGCCACCGCTGGGTTCGCTACCCGGGGTGTGATTTATGCCTAGCTATTCGGGAGGAAGGATAGCCACCGCGTACTACATAGTCCGGTGTGGTTTATGCCTAGCTATTCGGGAGGAAGGATAGCCACCGAGAATTATATATTCCGGTGTGGTGCGCTATGCGCGATATGCTTGATTATTGGGCCTATATTGGCATGTGTGACATTCTTATTCTCTTATTCTCTTATGGAATTGTTGATGACTATCTTAATTGATTAAAAAGGCATATTTGAAGTTGTAACTTGACAAGAGGCTTTATAAATGGGTTTTGATATTTATTATTGAGATACATAAACTGAATAACTGTTCTTACATTGCTCTCACCTGACTGGCAAGACTAATTTCTTTATGTATTATGTACTTTATTTTCTCATTACTCACTGTCCCCGAGGCACTCACTGAGTACGAAGTACTCAGGCATACCATTGTTGTTTTTGATGGTATGTTAGGTAACAGAGAAGAGCAGGTTCTTGATACTCTAGGCGTTTAGGAAGGACTTGCTGTTGCTGCTGATTTAGTGAGCCCACACATTCATTCGTGGGACACTCTATTTATTTAATTCCATTTATTTATTTATTTTAGTTTCCGGGCTGCGTCCCGATAGGTTAGACATTTACTCCTTATTCTTAGAAGCTCCGTAGTGTACATTCGAATGTGGGTAGAAGAAGAGTTGTCGTTTAACTCTTTCGGGCACACTATCATGTTTTGGGTGAATCATTTAAATTATAAAGACTTTCGCTGATTTACATGTATTCATGATTTGTTACATTTAATTTATAAACTGTTGGAGGCGAATGTTGAACCTGGCGGGTTCAAGTATTATTATTGTGTTGTTTAGGTTCTTCCGATATTGTTCATGACGCCGGATGCCGGTCACGTCTAGGGTGGGTTTTGGGGCGTGACATAAAAGGGGGCGGCTACGCCATGCCTCCTTTTGAAAACCATTTCAGCCATTCTGTGTTACATCTTCCATTAAGAGATCAGAGTTTTTAACTTTCCTTATGCTTCCTGCAGATCCCGGCATCTTCTATGATCAACCATAAGGCACTTAAGCTTTATTACCATAGTGATTACTTGGGGATTTTATTGCTGTGAATACATTTCTTGGGGATTTTATTGCTGTGAATAAACTCCCTGGTAAATTTCTTGGGAGTTTAATTGGATTTTCAAGTGGTCCTTTTGTTTGGATTTTCAAGTGGTCCTTTTGTTTGAAGATATCATTTGCTCAAATAGAACATTAAAGTATATATCAAGGATTACCAATACAAAAAGTACATAAGCATATCCACTTTTATGTTAGAATGAACAAAATAGTAAATAAAGGGGGGCGGCTACGCATGCCGCCCCCTTTAGAGATTTAAGAAAGTTTATATTTTTAGAAGTTACAAACAATAGTGATTGGATACAAATTAAATAATTTACATGCGAATATGATTTTGAATTTTCAAGTGGTCCTTTTGTTAGAAGATATAATTTGCTCAAATAAAACATTAAATTATATATCATGGATTACTAATTCAAAAAGTACATAAGCTTATCCACCTTTATGTTAGAATGAACAAAATAGTAATTAAAGGGGCACGGCTACGCATTTCCCCTTTTGAAAACCATTTCAGCCATTCCGTGTTACATCTTCCATTAAGAGATCAGAATTTATGACTTTTCTTATGCTTTCTGCAGATCCTGTCATCTTCCATTGATCAACCATAAGGCACTGAAGCTTTATTACCATAGTGATTACTTGGGGATTTTATTGCTGTGAATAAACTTCCAGGTAAATTTCTTGGAAATTTACCTGGGAGTTTTATTACCATAGAAATTACTTGGGAATTTTATTGTTGTGAATTTAGTTTGAAATTATTCATTAGAGATTTAAGAAATTATATAATTTTAGAAGTTGCAAAAATTAGTGATTGTATACAAATTAAATAATTTACCTTGCGGATACGATTTTGGATTTTCGAGTGGATTTTGAAGTGATCCTTTTGTTTGGATTTTCAAGTGGTCCTTTTGTTTGGATTTTCTAGTGGTCCTTTTGGATTTTCAAGTGGTATTTTTGTTTGGATTTTCAAGTGGTCCTTTTGTTGAAGATGTCATTTGCTCAAATAGAACATTAAAGTGTATATCAAGGATTGCGAATTAAAAAAGTACATAAGCTTATCCGCTTTTATGTTAGAATGAACAAAATAGTAATTAAAGGGGGCGGCATGCCCCCTTTGAAAACCATTTCAGTCATTCTGTGTTACATCTTCCATTAAGAGATAAGAATTTATGACTTTCCTTATGCTTCCTGCAGATTCCGTCATCTTCTATTGATCTACGGATATCATCATTCTCTTAGTCAAAGTTAGCACTTCCCTTCAACCTATAACATGCAATTTCGGAAACGTCAAATTTCAAAACTCAGTATAGTGCCATTAGCCTGAAGCATGGAATTTCTAAACCAGAATCTTTCTAGAGAAAATGCAAAAATATCTAAAGAATAAAACCAAAAGCTTATTACATTTTTCTACATACACATGGATATTGTTGGCACATGCTCCATCCCCCGAATATATCTTTCCTTCCTTGGCAATCTGCATGTAGGAAGGAACATGATAACCTTTGCTAACTGGGAAAATACAACATTCGTCCAAAATATTATCAATATAAGGAAATAATAAGGCATAGTTGGAATAAGTCTATATCAACTTATGTATGTTACGCAAATCTTATGATTCTGAACCATCAATTCAAGCAAATTGAAGTATAGTTACTTTATCCTACACAGCAGACACCCATATATCTTCACGCAAGCAGTAAAGAGGTACTCAACTCACAGTTGTTTTTTTCTTTCTTTCTTTCTGTTTTTGTAGTGCTATGTCAGAGGCAAAAAAAACTTTCCTGGCCCCCTTGCCGTCGTCATTCTTCCCAGAAGAACGTCAGGGAATCCCCAAAGCAAGATTCCTTAACACAAAGCATTTGAATGATTGATAACACCGAAATAGAGATTTACAAATTCTAGAAAAAAAATTCCAATGTCCATACCCCTGTAAAATTTGTGAGATCCTACATTGAGACCAAATCTGCAAATTTAGTACTCCCTCCGTTTCAATTTATGTGAACCCATTTGACTGAGCACGATATTTAAGAAAGAGTGGAGACTTTTGAAACTTGTGGTTCAAAATAAGTCTTGAATATTTGTGTGGCTGTAAATCATTTCATAAAGTGAATTTGTTTCCAAATTAGGGAAAAGGTCATTTATTTTGACACGAATTAAAAAGGAAATAAGTTCAC
Organism: Lycium barbarum; assembly: GCF_019175385.1. Taxonomy (NCBI): domain Eukaryota; kingdom Viridiplantae; phylum Streptophyta; class Magnoliopsida; order Solanales; family Solanaceae; genus Lycium; species Lycium barbarum. The sequence continues at coordinate 10,806,257 of NC_083338.1, forward strand.
ATAAATTGAAATAGAGAGAGTATTAGTTAATTAATTTCAATAACCTTCACTCACACACAAAGTAAAAAAGAGATTCTTCCTGATTCAGCATATACGTCAGCGAGTCTACAAAATACCCTTAACAGAGCACAACTGTTTGTTGTCCTTGATTGCACAGAAGCACTCCAGGTAGGACTGAGAACAAATGAATGATGAGCATAAACAATGAGGAGAAGGGGAAGCATAGTGAAAGACGACACATTTAGCCTCTGTACTGCAACAATTTTCCTATTATAATCCAGGGGTGTCCAGTCTATAAAATCAGCTTCAGATCAGAAAGGACAACCAATAGATCACAAACTATATGCCATAAAGTTTGAATGCTCCAAAACCACAAAAAGAGAATCATCAGATTGTAAAAAGGTAAAGAACTCAAGAACTATCAAATAGTGCTAAACTTTTAATAATTGTATGATTCATGATATTATGTTAATAGTAATATTATTGGATTTAATTAGCTATTAAGCAAAGTAACTAAGTAGGCTTAAACAATTTCATATAAAATGCTACATAGCATTCTAATAAGAGCACAATTTACAGCACATTGTTGGCTACATGGTTTGGGAATATCTTAAGAAATATAACCACCTTCGCCTCCGCAAGGATAAAACCATGGGACTTCACCATATGGAATCCATAAGTAGAAAAAATACCAAGACTAACTGAATGGAAGCATCGAACTGTAAAAAGTGGAATATTTCAATATCTTTGAAGTAGAAAAATTAAAGGGTCATTCATATCTTCGACATGAATAATAATCAGGCTTTGCGCAGTTAAGTTCACTAACATTCTCTCAGTCTAACATGAACTACATTTTTCTCCAACTCTTCAGCTATACAAACTGTGATCCTATAAAATTGTAAAGCAAGTTCCCGTCTCAGTTCCTCACATGACATTATCTTAAAAGGAAAAGACAGAGCACTATAGGCTCTTATTATACCTTTCATTTCATTTGAGGAAGTTCATAAGCAAGCAAATCAATAATGCATATGCGAATAGTAATCATCTGCTGAAGTTTTAAGCATAGCTAAATTGCGATCATCAAATTGATTAACAGGAGAAGTCACCTATCCAAAAATAAAATAAAAAATTACTCCGCAAGGCTTCCAAACAGTTTGTGTTCCTACATCCATTAGAGCAATTCCCTTTGCTAGCAAATAGCCTCTAACCTGATCACTTCTCTCAAGTTCATTAGTTTTTCCTGTGGGTGATCTTTCCTGTATTGAGCACCAATATCTTTCTCTGCCAACTCATATCTGCTCAATACTCGCTCTTTAAACTGCTGTAACACCACAGAGGTTGAATCAGCAGCGAACAATCCCAGGACACTCAAAACTGTCTTTACTTCCTTGAATTTCTAAGACCCCTTGAACCCCAAGTTAAAATTGCAAATTTGTGATCTTAGATAACATTGAAGAGAGCACAGGAAAAGAAACATTTGTAGTTGCTTACATCCCTAAACACTAAACTCTTACTATCTCACCATTTAGCCTAACAAATGAAACCACGTACATGCAAACAAACCAACTAACAAAAGCAGGGGAAGGAAGTACAGAAAAAAGAATTCACCAAATCTCACGATAAAAGTTAGACTGCAATAGAAATCACTCAGAGATTAAGCCCCCCCCTCCCCCCCCCCCCCCCCCCCCCCCAAAAAAAAAAAAAAATTAAGCACAGAAGGCGGAGCATATAGAATATAGAACCAACCATGAAAAATGCAGAACATGGACGAAAAAGAACGATGAAGCAACTTAACTTCCGAAATTGCCATCGCATTCACAGTGAAAGGACTCAGACGGACATTTAGAGAATTATCTCTCAGAACTCCAAAACATCCTATTGCATTTTGAGACTTTCCAATTGTCAGGTCCAATTCTGAAATAAGATAAACGTGTAATTGAATTTTCAAAACCCAATTTCAAACATAGGGTTAAAAACCTCAATGAAAATATGAAGCAAGAAAAAGTTACTTACATAAAACAGTTCAGGCGGAAAGATGTATAGCGAACTGACCACGAACAAAGATAAGAAGAGTAGAAAGAGAAGCAACAAAAGAAAAAGGAAAATCCTAAAGGAGCAACAAGAAGTAAGAGAAAAAAATATATAGCTCAAGTGGTGAGTGGTGACACGAATAGAACACGTGTGTTTCATTTGAAGCCGAAGGGATTGTTAACTCAATTAGTTGTATTGTTGGAAGTCATCTGAAATTCCCAAAATGCCCCAGTTCGTCCACCCTAAAGTGTCATTTCTAATATATAGTAAAGTAAAATTTAAGAGTTTCAAAGGATACATATTCTAAAAAAACTCTTTTTTGATCAAATAAATATTTTCAATTAAAATAATTATCCTTTTTAATTTCATAAAAAGTAAATACATTATAATTTTAATTTATCTATTTTAATATACTTAATTACGGATATACCTCACATGAGATGTAAGCGTATGATTTTCTTAATTTATTAAAAAAATAAAAATTTAAATGCATAAGGTGTATTTAAAATTAAATCATATTATAAAAACGTTTAGTATCATTAACACAAAAAAATATAGAAAGAAATGAATATTTTTACCTCTTTGATTTCATAGATGACAGAGAATAATGTGGTACTTGTTGTACCACAGAGGGCAAAAACAACAAGAATCTGCAGTTTATTAGGAACAACTACCGATCAAGAAGATAACTAGCACGTATACACATCTTCTAGGAGTTAAAACGTGCTACCAAGGTTGGGTAATGGTGTTTACTATATATAGTTGAGGGGTCTATATCTATATCCAGATATTTGTTGTAGTCAACCAGAGAACATTCCTATAATTAATAGGGAATATACTAAATCAAATATAAACAGATAAATTAAATTTAAAAAAACTATTGTAGTCAAGCAAATATGGAGCAATTAAATTAAGAATTAAAATGACAAATTTAAAATGGGTTAATAAATTAAGAATTAAATAATATCTATGACAAATTAGATATGGATAAATAAAATAAAAATAATTAATCCTCTCTGATAGACTATGTAATAGTCTATGTAAATATTGTAAATATTCTCTTCCTTATGTATAGTAATTAGGTCCTATAATTTAGCCTAGTATCACTCTGATAGTGAGATACCTACTTTGTATATAATGACTTTCATACATCAATACAATCACGGATTGATTTCCTATATGGTATCAGACTAGGTTTCTCCGAAAAACCCTAGCATCCTAAACCCTAGCCGTCCACCTCTCTCTTCTCTCCTAACCCTAGCCGTAGCCGCCACCCCTTTCCTCCTCCCTCTTCTCTCTTCAATGGCTGACAACAAAAATTTCCATTCTGCTTTAACCGTCACGAATGTGAAATCTTTAATCCCAATCACTCTAGACATGGAAATCGGCCATTATCACGAATGGGTGACACTATTCAAAGTTCTAGCCCGCGTCCACTCCGTACTTGAACACATCATACCACCAACTGACACCACTGAACTCACCGCGTACAACGCAACAAAGACGGCTAACCATCCGCTCTGGAAACGGCTAGATGCGGTGGTCCTTCAATGGATATACGCTACCGTATCCCATGATATTCTTACCTCTATTCTTGTGGCGGATGATGTTGGAGAGAAGGCTTCGAATCGAGTTGCTCAACTTTTCCAAGCCTTCTCTGCAACATCATCCGCCACGAGAATAGAGGTAAGAATATCATGGGATACGGTAGCGTATATCCTTTGAAGGACCACCGCATCTAGCCGTTTCCAGAGCGGAAGGTTAGCCGCCTTTGCACTCAAGGGCAGCGTACCTTGAAACTGAATTCACCACCACAAAAATGGCCGACTTCGGCTCGGTTATGACCTATTATAATAGGCTCAAGTCTCTCGCGGATCAGCTTGCCAACGTGGGGTCGCCGGTGTCCGACCAACGTATGGTCTTGCGCCTCCTTGCAGGCTTACCGGAGACATATGCACACTTTGTCACCACCATCCAGCAGAAGGATGTGCTGCCCTCTTTCTCTGAAGTGTGCTCCAGACTCAAGCTCGAAGACGCAGCAGCCAAGGAACGTGCCCGCGATTCCAGTCCCGCGGCTCTACTTGTTGATAATGATACTCCCTCCCCGCCACTTGGCGGCAACAATAATTCAACTAACCGTCGTGATAATAATCGTGGCAGGAATTCTAACAGGAACAAGGGAAAGGGGAACAACAACAACAACAACCGCGGGAAATCCGGCCGCGGCGGCGGCGGACACACCAGCAATGGCCAGTGGCCGACGGGACAGCCACCCACAAGGGGCTACTACTGGCTTGCCTGGCCGCCCCAGCAGTGGCCAATGCCCCCCTGCCCGTATCCGACAAGACAGTGGCAGCAGCGTCCCACCACACCGCGGCCCGGCAGCGGCATTCTCGGTGCGGGTCCACGACATTAGCAGGCCTATTCCATGCATGGTCCGACCTATTCTGGGTACACTCCGACAGATGTGGAGGCAGCCATGCACACTCTGTCCATGCATCAACCGGATGATAATTGGTACATGGACACCGAAGCGACTTCCCACATGACTGCCAACTCAGGTACTCTCACGTCTTATTTTAATTTGAGCAATAATTCTGGAATCATTGTTCGTAATGGTAGCACTATTCCAATTCGAGGCTATGGTCATACATCCCTACCCCCACCTAATCCTCAATTACGTCTCCGAAATGTCTTGCATGCCCCAAAACTCATCAAAAACTTTATTTCTGTTGAGTTTGATCCTCTTGGGTTTTCTGTGAAGGATTTACCGACGGCGAGCCGCCTAATGAGATGTGAGAGCACCGGGGAATTGTATCCTATCATTGCCACAAAATGGACCACTCCACCATCCACCTTCATTGCCGCATCACCTAGCTTGTGGCATTCCCAACTCGGCCATCCGGGAAATGCTATCCTTAGTTCTCTTCGTAGTAATGCCTTAATTGAATGTAATAGGGCCCGAACTTCTTTTTGTACCTCTTGTCCTTTGGGGAAATATGTTAAATTTCCATTTTATGATTCATTGTCATTTACTACTATGCCATTTGATATCATTCATAGTGATTTATGGACCTCTCCTGTTTTAAGTTCTAATGGGCACCGCTATTATGTTTTCTTTCTTGATGATTATAGTAATTTTCTTTGGACTTTTCCAATCTCTACCAAGTCCCAAGTCTATTCCACTTTTCTATCTTTTAAGGCATTAATACAGACTCAATTCGAAAGAGACATTAAAAACATTCAATGTGATAATGGGCGGGAGTTCACCAATGGGCATTTTCAATCTTTTTGCGCCTCAAATGGTTTAAATTTCCGATTTTCTTGTCCCCATACCTCTCCTCAAAACGGAAAAGCGGAAAGAAAAATTAAATCCATTAACAACATAGTGCGCACTCTTCTTGTCCACTCTTCCATGCCCCCCTCTTTTTGGCATCATGCTCTCCAAATGACCATATACCTCCTTAATGTACTTCCCACCAAAGTCCTTGGGTATAAATGACCAACGCAAGTTCTCTATCAACGAACCCCCTCCTATTCTCATCTCCGGGTTTTTGGGTGTCTATGCTATCCACTTTTCCCATCTACAACTATTCATAAGTTACAAGCAAGATCCACCCCGTGTGTATTTTTGGGCTATCCGTTGAATCATAGAGGATATAAAGTTATGATTTATCCACCAACAAAATCATCATCTCAAGGCATGTCATCTTTGAGGAAACTCAATTTCCCTTCTCCAAATTGCACTCACCAACCCCAACTTATGATTTTTTAGACCATGGGATTTCTCCATATACCCTGCATTTTCTATCACAGCCTCCTCCACCCGTCGTTCCCTCGGTCCAACCCCTCCCCCCCACTGCCGAACAACCCCTCCCCCCCACTGCTCCACCCGTGACTGCCCAGCAGCCCTCTCCCCCACTGCCCAGCGGTCCAACCCCACGGTCACTGCCCCACAGCCCCTACCCCCCACTGCCCCACCCGTGACTGCCCAGCAGCCCACCCGCATGGTCATTAGAAGCCAACATGGGATTTTTAAGCCCAAACAACCGTTCAACTTAAATACTTCTAGCACTCCTTCCATCTCGCCTATCCCACGAAATCCTGTCAGTGCTCTAAATGACCACAATTGGAAAGCTGCCATGGTTGATGAATATAATGCTCTAATTAATAATAAGCGGTGGGAGTTGGTTCCACGTCCCACTGATGTGAATCTTATTCGTTCTATGTGGATTTTTCGTCATAAAAAGAAATCTGATGGTTCTTTTGAGAGGCACAAAGCCCGTCTTATCTGTGATGGCAGGTCTCAACAGGTTGGAGTTGACTGCGACGAGACTTTCAGTCCGGTTGTCAAACCGGCTACTATTCGCGCTGTCTTGAGCATTGCACTTGCACACTCTTGGCCCATTCATCAGTTGGACGTCAAGAATGCTTTCCTAAACGGTAATCTTAATGAGATTGTTTATATGCATCAGCCTATTGGGTTTAAGGATCCAAAGCATCCACATCATGTCTGTCTCTTGAAGAAATCGTTGTACGGACTTAAGCAAGCTCCCCGTGCATGGTTCCAACGCTTTGCAGACTATGTCTCCACTATTGGTTTTTCACATAGCCGATCTGATCACTCTCTCTTTATTTATTGTCGAGGTTCTGAAATTGCTTACATTATGCTATATGTTGATGATATTATTCTCACAGCTTCCTCAGATGCTCTCAGAAAATCCATCATGTCTCTGCTTAGTGCCGAATTTGCTATGATGGATTTGAGCCCTCTAAGCTATTTTCTGGGTATCGCTATTACCCGGACTTCACACGGCATGTTTCTCTCTCAGAAAAATTATGCAGCAGATATTATAGAGCGTGCGGGCATGATTGCCTGTAAGCCAAGTCAGACACCGGTCGACACCAAAGCCAAACTTGGTGCCACGGCCGGGCCTCCTTGCGATGATCCCACCCAATATCGTAAGTTGGCCGGCGCGTTGCAGTACCTTACATTCACAAGACCAGACATCTCCTATGCGGTTCAACAAGTATGCCTTCACATGCATTGTCACGCCTCGAACTATGGCCTGGACGTAACACGGCACTCGGTGCCTAACTGCCTGTGACCGAGCGAACCACATGGCTTGCTGAATCATCATGATACATAACATAAGCGGAATATAACGTGAATGCATGATGAGCCTTTATAACACGTAGTATGTCATAATACTTAATAAAAATACTTGTTTAAACATGAGTGCGGAAATAACATGAATGAGCCAAAATGGCTATACGACTCCGAATGTCTAACATAACATAACTGACTTGTCTAGTCTATGAAACTTCTATCATGAGTATGACTAGAAGACATACTTACTAGGACAAGGCCCCCAGCATACCTTAGATGCATAACTAATCATAAACCAAAAGTTAACTAAACCCCGAATGAGATGGGGCTCACCAATAAGCTGATACGAATGCTGTCCTACTGAGCAGATGTGTCGTCCTGTATATCAGTACCTGCATCGTGAAATGCAGGCCCCCGGGCAAAAAAAAGGGGACGTCAGCACATTGAATGTACTGGTATGTAAAGCAACTGAAAGAAATAAAATGGGACATGGAATAACATGATAAGAACTGAAACCTGGTCATGAACATGAATACATATATATGTATATAAAACATGGTTAAAATATCATAAGTAGGGAGAGCAATAACTTATAACCGATCCATGGTCTGGTGCTTGCGTCCCGCCAGCAGAACACTCAGTCCTTGCCAGGGAACATGAGATTTGATAAAATATGAAAGGATCCAGTCATTATGAGAGATCGTCCGGGACATGGGTGGAGCGATCCTCATCCTACGGTGGCTACGTAGTTTCAGGCTATCTGAAGCCCTCTTCGGTAATTAATGCAACTCCCAAAACATGAACATGTAAAATAGTGGCACTTGCTGCCTGGTATATCATGAATCATAACTTTCTTGTACATGGTTTTCATGAATCATAACTTGCTTGTATAGTTTCATAAGATAACTTGTCATAGTCTTGCAAAACATGTTTTTGGTTCATGAGTAATAACAATAGTTCATAATCATATATATGTAATTGACTTGAAAACATGTTTGTAACTTGCAAAATAAAATCATAAAGTTTCATATGAACATAATGGGAACACATGAGGAAGAATTCATGATTCATGGATTAAGCTAGGGTTCCTAAAAATCGTAATGGAAGATTAGGAATACAACAACGAATATAGATCCAAAATTCATGTACATAAATACGGGCTACCAATATGTTGGGTTTAATGCCCTAAGATTTGAACTTCATGAATATCAAGGAAACGAAGCATGGGAAAGAACATAGAGATTCCCACATGTGGATGGAAGTTCTACATACCTTAGTTGCTCCAAAACTTGAATTAAAGACTTGGATTTTGGAGAAGATTTCCTAAATCTTGTTTCTTGAATCTTGAGATGGGTTTTCTTGAAAACCCTAGATTAGAAATGATGATTTGTTATTTAGATTACAAGGATATATGTTAGAATTGAGTTGGAATAATTAGAGTGGACTTACCTTGGTGTTCTTGATGTTGGAGGAGAGTAGGAGGTCGTTCTAGGGTTTGAAGGAATGAAAAATAATTAGTTGAACTGACATGGATGAATATATACTGTCCTGTGAAATTGCAATTTACGACCTGAACAGTGCTGGTCGTATTTTCAGTTTACGGGTCGTAAACTGCAATACGGGCCGTATTTTGCAATACGGACTACACTGCGTCTCTTCAGTAAAATGGTCATAACTCTTTTCACAGATGTCCGTTTAACCCCCGTAGGATACCGTTGGAAAGGTATTTCAATGTCCTACAACTTTCATCAAGGAAGTTTTCCCAAATTCCAAGCACGTTTGCAAATACGGGCCGTAAAGTAAAATACGGTCCGTATTTAACCATATGACCTCAAAATGTCAAATTCCAGAATGTTCAGAAATTCTTGGTTTCAGTTTACGGGCACTGTTCATGGTCGTAAATTGAAATACGACCACTGTTCATGGGCGTAAACCACCATATCACAACTGAATAGAAAAATTTCAATTCCCACATTCTTTATCTGATGTTCTAAGTCTGGGATCGTGGTCAAAACTTTCGTTAAAGGTACGGGGTGTTACAATATCTCCCCCTTGGGATCATTCGTCCTCGAATGATGGGTCATGGTTAAGGATATGGATGGACATGGCTTGAATACATGGACTTGAAGAAACATGACATGGAACATGGAAAACTGAGATGACATAGTTTCATGAAAACATGAGTGCTAAAACGTGAGACATGAATAGAGAATACATGAACTTGAACGTGAAACGTGAGGCATGAATACATAAGGGACACATGGATACATAAGGGACATTATAACTCTTCTCCAAAATGTCATTAAGCCATCATTAATTCGATACTTGTAATTTTTGCCAGACACACAACATATACCTTGCTTTCCTTAACAACTTTCGTCTCTTACCTCAAATGTCTTTGAAATCTCATTTAGAATCATTAAGTATTAATTCTTACTCGTCAACATATCGTATACTTCATACCATATGTGGTTCCATTCGCGGTACGCTAACGGGGAAATTTTCAAGGTGTAACATTCTCCCCCCTTTTTTGGAGCATTTGTCCTCGAATGTTAAACATTCGGGATTCTACAAAAATTTCGCCAGAGTTTCCACTGTAATATGGCACTATCAACCTGTCACAACAACCCATAATATCATTACCTCACAGGGCTACATCACAATAGCACTATAAATTGGCCACACACGACCAAAAACATGAAAAGAAAGCTTACATACCTCAAAATCTTGGTGCTTCATCATAAATCTCTTCTGCGGGCTGAAACAAGTGCGGGTACTTGGATTTCATATCCTCCTCGGCTTCCCATGTAGCTTCCTCAACTTTCTGACTCCTCCACAGGACTTTTACTGAGGCTACTTCCTTAGTTCTCAACTTGCGAACTTGACGATCCAGAATGGCTACGGGGATCTCCTCATAAGTCAACCCATCCTTAACTGTTATAGTATCAATAGAAATAACTAACGATGGGTCTCCTACACACTTCCTCAACATGGACACATGAATACGGGATGTACAGCAGCCAAGTCTTGTGGCAACTCAAGTTCATAAGCCACTAGACCGACTTTTCGTAGAATCCTGTAAGGTCCAATATATCTGGGACTTAGCTTCCCTTTCTTGCCAAATCTCATAACACCTTTCATGGGTGAGACTTTAAGGAACACCCAATCATCAACTGAAAATTCTAAATCCCTTCGTCTCACATCTGTATAAGACTTCTGGCGACTCTGAGCTGTTTTCAAACGCTACTGTATTAATTTGACTTTCTCCATAGCCTGATAAACCAAATCTGGTCCTAACAACTCTGCTTCACCTACTTCGAACCAACCAATTGGTGATCTGCACCTTCGCCCATACAGAGCTTCAAATGGTGCCATCCCAATACTAGCATGATAATGATAACGTCCAAATCCACCCTATTAATTAGAATGGGCACGGTCGTATGCAAATATATTTTACCCAACTATGAGTCGGGGTCGATCCCACAGGGAATACAATGAAGAAATATACTCGATAAGTGTAACACCTGACTATTAGTCTATATTTCAAGAGAAAAGGAAATATAATAAAAGTTTGATTGTTGGTTGTTCATTAAAGACTGAGAATGATTATAGAATGTAAACAATTGGTAAACGGGACTAAGGTTGTGGTTCCAATAGAGAGTAATGCGTTTGGGTATCAATTCAACTTATTTATTTGCCTAGGTGCATTAAGCCAAAGGTTACGCGATTCTTGCCAAAAGTTTTCCAACCAAATCAGCAAATTTCATCCTAAGCTTTTCCAAGCCCTAGGATGTTTTATAAGAAAGCACCCATGTAGCCTCAACTAGCTTTCCTATTCCTAGCTCAAGCTATTAGATGGATTTAATGACCCACATTGTTGCTATTAACTCTTTTCCTAACCTCTACTTTCTTTTCCAAGCAAAGTAATGGTGTTAAGGCACAAGTAATGTTGTACACCATCACAAGACATTTATGCTTGAAGAGTTAATAGAAAACACCATTAGCATATAAATATAGTATGAATACGAAACCCAATCACATAACTAGCACATTGGATACCACAACCTTAGCTGAAATATTAGCTACTAATATTCATTAAAAGTAAATCAATCAAGTAAAATGTATTCATAAAGCTTACAAAAGTGTTGGATGAAGAAGATGACAAAGCTAAAAGAAATCTCTTAAGTGCTTCAACACCCAACAGTAAATGACTTCACAAGAGTCTATGCCAAAAACTGCAGGATAAAATAAACCAAAACCCTAGTAAATCTATTTATAGCATGTCCAAAACGGGAACAATTTCCAGACAAAATTGCCCCTGCGCATAGGGTGCGATTCGCACCTAGCGTCGCATGTTCGACCCGCGAATCGCGGATTTCACCAGACCATCGCAGGTGTCGCCTCTTCAGATAATTGTTGGGCACCATCCGCGACACAGTCCGCGATTCGCATGTTACACCTGCGACTCGCACATGGTGTCGCAGGTGGTGTCTCCTGTGGTGTCCTCTTTGATCCTCTCTGTCAACAAGTGCTGCACCGTCTGCGATTCGCATGTTACACCTGCGACTCGCAGGTGGTGTCGCAGGTGGTGTCACCTGTGGTGTCTTCTTTGATCCTCTCTGTCAACAAGTGCTGCACCACCTGCGATTCGCGTGTGGTACCTGCGAATCGCAGGTCGTGCCATTGTTCAGTTCTGCTGGGTTTTTGCTTCAGTTTGCTTCGTTTTGCTTCAAGTTGCTTCCGGCACATGTTATTCTACAAATTGACACAAAAACACGAGAAACGACATCAAAAGCACTTGGGGATTTGCAAAAGACTAAGTAATTGGCATCGAATGAGCCGTAATTTCACGACTGATCAACACCCCCAAACTTAAACTTTTGCTTGTCCTCAAGCATTTAAAACAGAACTACCATATATGCCAATTTCTAAGTACTACAATGATGTCACATGGTTGCAACGGCGCCATTTTTGATAACGTCCAAATACACTCCTCAAAGAGAAAGTGTACACGGTCGTATGCAATATATTTACCCAACTATGAGTCGGGGTCGATCCCACAGGGAACAATATGCTAGGCGATTAAGAAAGTAAGGAACTTTCACCAACTACGCTAAAGCCAAACGATAGATAATATTTTGGTTTTTGTTTGAGAAAATTATAACTAATGCGGAAATGTAAACTAACCTAGAAAGCGAGTAAAATGATCAATGGCCACAAGCATGGATAATAGGAGATTACACTCAAGTAACGATCCAACGTATTTTACGATTTTACAACTAAGAGCGGATTTGTGTTGATAGATAATGATATCTAAAATCTCATTGAAAGTCTTCCAACCAAATCAATGAATTTCACTCTAAGCTTTTCCAAGCCTTAGAGTGTGATATTAGGTACAATCAATTTAACCTCAAGTAACTATCCTCTTCCGAGCTCAAGTTATTAGATGAGTTTAATGACTCAAATTCTTGTTAATTAATCTTTCCCAACCTAGATTTCCTCTTCCAAGCTCAATCTAAGTAAATGGGTGAGTCCTAGGGTTAGCTACTCCCTTTGGAAACATTCAAGAATGAGATTAATTAAATCAACAAAGACCCACTTCAATAGCAATAAAAATCATTCAATACATAAGCAAAACAAGAGTTTCAATCCAAACTTTAATCAAGAATAGTTTCACAATCAAGATTCAAGTAATGGAATAAATACTACACACTTAGATATGCAATACAAAACAAGGAATTGAAGAAAGGATTAAGAAATATCTCATTGAAGTGCTTCCAATCTTCTCCTCCAATATTGTAGAAAAACCCTAGCCTCCAAAACTTGCAAAATGACCAAAGATGAAAATGATATGCCCCAAATCTCTCTTTTGTAGCTGCCCTCTATTTTTCCAAGTCCAAAAAATGTCAAAATCTGCCCCCATATTTCTGTTTTTGCAATTCTGCCCGTTTTTGCAAAACTGTCCACTTTTGACAGTTTTGCAAATCTGTCCCGTTTTTGCAAAACTGTCCAGTTTTGACAGTTTTGCAAAATGGTCCAGTTTGGTCTCTTTTTGACTTTCTTTTCACTTGGTTTCTTTCGATCACTCATTTCAGCTACTTGGCTTGTTTTGCTCTATTTTGTTCCATTTTGGTCCATTTTGATCTATTTTGCTCTTTTATGCTCTCCGGGCATCTTTTCCTACAAAACAACATAAAAACACAAAAAGTAACAACAAAAGTGCTTAAGGAGTCACAAAAGCTTAAGGAATTAGCGTCGAATATCGCGTAATTTCACGACTCATCAACACCCCCAACTTAAAGTCTTTGCTTGTCCTCAAGCAAACTAAAACAAAAATCTCAATGAGGATCCATTTTAAGCACAAAAACATGACTTTGGTTGGTACCAACAATTAGGCTACAAGCATGTGAAGCTTCAACCAAATAACTCCCTCATTCAAAATACAATTTCAAGAATGCAATAGAGATATAAAACTATCAAGCAACAACACTCAAGTCTCAATAAGTGACTCAAAACTACTAGCTTACTAGATATGCTCAGTTGACTTAACTTTGGATTTTTCAACATCACCAATCTATCGTAATCCATATGCCCTCACAAGAAAGAAAGTCCCAAAATCACTGTATTCACAACAACAACACAAGGGACAATTACACAAAGTCACTCACACTCAACAAAAAAAATTCTAGTGCTAACAAATACCACCCCCAAACTTATGCGTTTTAGCCTATTGTAGCGTGTTCGATTTGCTTAGGGAGATAGGGTGCTAAAAGGTGGATAAACAAGGGTAAAAGGAATGGGGCTTGTCACATGGTTGTAATGAAAGAAAGTAAAAACAAAGTTACGGCTCAAAAATGGGTTAACTAGGATATCAATGCAATGGGTAGGAGTTTTTTTAGGTTTAGTGGCGGTCCAAGGAGAGCCTAATATCCTTTTTCAAACAAGTGTAGTTCAGTATTTCGCCTTGAGATACTTTCCGGGCACATGGCACATGGATTACTTTGCTAACTTCTAACTACTCCTCAACCCATCATTCTAGATTTGCAAAACATTTGTGTGTCACCAAATGAGTCATGTTAGTGTTATTCCCCCCTTCTGAGTACATATGCAAGAATTTTGGGAGGGGTGTTATCAAAATACGACGGAAAGGCGAAACAAGAAAAATTTATAAACTGATCAACCATCACTATTATACTTGGCAATGACAAAGTACAAGTGTACAAACTTAAACATGAGCTATCCTAAAACAATAAAAACAAACATATGCCGCATGAGTTGTCCTACCCCCAACAAAAGGAAGATGCAGTGTCCCCAATGCATCAAATGTAGTACAAGGGATGAGTAACTCACGATGGACGCCTGGCGTCCGATGGTGTCTGATCAGCAGGGAGGACCTCCAACGGATGTACGATCAATGGGAGCGGTGCATCATCACCCTCCTGCCCGGGTGTTAGTATCTCAGGCCCCACAGACGGGGGCAATGGTGTATCAGCTGGAGGAGCGGTGGATGAACTGGCCTCACCCGCCCTCGGGGGTCGAGATGCCACCCTGGATTTCCTGCTTGCCTCTAGGGACTACTGCATCGCCACATATGTGTCAATCTCATCCTCAGCGATACCAGCAGCCCGGGCGGAAGTACGTGCCTCCTCAACAACTGGGTCAACCTTCAGCTCCTCATCAAACTCTTCATCACTTTCTTCTTCCTCAGTGTCTTCTTCCTCCCCAGTTGGCTCCACCACTCCTTTTCCCGAAGGCATGGCAGGCGCTGTGGGCCCAGTGGGGAATAAGGAGGCACCGGAAGGTAGAATGGGTGCACTGAGCTCAATGTCGGGGACCTGTAATACTCGAATGTCCTCCTTAACCTTAGCTAGGTCCGCCCGAATGGCCGAAAGGCCGCCTACACTGCCCCCCTCAATCTGCTCCAACCGACGAACAATGCGGCGAACATGCTCCTTAATTTTGTCCTGCTCCGCCCTAATATGTGTGATTGCCTGAGTGTAGGGTGCCATGGCTGCCTCAATAGCCTCTTTCACAAAATTGGGAAGCCTCTAAACCAACCAATTAACTTTAGCATCTGCTGCCCGGAGTACTCGCATACCGTCGGTAGACACTCCACGGGCTGCTGTGGTGGATGGCGGAACTGTGTCAGTGGGAACTGAAGTGGAAGAACTTGGAGGGTCAGACCTCGGTACTTGAGGGGCAGTAGTGGGAGCTGTCTCCTCACCATCGGTGGCCAAGTCTTCAGGCTCAAGAATATGAGCATCAAGTGTTGTTCCCGAAGCTCTCGGCTCTGTGCTCACCCGCTTTCTCTTCCTAGTCCCCGGTTCTAATTTGGTGTAATCAATCATTTGATCAGCCGTTAAATTCCTGTCCACTCGAGGAATATCACGAACCTCTTTCCGGCGGCACAATGTAGTGATCAAACAAGGAAAAGGGAGTGATGTGTTCTTTTGAGTGGACCGATTCTTGATCTCGTCTCGGATAATTACCCCCACATCGACAAGGTACCCGGACATGAGTGAAGCAATGAGAATACACTTGTCAATAGGTATGTCAGTGCTATGCTTGGACGGACTCACCCGCGATGATACTAAGGATAACCAAAATTTGGCTTCGCGGTTGAAAGTGTTCTTCTCAATCGGGACAGATGGATCCAGCCATGGTGGAGTCCCTGTGGCAATCACTGAAGCTACCCACTCGCGTTGCTCCTCCGGGTTTTCCATCTTCAATTCATATTCAGAACTAACCGGAGGCCAACCTTCAACAGGGTCTGTTTCGCTGCGTTGCTCATATAAGATCGATGTTATGGTATCGGCAGCACAATCAATCTCCTTTCCCCGAACCGGAACCCAACAGAGGTGCTCCAAGTTTTTCTTTGGTGTGCGGCACGTCCTCTTTGCATTTAATGTGGCTGCATAAGCTGCATAGAATTCCATTACCAGGGCCGGGCAGTATTCAGCAGGCTGCATGAAGTAGGTCCATCGCAAGGCCTCAAGCTTGCGAATGATGCCCGGGCATTGATCTTGCAGCCCCTGTAGAGTGACCCTCTTTTCGACAATGAGGCCCCGGACTGGATTCCCCTCAGACTTAATTGTATTCCAAGTCTTATACAGCTCCCTGGATCCAGGCACGGTGAATTGTTGCTCCATTGCCTCTCTTCGCTGACCTCTAGTGACGGCATCCTCGGGCTCAGGAGAGGAAGCCCCATGGGTCCCCTCTTCAGACTGGGGGACGGGATCAGCCGGTGCCTTTTCTTTTCTCCTAGAGGTGGAGGTTTTTCGTGTTGCTCGTCTTCCTCCACTTTGAGGTTGATTTGATCGAACCATCCTGCACAACATACAAAAATATACCCATTATTTACTGGCATGTTTACAAAAACAAAACATTGAAGGATGGCACCACCCGCGAAACCTCACATGCGAGTCGCATGGTTTACCTGCGACTCGCGTATTGTGTCGCGGATGATGCCAGTAAACATGTTCTTTACTGTCAACACCTGCGACATAATGTGCGATTCGCATGTTCGCGGATTATGCTCGCAGGTGAGACAGTTCCCTTTTTTTTTTTTTTTTTTTTTTTTTTTAAATTACGCAACACAGCTGCACACACACAAGAGCATATTTACGTAACTTTCTCCCTTAAGCGCATTGTCACCCCGTCCATCATTGGGAAAATCTATTCCATTACTCGCACCTATGTTTGATGGTTGTTCCTCACAAACGACAATGACATTTTGTGACTCAAAAGGTATCACGGGTCCTATTTTACAGGTAATGATTTTGGGCGACTGATCATATTTCCACAAAATTTAAACACTCACATAGTCTTTTAGGCATTTCGTCAAACACGTGGTGAGAGTGCGTCACTATTAGTTCTTACCACAAATGGGTACCCCAGAATTCCCTAGTCGCTATCTAATTTAGCATCAACAATCACTTCCTAGAAGGACTACACAAGCATGGGTACTCAAGACTTCCCCATTGTTCATCAATTTCCAAACAACCCATTTAACACATAAGATAAATCTACCCAATTAACTAATTACAACAAGTGGTATGGCATGATAATGACATGTAATTGAGTAATTAGTAGATACCATCTGTCGAGAAGAGAAAAGTCCAACATACCTTGAGAGTAAATGAAAGTAGAAAACCTTGAACTCCTTTGTTTTTTTTTTTTTTTTTTAAATAAAAGGGAAGTTAGGGTTTTGATCTGTGATTAAGGATGCTTGAAGTGAAATGGGGATTATAGGAGGACTTAAGGAGAAGGGAGAGACCAAGAGTAAGATTATAACTGATAAGAACAGCCGTTACCTTCTTTTATTTCAAAGAAACTGAACCGCGTCGGGTCGGGTCGGGTCGACCCGCGACTTTTCACTTACCTGCACAACATGCGACTCGCGTATTATGTCGCATGTTTAACATGCGAGTCGCATGTTGTGTCGTTCCTTCGCGGATGCTGACAGAGAGTTCAGCTTTCATGGGCTGCATTTGGCACCACCTGCGATTCGCGGATGAAAATCGCGGACATGACACGCGAATCGCAGATGATGTCGCATGTCATGCCAATTGGCATTTTTCGCAATATTCTTCTTTGTATGCACATTTTATTCCTACACACTTGGACACACTTCAAAACATCATAAAAGTAAGAACAATAAACACATGAACATAAAACTTGGGTTGCCTCCCAAGAAGCGCTTGATTTTACGTCGCAGCACGACGTTGGTACCTGTTTAACCCTTTTATGGCTCGTTGAGGATGAAGACCTCGATAATCTTTGCTTCATTCTGAGATCCCCAGTAATGTTTCACCCTTTGCCCATTCACTTTGATTTTGTTACCACTTGGGCAAACAAGTTCAATTGCTCCAGATGGGAACACTTGTGTGATTTCAAACGGGCCGGACCATTTGGACTTCAACTTTCCGGGAAACAACCGGAGCCTGGAGTTGAACAGCAATACCCGATCTCCGATGCTGAACTCTCTTTGCAAGATCTTTTTGTCATGGAAGTGTTTCATGCGGGCCTTGTAGAGTGACGAACTCGCATATGCCTTAAGTCGAAATTCATCGAGTTCGTTAATCTGCTCCAACCTCAAGTTTGAGGCATCACCCCATTCTAGATTCAACTTTTTCAAAGCCCACAATGCCTTATGTTCGAGTTCCACCGGAAGATGACAAGCTTTTCCAAATACCAGTTGATATGGAGACATGCCAATTGGTATCTTGTAGGCTGTTCGGTATGCCCATAGAGCGTCATCCAATTTCCTTGACCAATCAGTCCGGTTAGCATTCACTGTTTTGGAAAGGATGCTCTTAATTTCTCTATTTGAGACCTCAACTTGGCCACTTGTTTGGGGATGATACGGAGTGGCAACTTTATGCTTAACCCCATACTTCTCAAGAAGAGTCTTGAACAATCTATTGCAGAAATGAGAGCCTCCATCACTAATGATTGCTCTTGGAGTTCCGAACCTTGAGAAGATCACCCTCTTCAAAAATGCAGTGACACTTCTTCCTTCATTGTTGGGGAGTGCGACGGCTTCCACCCATTTGGATACGTAGTCTACTGCCACCAGAATGTACTTGTTGTTGTAGGAGCTTACAAATGGACCCATAAAATCAATGCCCCATACGTCGAACAATTCAACTTCTAGAATTGGTGTCATTAGTAGCTCATGCCTTCTTGCTATGCCCCCATGTCTTTGACATTGATTACAAGCTTTCACAAAGTCATGAGCATCTTGATGGATTGTCGGCCAATAAAACCCACTTTGAAAAACCTTAGCAGCCGTTCTTGAGCTACTATGATGTCCACCAACCGGTGATGAGTGACAAGCTTCGATGATGGGCATCATTTCTACTTCGGGTATGCACCTCCTTATGATGTTGTCGGCGCAAACCCTGAATAGATATGGCTCGTCCCAATAGAATTTCCGGGCATCACTCAAAAACTTCTTCTTTTGGTGGAAGTTCAAATCCATTGGCATGATGTCACTTGCATGGAAGTTAGCAAAATCGGCATACCAAGGGATCATGTCATGCGACCCCGCCATTACCTGCTCATCCGGGAATGACTCATTGATTTCTAGGCCATCCAATGGACGCCCACCCTCTTCAAGACGAGACAAGTGATCCGCCACTTGATTTTCACACCCTTTTCTATCTTTGACTTCAAAGTCAAACTCTTGCAAAAGAAGGACCCAACGTATCAACCTCGGTTTTGCGTCCTTCTTTGTCATGAGGTAACGTAGGGCTGCATGATCGGTGTGAACAATCACATGAGTGCCCAAAAGATAAGCCCGGAACTTCTCGAAAGCAAATACAATAGCCAGCAACTCTTGTTCTGTGACAGTGTAATTCATTTGGGCACTGTTCAGAGTCTTGCTTGCATAGTAAATTGGGTGAAATATCTTATCACGCTTCTGGCCAAGAACAGCCCCCATGGCAAAGCCACTTGCATCACACATAAGCTCAAAGGGTTGAGACCAGTCCGGGGCAATGATGATAGGAGCCGATGTGAGTCTCTCTTTCAGAGCCTCAAATGCCTTCAAGCAAGCATCATCAAATACAAATTTCGACTCCTTCTCCAACAACTTGCATAACGGGTTGGCTATTTTTGAGAAATCCTTGACAAATCTTCTATAAAACCCAGCATGCCCAAGGAAGCTACGAACACCTTTAACGGAAATTGGAGGAGGAAGCTTAACAATAACCTCAATTTTAACTTGATCGACTTCAAGCCCCTTTTCCGAAATCTTGTGCCCCAAGACGATGCCTTCTCTAACCATGAAGAGGCACTTCTCCCAATTCAGAACCAAATTTGTCTCTTCACATCGTTTCAATACTTGGGCAAGATTCTGCAAGCATTCATCAAAGGAATCCCCAACTACGGAAAAGTCATCCATGAAGATTTCAATGGACTCCTCAACCATATCGGAGAAAATAGACATCATGCAACGTTGAAATGTTGCGGGTGCATTGCATAACCCAAAAGGCATTCTCTTGAAAGCAAAAGTCCCATAAGGACAAGTGAAGGTAGTTTTCTCTTGGTCCTCGGGGGCAATGGTGATCTGGTTGTACCCGGAATACCCATCAAGGAAGCAATAATAATCTCTACCCGCAAGCCTATCAAGCATTTGATCCATGAATGGCATTGGGAAGTGATCCTTTTTGGTCCACTTATTCAGCTTCCAATAATCCATGCAAACACGCCATCCGGTAACCTTGCGAGTGGGAATAAACTCATTTTTATCATTTGCAACCACGGTGATCCCACATTTTTTTGGTACGCATTGAACCGGACTCACCCATGAGCTATCCGAAATGGGGTACACAACCCCGGCATCTAACCACTTGATTATCTCAACTTTTACGACCTCTTGCATGGGAGGATTTAACCTCCTTTGATGTTCAACGCTTGGCTCACAGTCTTCGTCAAGCTGAATTTTATGTGTACAAATACCGGGTGGAATCCCTTGAATATCCGCAATGCTCCACCCAATAGCTTTTTTGTATCTTCTCAAGATCACCATCAACCTCTCTCTTTGCTCATCCGTCAACCGGGCAGAAATAATCACAGGCAATGTGTTGTTGAGTCCAAGAAACTCATACCTCAAATGTGAAGGAAGAGGTTTGAGTTCCAAAGTAGGAGGCTCAATAATTGAAGGTTTTGCAGGAGGAGCTGCTCGGTTTTCCATGTCAAGATCGAGTTTCTTTGGATTGAGGTGATAAGACCCCGTTCCAATCAGTGCATTGACCATCTCCTCAAATTCTTTTTCGTCATCCCATTCATAATTCATTATCACCGCCGCCAACATATCACCTATATGCTCTTGTTCTATGGTTGTCTCCATTGCTTCATCAATTGTGTCAATAACCGACACAACACTCATATCCGCCGGTTGTTTCATTGACTTGCAAATATGGAAAGTGATCTCTTCATCATTCATTCTAAATTTCAGATCACCTCTTTCCACATCCACTAGGGCACGCCCTGTGGCTAAGAATGGTCTTCCCAAGATAATGGGAACTTCAAAGTCAACTTCACAATCCAAGATCACAAAATCGGCCGGAAAAATAAATTTATCCACCCTTACAAGCACATCATAAAGAATACCAATGGGCCTCTTTACGGTTCTATCCGCCATAAGTAATCTCATCGTGGTAGGACGGGGGGTGCCCAATCCCAACTTGTTGAATATAGAAAGCGGCATCAAATTGATGCTTGCTCCAAGATCACATAAAGCTTTAGCAAACTTGTAATTACCGATGGTGCATGGAATTGTGAATGCTCCGGGATCTTCTTTTTTGTGCACCAAAGCTTTGGTGACGATTGGGCTACAATGATGAGTGCCCCCCAATGTTTCACTGCCAGGGTTTCTTCTTTTGGTCACAAGATCTTTCATGAACTTCGCATAACCGGGCATTTGTTCAAGTGCCTCAACCAATGGAATATTTATTGAGAGCTCCTTTAATCGATCTATGAACTTGAGGAACTTTCCATCTTCCGCTTTCTTTGCCAATCGTTGGGGAAAAGGAGGGGGAGGCCTCATAACGGGCGGTGAAGCCCTTGGTACCTCCTCCGCCGCTTTCTTGCTTTCCGAGGCATCATTTATTTCCGGGAGGTCCTTGTCAGTGATGGTTCTTCAACCATTTTATCTTCATCACCCAGCACATTCTCTTTCACCGACACACTTTCCCCTTCTGTTCTGCCACTCCTGGTAGTAATTGCGTTGCATTTATGGTCAACATCGTTCCTTGGGTTTGCAACTGTGTCACTAGGGAGTGAGCCTTTCTGCCTTTGGTTTAGGATTGCAGAGATTTGGCCAAGTTGAGACTCCAATTGTTTAATGGAGGTAGAGTGTGAACTAACAATTTGACCCATGGATTTGACCTCATCTCTTGTCTCCTTGCAGAAGGTGTCGGTGGATTCCACTTTTGTCAATACCCTTGACAACATCTCTTCAATTTTTGAATTAGCGGAGTCACTGTTGGGCGGTTGACTAGCGATTGGTTGATTTCCCTTTGGAGGGACGTACGGATTTGTGCTCCGATGATTGTTGTAATTGTTGTTGTAACCCCCTTGATTGTTGTCACGATTATCTCTCCAATTAGAGTGACCTTGTTCTCTGTTCCAACCTTGATTCCCTTGACCTTGCCGCCAAGATTCTTGATTTGGACCTTGGTAGTTCGGACGGGAACCCTCCCTCAGATTGTTGACATAACTTGCCTCCTCATCATACATTTGGAAGCATTGCTCATCCGGAGGAACCCCTTCACAGGTTTCTACAGCGTTCACCTTTTTGCTTCCACCACCCATGACATGTTTTGTCAGAAGGTCCATTTGGGTGACCAGTTTTGCCATGGATTCATCTCTCTCTTCCTCCTTCTTGATCATCTCACGAGTGAGCACATGTTTGGAGGAACTTCCTCCACCCACTTCCGAATCTCTGGTGTGCCATGCTTCATTAGTCTCGGTCAATTTATCCAACAATTCACAAACGGTGGCATAAGAGTTATCCATAAGAGACCCCTCTGCAATGTTGTTCGCCACTGATTTGTTGACCGCATCTAAAGATCTATAAAATGTCTGTAGAAGCACACCATCGGGCAAACCATGTTTGGGACAGCTTTTGACTTTCTTTTTAAAACGCGTCCAAGTTTCATGGAGAGCCTCATCAGGAAGTTGACGAAAGTTGTTGATTTCATCACGGAGTTGTAACATCCGCGATGGAGGGAAAAACTTCTTGAGGAATGCTTCGGTCAGTTCCTCCCAAGTAGTGATGGATCCGGAAGGAAGATCATCTAGCCAAGCTGTGGCTTCCCCCGTTAGAGAGTACGGGAAGAGCCGTAGCCTGACTGCTTCCATTGAAACGCCCGGATGCACATTGGTAGAACAAACCCCAAGAAAATTTCTAAGGTGCCTATTCGGGTCTTCTTTGGGTAGACCTCCGAACAGGCCCTTAGTGTTGAGCAGGTGCATCATTGTGTTGGTTATAAGGAAACTCGAGTTTCCAATCAAAGGCGGGGGCTGAATTGCAGCTGCATAGCCTGCCCCCGCAGCTTCTTCACCAACCGCTACTGGTGGATTTTGGACAGGCATACCATCCTCATCCATATTTCCTGCACAACAAACAACAGCAAAAAGGAAATAAGAAAAGAAATAAAGACTAAAAGTAAAGTTTTACACTAATTAGTAAATTTCTAGACCGTATTCCCCGGCAACGGCGCCATTTTTGATAACGTCCAAATCCACCCTATTAATTAGAATGGGCACGGTCGTATGCAAATATATTTTACCCAACTATGAGTCGGGGTCGATCCCACAGGGAATACAATGAAGAAATATACTCGATAAGTGTAACACCTGACTATTAGTCTATATTTCAAGAGGAAAGGAAATATAATAAAAGTTTGATTGTTGGTTGTTCATTAAAGACTGAGAATGATTATAGGATGTAAACAATTGGTAAACGGGACTAAGGTTGTGGTTCCAATAGAGAGTAATGCGTTTGGGTATCAATTCAACTTATTTATTTGCCTAGGTGCATTAAGCCAAAGGTTAAGCGATTCTTGCCAAAAGTTTTCCAACCAAATCAGCAAATTTCATCCTAAGCTTTTTCAAGCCCTAGGATGTTTTATAAGAAAGCACCCATGTAGCCTCAACTAGCTTTCCTATTCCTAGCTCAAGCTATTAGATGGATTTAATGACCCACATTGTTGCTATTAACTCTTTTCCTAACCTCTACTTTCTTTTCCAAGCAAAGTAATGGTGTTAAGGCACAAGTAATGTTGTACACCATCACAAGACATTTATGCTTGAAGAGTTAATAGAAAACACCATTAGCATATAAATATAGTATGAATACGAAACCCAATCACATAACTAGCACATTGGATACCACAACCTTAGCTGAAAGATTAGCTACTAATATTCATTAAAAGTAAATCAATCAAGTAAAATGTATTCATAAAGCTTACAAAAGTGTTGGATGAAGAAGATGACAAAGCTAAAAGAAATCTCTTAAGTGCTTCAACACCCAACAGTAAATGACTTCACAAGAGTCTATGCCAAAAACTGCAGGATAAAATAAACCAAAACCCTAGCAAATCTATTTATAGCATGTCCAAAATGGGAACAATTTCCAGACAAAATTGCCCCTGCGCATAGGGTGCGATTCGCACCTAGCGTCCATGTTCGACCCGCGAATCGCGGATTTCACCAGACCATCGCAGGTGTCGCCTCTTCAGATAATTGTTGGGCACCATCCGCGACACAGTCCGCGATTCGCATGTTACACCTGCGACTCGCACATGGTGTCGCAGGTGGTGTCTCCTGTGGTGTCCTCTTTATTCCTCTCTGTCAAAAAGTGTTGCACCGTCCGCGATTCGCATGTTACACCTGCGACTCGCAGGTGGTGTCGCAGGTGGTGTCACCTGTGGTGTCTTCTTTGATCCTCTCTGTCAACAAGTGCTGCACCACCTGCGATTCGCGTGTGGTACCTGCGAATCGCAGGTCGTGCCATTGTTCAGTTCTGCTGGGTTTTTGCTTCATTTTGCTTCGTTTTGCTTCAAGTTGCTTTCGGCACATGTTATTCTACAAATTGACACAAAAACACGAGAAACGACATCAAAAGCACTTGGGGATTTGCAAAAGACTAAGTAATTGGCATCGAATGAGCCGTAATTTCACGACTCATCAGATAACTGTTATTATAAGAAAACTCAATGAGAGGTAAGTGATCATCCCAATTACCTTTGAAATCCAAGACGCATGCTCTCAACATATCCTCTAGAGTCTGAATAGTACCCTCTGCCTGGCCATCTGTTTGTGGATGAAAAGCTGTGCTGAGGTTCACCTTGGTACCCAATCCTTTCTGAAAGGATTTCCAGAAGTTCGCTGTAAATTGAGCACCACGATCTGAAATAATGGAAACTGGTGTCCCATGCAATCTGACAATCTCATTAACATACAGCTTGGCATAATCTTCTGCTGCATCTGCGGTCTTGACTGGCAAAAAGTGCGCTGACTTGGTAAGCCGGTCAACGATCACCCAAATGGAGTCATGTCTCCTAGATGAACGAGGTAGACCTAATACAAAGTCCATATTGATCATTTCCCATTTTCAGACAGGAATATCAATATTCTGAGCCAAGCCACCAGGCCTCTGGTGTTCGGCTTTCACTTGCTGACAATTTGGGCACTTAGCTACAAAATCTGCTACATTCCTTTTCATATCATTCCACCAATAAACCTCCTTGAGATCATGGTACATCTTAGTGGAACCTGGGTGAATGGAATACCTGGAATTGTGAGCTTCTGACATGATTCGCTCTCTGAGCCCATCTATATCTGGAACACACAATCTACCTCGGTACCTCAAGGTACCATCATCTCCCCCCTGTTCGAAAGCCGTCGTCTTATACTTGTGAATCCCCTCTTTCAGCTGCAACAAGTAGGGATCATTAAACTGTTTCTCCTTGACTTCAACGACTAAGGAGGAAAGAGCTCTATTCTGAACAACCACACCACCATCCTCGGAGTCCAAAAGTCGAACTCCAAGATTGGCTAAACGGTGAACTTCCCTTGTCATAACTCTCTTATCCACGTCCACGTGGGCTAAACTTCCCCTGGAATGCCGACTAAGAGCATCAGCTACAACATTCGCTTTCCCCGGATGGTAAAGAATACCCACATCGTAATCCTTAAGCAATTCAAGCCATCTCCTTTGCCTAAGATTCAGCTCCTTTTGCTTGAAGATATACTGCAGGCTTTTATGATCTGTGAAAATATCAACGTGCACTCCATACAAATAGTGACACCATATCTTAAGTGCAAAAACTACAGCTGCCAACTCTAAGTCATGAG